>NW_019154106.1:32401945-32480536 GCF_002288905.1 Enhydra lutris kenyoni
TATATTATATGTTTATAAAAAATAAAATTAAAAAAATATATATATACACAAAAAAGGGAAGACAAAGGGGAACCCTCCTACACTGTTGGTGGGAATGCAAGCTGGTGCAACCACTCTGGAAAACACCATGGAGCTTCCTCAAAAAGTTGACAATAAAGCTACCCTACAACCCAGCAATTGCACTACTGGGTATTTACCCTAGATACAAATGTAGTGATCTGAAGGGGCATGTGCACCCGAATGTTTATAGCAGCAATGTCCACAATAGCGCACTATGGAAAGAACCTAGATGTCCATCAACAGATGAATGGATAAAGAAGATGTGGTATATATATATACAATGGAATACTATGCAGCCATCAAAAGAAATGAAATCTTGCAATTTGCAATTACATGGATGGAACTAGAGGGTATTATGCTTAGCAAAATAAGTCAATCAGAGAAAGACAATTATTATATGATCTCCCTGATATGAGAAAGTTGAGATGCAACGTGCAGGGTTTGGGGGGTAGGAAAAGAATAAATGAAACAAGATGGGATCAGGAGGGAGACAAACCATAAGGGACTCAATCTCACAAAACAAACTGAGGGTTGCAATGGGGAGGGGGCTAGGGAGAGGGTGATGGGGTTATGGACTTTGGGGAAGGTATGTACTATGGTGAGTGCTGTGAAGTGTGTAAACCTGGCAATTTACAGGCCTGTACCCCTTGGGCTAATAATACATTATATGTTAATAAAAAAAATATTTTTTTTTAAAAAGGGAAGACAAATGGCAAAAAATCTTTAGAAAGATGTTAAGAGTAAACTGAAAATATTCATCAAATCAACATTGAGATTTAATCCACTTCAGTCTGTTGAAATTTTAAAATGTTAATTACATTCTCTTCTGGGGAAAATGCAGGAAAACAATAATTATATATTGCTTGCAGGAGAAAAAAACAACTTGTGTAAAATTATATATCAGTAACAACATTTAAAACTATATATTTTAACTCAGAATTTCTATATAGGCAAAGTTATAGTACAACTAAAAGCATACAATCATTATAATCAACTCGTTGTGATTATAAATTCTATTTAAAGTGTGTAATATATATAATATTTTTATTAAATTATATAAAGAACAAGACTCAAAATAACCCAGAAATAAACAACAATAAAGAGGCTTAAGAGTCAATCTTAGTAGCCACATGGTACTGAGGAGACAGAAATTACAGTTCAGTCATTGCTGAAATGAGAGACATTTGCAAACACTTTAGGATTTCTCAGTTGACACAAGCGTAGGATTAATGTGACACTTAGTGCCATAGTCTAGAAGTGAAGACCATGTCCTATATATAAGGGCAAGATTTAAGTAGACAGGTTCACAAAGCCTAAAATTAAATCTGAACAGGACTATGGTAATCTGCTAGTAACCTATACACCTGAAGGCTAAAAAGAAAACACAAGTTCCTTTAGAAAATTGTCCACCATCACCAAAAGCAATTTACACATTCAATGCAACCCCTATAAAAATACCATCAGCATTTTTCACAGACCTGGAACAATCCTAAAATATGTATGGAACCAGAAAAGACCCCAAATAGCCAAAGTAATGTTGAAAAAGAAAAACCAAAGCTAGAGGTATCACAATTCCAGACTTCAACTGTATTGCAAAATGATAATCATCAAGACAGTATGGTACTGGCACAAAAGCAGGCACATAGATCAATGGAACAGAATAGAAAACTCAGAAAGGGACCCTCAACTCTGTGGTCAACTAATCTTTGCAGGAAAGAATATCCAACAAATGATGTTGGGAAAGTATATCCAACAAATGTTCTTGTGAAAATGGGACAGCCACGTGCAGAAGAATGAAACTGGACCATTCTTTTACAACATACACAAAGATAAACTCAAAATGGATGAAAGACATAAATGTGAGACAGGAACCTATCAAAATCCTAGAGGAGAACACAAACAGAAACATCTTTAACTTTAGCTGTATCAAATTCTTGCTAAACATGTCTCTTAAGGCAAGGGAAACAAAAGCAAAAATAAACTATTGGGACTTCATCAGTATAAAACCTCTTGCACAGCAAAGACACAATCAACAAACTAAAAGGCAACCTATGGAATGGGGAAGATATTTGCAAATATATAAAGGGCTAGTATCAAAGACCTATAAAGAACTTATAAAACCAACATCCAAAACAAAAATCCAGTCGAGAAATGGGAGAAGACTGGGATGCCTGAGTGGCTCAGTCAGTTAAGCATCTGCCTTTGGCTCAGGTCATGATCCCAGGGTCCTGGGATTGAGTCCTACATTGTACTCCCTGTTCATCAGGGAGTGAGTTTCTCCCTCTGCCCGCTGTGCCTGCCACTCTCCCTACTTGTACTCTCTTTCTCTGAAAAATAAAATCTAAAAAAAAAAAAAAAAAAAAAAAAGAAAAGAAAAGAAGAAAGAAAGAAAGGGAAAAAGAAATGGGAGAACACATGAACAGACCTTCTCCAAAGAAGACATACAAATGGCTAACAGATGCATGAAAATCTGCTCCATATCACTCAGCATCAGTGAAATACAAAACAAAACCACAATGAAATATCACCTCACACCAGTCAGAATGGCTAAAATTAACAATTCAGGAAACAACAGATGTTGGTGAGGATGCACAGAAAGTGTAACCCTCTTACACTATTGGTGGGAATAGAAACTGTAGCAACCACTCTGGAAAACAGTATGGAAGCTCCTCAAAAAATTAAAAATAGAACTATATTATGACCCAACAATTGCACTTCTAAGTATTTATCCAAAGAGTATAAAAATAATGATCCAAAGGGGCATATGCACCCCAATGTTTATAGCAGCAATGTCCGCAATATCCAAAATATGGAAAGATCCCAGATGCCCATTGACCAATGGATAAGGAAGAGGTGGCATATATATGTGCATATGCACACACATATATATATGTGTGTATATATGTTTATATCTGTATATGTGTATATATATGTGTGTATATATGTATATATATATGTGCATATGCACAATAGAATATCACTTAGCCATCAAAAGGAATGAAATCTTGCCATCTGCAATGACATTGTTGGAACTAGAGGGTATTACACTAAGCAAAAAGAGTCAGTGAAAGACAAATAGCACATGATTTCACTCATATGTGGAATTTAAGAAACAAAATGGTTGAATGTAGGGAAAGGGAAGGATAAATAAGATATATATAGAGAGAGGCAAATCATAAGAGACTCTTTCCTGTTTCCTACAGGAAACAATCTGAAGATTGCAGGATGGGAGGTAGGTGGGAGGATGGGGTAATTGGGTGATGGGCATTAAGGAGGGCACTTGTTATGAGCACTGGGTGTTATATGCTATGCAACTGATGTATCACTGAATTCTATCCCTGAAACTAATGCCATATATGTTAAATAAAAACTTGAAAAGAAAGAAAATTATCCATCATGAAGAGCCCCTGTAAAGTTTTATCCATCAAAAAGTATAAGGTACACACACACCAAAACAAAATACTTGCACCAACAAAAAAAAAAACAGAACCAAACGATTAAAAGTCAAAAGAAAGAATAAACAATAGAAATAGACCTGAAGATGATTCAGATATTAGAATAATCAACAGGGATTTTCAAATAACTAAGATCAATATTTTCAAAAAAGTAAAATGCGAAGTAGAAGAGAGAGGATTTTAAATAAAAATTATAACTTATAAAAAGTAACCAAATGGACGTTTTATTTATTTTTTTTAAGATTTTTATTTATTTATTTGACAGGTAGAGATCACAAGTAGGCAGAGAGGCAGGCAGAGACAGAGAGGAGGAAGCAGGCTCCCTGCTGAGCAGAGAGCCTGATGTGGGGGGGCTCGATCCCAGGACCCTGGGATCATGACTTGAGCCGAAGGCAGAGGCTTTAACCCACTGAGCCACCCAGGCGCCCCCAAATGGACATTTTAAAACTGAAAATTAGAAAAAAGGAAATTTAAGATCATAAGAAGTACCAAAATTCAGAAATCACTTGTTAAATCTATACATAAGTATTGAGCAACTACTACCAGACACTGTTCTAGGAGAGAAAGGAGCAAAACTGAACAAAACAAAATCTTCTTCCTTTTTAGACCTCATGATCTAATGAGGGAAACAGAAAATAAAATACATAAGTAAAAAATCTTACAATATATTAGAAGGGAATAACTGGAGGTGATATTAGATAGGAAAGAGACACTGAAAAGATTACAATTGAATGAAGGAGGTAAAATAACACAGTACATAAAATCTCAAGAAAGACCTTCCTGGAAGAGGAAATAACACATTTAAAGGTCTGAGAGAGTAGTGATCTGTCTGATAAAGAAAAATAAGGAGTTTAATGTGGTTATAATAATAGAACATAAGCTTTTTAACTAATGTAAAGGCTTTGGATTTTACTCTGAGTGAGATGAGAAGGTATAAAAGGGTTTTAGGGAACAGGGACATGATCTGATGTACATTTTAACATTTTTGCATTTGAGATTAGACTGTAGGAGCTAAGAACAAAATTAGAGTATTTTGGCATCTATTGCAATAATTCTAATAAGAGATGGTAGTGGGGGGCTTGGGTGGTGCAGATGGTTAGGCATCTGTCTTCAGCTCATGTCGTGATCTCCAGATTCTGAGATTGAGCCCCAGGTCAGGATCCTGACTGGTTCAGCTGGGAGCCTGCTTCTCCCTCTCCCTCTGCCTCTCCCCCTGCTTGCATGCTCTCCCTGTCTCTCTCTCTCTCTCTCAAATGAATAAAGAAAATCTTGAAAAAAATGTGTAAGGGATGTTAGTGATTGAACCAACATGGTAAAAGCGGAGAAAATAAGAAATATTTATATTCTGGATGTATTTCAATCAAGAGTCAACAGGGAATATAAAAGATAGAGGGGATCTTCTATCAAAGAAGATAGAAGAACTTCATCCCTCAATGGAAACTTCATCCCTTCAGTTGATCAGGCAAAATATTTGGCAGTGGGTTTTTTTGCCAAATTTTTTGCAAATTTTTTGCCTGATCAACTGAAGGGATAAAGTTTCCATTGAGTGAAAATGGAGAAGTGGTGGAGGAAGATCAGGGGTTGAGTTTAAAATATGTTGAGTAGGGGATACCTATTAGACATCTAAGTAGAGAGCCAAGTAAAATGTCAGGTACATGAGACAGGAATTTTAGGGAAAAATCCAGAGAGGATCCAAATCTCAGGAATTTAAATATATAAATTATATTTAAAATCATGAGCCCAGATGAAATCCCTAAGGTGCAATAAGCAGATGCATGTGAAAATTTTTAAATTATTGTTCTCTGAAAAAGAATAAAACAAGGATAGAACAAATATTTGTTTATGGAAAGTGAAATGGTTTGCTGTTTGGAGTATTTTTTAAGATACATTCTCTCTTTTTTTTTTTTTGATAGTAAAGAACCACCTAGATATAATTTTCACATATATAATCTTTTTAAAGTAAGGGTGATCTTCCTAAAATTATAAAAAACCCTAGAAGACAGTACAGGCAGTAATTTCTCTGACATTGACAGTAGCAACATTTTTCTAGACATGTTTCTTTAGAGTGGGGAAATGAAAGCAAAAATAAACTATTGGGACTACATCAAAATAAAAAGCTTCTGCTCAAAGAAGGAAATAAACAAAATTAATAGGTAAACTACTGAACGGAAGAAGATATTTGCAAATGACATATCTGATAAAGGGTTATTATCCAAAATATATAAAGAACTTATAAAACTCGATACCCAAAAAAGAAATAGTCCAATTAAGAAATGGGCAGAAGACACGAACAGACATTTCTCCAAAGAAATATAGATAGCCAACAGATACATGAGAAGATGCTCAATATCACTCATCATCAGGGAAATGCAAATCAAAAAACCACAATGAGATATCATCTCACACTTGTCAGAATGGTTAAAATCAAAACGCAAGAAACAAAAGTGTTAGCAAGGATGTGGAGAACAGGAATCCTGGTAGGAATGAAAACTGGGGCAGTCACTGTGGAAAACAGTACAGAGTTTCCTCAAAAAGTTAAAAATAAAATTATCGTATGATCTAATCATCACACTACTCGTTATTTACCCACAAATTATAAAAACATTAATTCAAAGAGATACATGCACTCTATGTTTTTTATATTACTATTTATAATAACAATATTATGGAAGCAGCTCAAGCATCCAATAATAGATAAATGGATAAAGTTGAATATATATATATATTGTATTTATATATAAATATATATATTTATATATATAAATATAAATAAATGGGTATACAATATACAATATATAAATAAATATAAATACATATTTGCATATATTTATAAATATATATATTTATATATATATATATATAATTCAGCTATAAAAAATTAAATCTTGCCATTTGCAACAACCTGGGTGGAGCTAGAAAGTATAAAGTTAAGCAAAATAAGTCAAAGAAAGACTAATATCATATGACTTCATTCATATGTGTGATTTGTGAAACAGAACAAAACTAGCAAAGGAAAAAGAGAGAGAGAGAGAAAAACCAAGAAACAGATTCAACTTTAGAAAACTATAGAAACTATAGATTCAACTATAGAAAACAAACTGATGGTTACCAGAGGGAAAGTGCATGGGAAATGGGTTAAAGAGGTGATGGGGATTAAGGAGGGCACTTGCTGTGATGAGCACCAAGTGATGTATGGAAGTATTGAATGACTAAATTGTATACCAGAAACTAATATAATACTATGTTAACTATATTGGAATTAAAATGCTTTAAAAAAATATAGTAAGGTGATCTTTGTAGGATACTAGTAAATCAATTCTTTATTTGAGAACTTGTAAATAAAAAGGGAAATAAAAATCAGTCATCTATCTTGACTTGCCAATCAAACTTTACCATGGAGTAACCAAATTGTAATTTAGGGGAAATTTTTCCTTAAAAGAAATATTACAAATAAGAATACAGTAGAGAAGTAGAATTAGAAAATCACCATTTGTCATCCCCTACATATTAAGAATCAGAGGCTGCTAAATCCATTTTAAAAAGGAAAAAATTAATATGTACTTCCTGGAAGAAGTAGTCTAGTTGCAAACAAACAAAAACTAACCTGAATCTTATAAAGTTGTGAGTTCCATCTACCAATTTACAGGAAATTCAAAGGTTTGAGGGATGATTTAAATGGTCTGTTTAGAGGGGAAGAGGAAGGAATGAGGTTCATTTGAAATGACATGAGCAATTTGGATAAAGAAGGTAGCATGTGAGTTGGACTCCAAATAGTAATTATGATTTCAAAAAGAGAAGGAATTTAAAAGGGTTTCTCATTTTCAAGGAACAGTCTGAGCAAAGACAGGGAAAGTCTGATATACTAATAGATGGCCAATTTTCTGTGTAGCTGAGGAAGAAGTTTAACAGAATAGCGAAATCCATTACAAAGTAAGGTTGGGAGAAGGTATGTATGTTTCTTATCTGTACTTTCTAAATTTTCTAAAACTGACAAAGAATTTTTATGTAATAAATATATTGCTACAATCATATAAATTCAAGTTATTTAATGGCATTAAATAAAGGGAGTTTTGAGCCAACAAATGGGAGATTCAAATATCATGATCAAGATGTTTTACCTTCTTCCCCTCACCAGTTTTGGTCATGCAACCTAAGATATATTTTGCTGCAATTCTGTTGTATTAAATATTGATGCTAAGGGTGACACCAGTCATGAATTTTAGAAAAAATTAAGTAGTTTTTACAGAAATTTAAAATCATTATCATTACTGAAATTTTCAATTTGAAATCCAGTTAAAGAAATACAAAATTCCTACTCTCTCCTCAGGGAAGTCATCCAAGTGTACTTAATGTTCGTGCCAATAAATTTTTAAATACACTGTGAATGTAAACAGAGTCAACATAATTTGATATAGGCTCAAATTAAGACAGATATTAAAGCTATAACTTGATTTCCCAACTGCTATTCATCCTACAGACTGGGAACAATTTAAAATCTGATGATAAATGATGGCTAGTCAAATGGAAGAAGCAGAGACATGTGAGAGACTGGATAAAAATGGGAAGAGTTATCAGCTGAAAAGAGACAGATATTTAAAAGAATCAAGAACTGCAAGGACTTGAGGAAAAACTCAGGTCTCAGTCTCTGGTTCCTGGCAAAGGGGGAGGCTAAGGTAGGGTTCAGGGAACCAAAACAGGTCTGCTCAGACTGTTACCCAAACTGGTGAAGAGTACATACACTGCAGTGGGTATGAACAAGTTTTAGCTGAAAAAATAAAGATACAAAACAAAACACCACACACACACACTCACACACACCCCAGAGCCAAAATCTAGATACCATTCAGAAAAATGGTATCAGACCCAAGAGGAGTGTTTAACTCAAGATATCCAGGTCTGAGGAGATCAAGACTAGATTCAGAAACAGAGCAGAGATGTCAGGAGACACAAGAAATCAGAACTTTTGAAGACCATCAAGGATGCTAAGAATAAAACAGTTTTGCTCATTGGAAAAGGCAATGCCAGACTAGACCCTTACATTTTGTCTTACTATGTTTTATTTTAGGAAAATTCACCCCAATTTGTGCTCTTTCAAACTTTTCTCACCTTTATTAATCAATATGTATTTGATGCCAACTAATTAACATTTGCCTATATTTCTCCATTCATACGTTATTTGGATAATATTAAATTATTCACGAATATTTACAGTGTATTTCCTGTTGAGGGCACCAAACATTCATTCATCCAACAAATAATAATTGAGTATATACTATTTGTATTGTCGAAAGTGCTGAGTGTAGTAAAGAAGACATGATCTCTCTTCTCATGGAACACATTCTAGTTGAGATATAAATATTAATAACCAAATGGTAACAAATTCTGTGTAGGGTGAGGATTGGAAGAATGAGATGTGACAGTGACCCAGTGGCTACATTAGATTGGGGTGGTCAGGTCAGAAAAGATCTTTGAAAAGGTAGCAATTAAGCTGCATCCTGAATTATAAGAAAGCCCCCTAAAATGAGTGGGATTTAGTGCCTAGGTGAAGGATATGAGATAGAGACAAAACAAGAGTTTTGTGATTTGATACCTTGGAAAATGTTTGGAAAAACCACAGGTGTTTGAGTCTAATCTCATCTGTACTTTGAGCCTCTCTTTTCAGAAGCATCTCTAAGAGAAAAATGCCCAGAGGGAAATTTTTTAAAGTCTGGAATCTTCTCTAACAGAGAAGCATGAAGAACTACTACTAACTTGAAAGGAAAATGCAGATTTCTGCAGAGGAAAAGAGATAAAGCTATCAGGTTTTTATTGTACAAGCTGAGCTTCAAAGATGAATTTGATACTTGCTACATCCCCCGCATGCCTGAATGAAATAAATGAGAAATGCAGGAGATGAAGGTACAAATCCAATTTCCCTTTTGCAACAAGACAGAGTCAGTAAGTCTTTGCTGCTTTCTTCATTTGAAAACTCATCCATATTTTATCTTCCTTCATAAACAATGTTTAGATAAACCCAGTGAATAATGGGCTTGAAACCAAATTTTAAAGGTCATCTTGTGTATACCCCTTGCTTCAGGCAAGACTGTATTCATGCCCACCCAAGAAGCAGTCTCTCTTATGTCAGGTTTTGTTTCCGATAATGTTTATTTTTTCTAGAAGGGGGAGTTGGGGTAGGGAGGAGAGTAATGAAGAGCATGTTTGCCTTAAAAGCAAAAGCAGAGTTATTTTTAATGTAGGTGCCCTCCCCTCCCTATAATGTCAGGGGCAGAGTATTCTCCAAACGCCTTATACACTTACTTTCAGCTCTAAATGTATTTGTGCAAATCTCATGAATCATCAAACCTTTTGAAAATATTTATAGGGAGAGAAACTCTACCCTTTTCATTAGAGTGAGTAAAACTCACATTTGTATCTTGCTATTGTTTAAGGAGAACAATGGATGGGTGGATGAAAGAGAACGTCAGCTGGATCAACAAACAGCTGTTCCAACAGAAGTCCTGCTATCCTATACAGGAAAGCAGTATTAATTGCTCCTTCCCTGGAGTCTGTAAAGATGCTTGATCAGTACACAGTACCCCATTTAACTAAAATCACAAGTTAGGCCTAAAATGAGACTTTCATCTCAGTGGCCACCTCACCTCTAGAGAGAAAGCTATAGACCTTTAAAACTTTCTTCACTTGATCTTCCAAAAAGACTCCACCACCTTTCAGGGCAATATATTCTAGTGTCTTCTTCAAATGATCTAATTGAAGATTCTGCTGTTGCAACATAACCCAATATCCTCATGTCCAGGCTTTTGCTGGAAGGAGGAACTCTTATTTTGTATATTCACACATGGCCCTTATAGTATTCATAGCCTCTTGCAGAATTATTTTCTCTAGCCCAAAGAAATCAAATTTTTTCTTAAGGCAGCATAGTATTCAGTTAAAGGTTATAAGAACTGGACCAACTTTAGATTAGAATCTTGGCTCTACCATTTATTAATTGTATGGGCAACTTATTTATGAGACCTGGTTTACCCAACATTCTTTGAGAAAGTTTTGAGCATTGTTGTGAGGATCAAATGTGATAATGTATAAAAAGTCATTTACAACAACATGCTAAACACATATTAGATGGCAATTTTTATCACTGTTGATCCACTTTTTTCCCTTATTAATGGATGTTTTCCAGGTTTGTATTTTTTTTTAAGATTTTTATTTGTTTATTTGACCAAGAGAGAGAAAACACAAACATGGGGAGCTGCAGTCAGAAGAGAGAGGCTGAGCAGAGAGCCTAATGCGGGACTCCTCGGATCATGACCCAAGCTGAAGGCAGACACTCAACCAACTGAACCACCCAGGTACTCCCCACCCCAAGGTTTTATCTATTGTTTAAGCCATAGACTGTTGTTATAGGTTCAGTTTTCTAAAAACCACAATTGATCAAAGTAATGGAAAGATAATTTTATACTTCATAACCAGTTCACATATCCAAACACTTCATTAACAATAAAGTATGAATATTGTAAATTCCTATTTTGCTTCTGATTCAAAATGACCCACAAATCTTTTTCTGGAATCTGCTTAAGCCTGATCTGTGTAACATATATTCAGAGATTGTTTTTCTTTTCTTTACATAGCAATTACAAATAATATTAAATCATATCTTCCTAAGGCATTTCAAATATAACTTTTTTGCTCTTGGAGTCAGATAATGTATTTTGGCTACAACAGTATTGCTGGTCACTATTCAGCCATACAAATTATAAATGAAAATACTAAATAGGTCCATTGTAATTATCAATTTTGCAGGTAGAACATGATATGTCTTGTATATTCAGGGCCTGAAAATGTGCTTTCAAACCAAGTTTCCTTGTACCTGTGAGTTATGCCACAATTTTTTTTTTTTTTTTTTTTTGGATTACCTATAATAGGCCAGATGCTGTGGCAAGAAACTTGAATGACATATTCTTGCAGACTTCAATTTAAGGAGAACCAAAAAATGAAAGCATGTAAGATGTTTTTTGTTTTGTTTTGTTTTGTTTTTTAAGATTTTATTTATTTATTTGACAAAGATCACAAGTAGGCAGAGAAGCAGGAAGAGAGAGAGTGGGGGAGGCACGTTCCCTGCTGAGCAGAGAGCCTGATGTGGGGCTCAATCCCAGTACCCTGAGATCATGATCTGAGCCAAAGGCAGAGGCCTAACCCACTGAACCAGCCAGGCACCCCAAAAGCATGTAACTTTTAACACAACTTGGCAAATGTTAAAGCAGATGTACAAGCAAAGTGTCAAGAAACAGTTCAGATAGAATATATGAAATAGTTTAGATACAGCATAGTATAATGGATTTACTAGCCATAAAACTTGAGGTTCTCTATTCATGTCTGCATGGTTCTCGGTCTCCTCATTTGTAAAGTGGAGATTTTATTTCAGGGAAGTTATAGAATTAAGATTTTAGGGTCTGTTATGGAGTCCTTTTCTTTCCAGAAACCCAAGATCCCTGTTAATAGAAGGCAATTCCAGATAGTTATCATGCTAATTGTTTTGATTCAAGATCATCTGAGTTCCTAGTTTCTGATGCTAAAGTGAAGTGCAAATTCTCTACCATGGTTTAATGTTTCCCCATTATCCTCTTCCATATATCTCTCCTGCCTCATTATTCACTACCCTTCCCAGAGAAAGAAGAAGGCAAAAGCATTCCAGTCAGAAAAACATGCAAATGGCTGACAGACACATGAAAAAAAATGTCCATCATCATTAGCCATCAGGGAGATTCAAATCAAAGCCACATTGAGATACCACCTTACACCAGTTAGAATGGCCAAAATCAACAGGACAGTAAACAACAAGTGTTGGAGAGGGTGTGGAGAAAGGGGAACCCTCTTACACTCTTGGTGGGAATGCAAGTTGGTGCAGCCACTTTGGAAAACAGTGTGGAGATTCCTTAGAAATTAAAAATAGAGTTATCCTATTGCCCTGCAACTGCACTACTGGGTATTTACCCCAACGATACAGATGTAGAGAAAAGAAGGGCCATCTGTACCCCCAATGTTCATGTCAACAATGGCCACAGTGGCCAAACTGTGGAAAGACCCAAGATGCCCTTCAGTAGACGAATGGATAAAGAAGATGTGGTCCATATATACAATGGAGTATTATGCCTCCATCAGAAAGGATGAATACTGAACTTTTGTATCAACATGGATGGGACTGGAAGAGATTATGCTGAGTGAAATAAGTCAAGCAGAGACAGTCAATTATCATATGGTTTCACTTACTTGTGGTGTGTAAGGAGTAACACAGAGGACACTGGGAGATGGAGAGGAGAAATGAGTTGGGGGAAATTGGAGGGGAAGACAAACCAGGAGAAACTCTGAACAAACTGAGGGTTTTGGAGGGGAGAGGGGTGGTGGATTGGGTGAGCCCAGTGGTGGGTATTAAGGAGGGCACGTACTGCATGGAGCACTGGGTGTAGTGCATAAACAAAGAATTATGGATCACAGAAAAAAAATTAAATTAAATTAAATTTTTAAAAAAGCATACACAAATAACATCTCAGTGACATGAAAAGTCACGGCATATTAAAGAATATGACAGTTTGAGGTAGCTGGAGAAGATGGAAGCCACGTGAAGAACAGTAGGAAGTGGTCCAGCGTTGGTTGGTTGAGATGAGATTAAATATGAAGATAATGAAGTGGACTTAATTTTATAGGCAACAGAAGACTAAAAGAGGGAGTTGGCCCCTCATTTTTTTGTTTTTATTTTGTTTGGGACAGAAGTGAGTTCTAATAAGTTTTGTTTTTGTTTTTTTTTTAAATATCACTCTGATGGTGGTGAGGAAGGTGAATTGGGTTAATGGGTCCAGTTTGAAAGATCAGACAGTCAACTCTAGAAAAGTTCCAGGTGAGGATGATAGAGGCCTGATGAAAATCTATGCTAAATTAATCTCCTTTTCATAGAGTCAAATAATAAAGTACTTTGGGAATTCCGTGCAACCAGCAAATTAACTCTACAATCCATCACTGAACACAGGACTGAAAGGAATCAGAGAATATGTTTCTTCCAACTTCCCATATCATGTTTTAGTCCTCTCTACCTTGGGAAGTGAGGTTTCAGAACCCAGTTCTTGGGTTCCATGATGACTGCCTGCTTGAATTTACCAGCCAAATTAACAAAGATGATACAAATCTGATTACATACATATATATATATATATACATATATACATACATTATATACATATATATATATATATATATATATATATATATATATATATATAAAGAATCCCTTTAACCTTGGAGAGCTTGGAAAGCCCTACTCCATCCATCCCTTGAAATTAACCTTCAGCTCAATTTTAAATGTCCTGCACTTTGCTAATAAATTGCCTACACGAAGACTCAGAAATGAAACCCAGTTTTAACCCTATTACAGTCTACTCTGGAGGCTCTGTTATCTTCACTTGGTTTAGAGTAGATGGCTATTACATATCCCAGGACCCCAGAACCTGGTGCTCCACTCAAAGGAACATAGCCTAAAGTCTCCCATATTCAAGGTTTTGTCAGTTGCTGATAAAGCTAAGAGATTATAATGATCATAGCAACCATTTCACTGCCCCTGAAATAATAGTCAAACATTATCTAAGAAGAGACTATCAGGATTACAATGTAGGCAGCAGCTTGCTGAGATCCTCTGTTTTAGCTCTGGCCCAGAGTATCTCTTTCAGCCCCTTAACTCCAGTGGTGTCAGAACATTGCATGAGTCTATTAAGACTTACCAAGATATTTACACTTTGCTACCTATTAAAATAAAAACCTTCTTTTTTAACCTTTCCTTCTATGTACCTGACATTCTCTCCCAATAAAAGCACCTATGCACTCCTCAGGAACAAATGTTGATTTCACATTTTCCACTACTAACTTTCATGACATCCATAGATGTCTGACAGCATGTAACTTAAACATTTCAGCAGAGCTTAGCAAATTTTCTCAAAAAGCACTTGGTGGAAGTGGAAAGGAAACAATATACTTTTCAGTAATCAATCTGTATCTAACTGCCTGCTTCTGTCCTTCTCTTTTCCCTTTGACATTGTCATGGTACCAAATTACATGTGTCATGAGTGCTGGTGTTTACAATTAAAAATGAAGTATAGGGGCGCCTGGGTGGCTCAGTGGGTTAAAGCCTCTGCCTTCGGCTCAGGTCATGATCTCAGGGTCCTGGGATCGAGCCCCGCATCAGGCTCTCTGAGGAGCAGAGAGCCTGCTTCCACCTCTCTCTCTATCTGCCTGCCTCTCTGCCTACTTGTGATCTCTGCCTGTCAAATAAATAAATAAAATCTTCAAAAAAAAAAAAAAAACAACAATGAAGTATAAACCTATTATAGAATATATGAGGAAAACTATGGATCAGACAAGATCAGACCCGTTCAGGGTGATATGGCTGTAGACATGGAAAAATATGGAAAAGTAGAAAAAGTAAGAAAAAAATCAATCTCCAATAAATCAATAATCATTGTATTGGAACAGTTCAATACAGTGTTTTTTCCCTATGAATAAAATTTTGGAATTTTGGTGGATTTTTATCTGTTTTGTTTTTAGTGTGTTTAGTGTGTTTATATCAGTAGGATCCAGACTAACTTTGTCACATTCAGAAAACTTTTGGTCTCAAGTGATGATAATCCAAATTAAATTAGTTTAAGAAAAAGAAGAGATTAGTAAAAAAGAAGAAAAAAGTTTATTCATTTATCTTAGAAGAGTAGGGGTAGATCATATGTTTTTCTCAATTACTACAAATAAGAAACACATAATATGGCAAGAGAAGAGCAATTTCCCAAGAAAAGGGAGCTGTTGTTTCTAAAAGCACAGCTAGGAGGAATAATGGATAGTCAAAATCAAAAGATGAATATTTTCTAATATCACAAATGATTAATCTTCCACAAAGAATATTTCTTATCCTAGGAAGAAGGAGAGTAGCCCAACTTCATTAAGTGCCTTTCAAAATATATCTCTGTCCTTTGTAGAAGATTTTTATTTATCTCTCATTGCTGCTTCTGCTGTGAATCTCTACATAGTGAACCAGTGTTACAGATAAAAGATGTTGCATCCTTCAGGTGTGTTGGGGTAGATTAAGTACCAATTTATCCACAATTAAGTATCATTATTTATTCACAAGTAATGAATCAAAGTGTACATATCAACTGATCTATTGCTAGAGATTTTAGGTTGTCTGTCTTTTACTATTTTATATAATCCTACTTTGAAGACAATTTTCTAAATTTACAATTATATAAGACCATTATCTAGAAGTAGAAGTATTGGTCCAAAGAGTATAGTTCATTTTAAGACCCTCAGCACACACTCCCTGGTATCACTGGAACAGTATTTCAGTGGTCATAATTTCCTGGTGCTGGCTGGGCCCTCTGGTTTATTCTGGTGTTGATTGCCCAGCGGTCTACTTGTATCAGCTCATTTATTTATAGTTGTTAGCACTAAGAACAGTGCCTTGTATATGAAATGCATTCAACAAATGTTTCTCAATGATGAACAAGAAGGTGCTGATGCTGATAGTCCAGGGATTTTCCTAATTAATCTATATTTAATATGAAGGCATGAAGAGGAAATTTCTTTTATATATTCCTGGATACTGAAGACAAAAGACTGAGAGAGGAAAGTCACCTCATTCATTAAGCATAAGGGATAATTTAAGTTTCACCTGCCTATCTGCTGCTGGCAGGAGCTTAACCTACTCCATATGTCCAAAGAAGATTAAGCAAACCAGTATTTATGGAAAGAAGCCACTTGGTGCAAAGACTGGTAAGAGCTCCAGCACTAGAGTCATGAGATGTAAGCTCCAGTAGAAGCTCTTAACTTCTCCAAGTACTGATTTCCTTATTTGATCAATGAAGCTAAGAATGCCTGCCATAGCCACTTCTTGGGGGTTTCTATAAAGAATGAACACCCTAATGCATAAAGAAGTTCCTTGTAAGTTGTCAAATTCTTCTTACCATTATTATTGCAAGCTCAGAAGATTTTCTCTTAAATGGTTTGAGGTTGTAGATCTTTTTGGAAATGTAATTCAGGTCATGAACTCTCTCTCCTGAAAAAGGCATACACTTAAAAAAAAAAATGATGTAGAATTTCAAGGAGTTTATGAAATTTCCAAACTCAGAAGTACATGGATTTCAGGTTGAGAACTCGAGGTTTAAAAAATTATAATATTTAAAAATTATAAACTATTTCAAGTGTCAAAAAAGTCCAGAAAATTATATAATTTATATAAAGTATATTCATCACTGACATCTAAAAAATGTTAATTTCATGACATATTTAGTACAGATATTTTGTTAAGAAATACATTATTGCAGAATAGCCAAATCTACACATGCCACTTAGTCCTAGAGAGTTATAAGCAAATAAAATAAAAAATGTTCTCTCTGATCCCAAATCACTTGCTCACTTGCACTCTAGTCAGAGACATGCATTTTAAAAAAAAAAAAAAAAAAGATAGAGAGAGAGAGAAGCAAACAGGATGTGGTAATTATGGATGACTTTGTAAAGAAGAGAGAGAAAGCTTTTTCACTAGGAAAGCTAAAGCTATCCAGAAAAATCATCATGCAGGAGGCTTCTTTTGAGAAGTACCAAGTATCTTTGTTAAAAATAAAAGGCAAAAGATGTGTGGATGAGAGATATCTGACACACAGTGAAAGTCAGGAAACATAAGTCCCTATTGTGTCCAGGCACTATGCAGGGTCTTGGTCACATAATACAAATAAGTTAGACATGTTTGTTAATCTTAAGAAGCTCCTGCTGTAGAAAAACAACATAAATTAAGAAAAAACAAAGAGAACGTGATAAGATGAAGTCTGGTACTTTTTATGGGAAGGCACACAAAGGTTTTCCAGAGAAAGTGTCATTTGAGGTTGGTTTTGAAGTGTGAATAGAATATAAGTAGAGATGGGGCGCCTGGGTGGCTCTGTTGGTTAAGCACCTGCCTTCAGCTCAGGTCATGATCCAGGAGTCCCAGAATGGAACCCCACATTGAGCCCTGCATCATGCTTCTTGCTCAGCAGGGAGTCTGCTTCTCCTTCTCCTGCTCTCCCTACCTGTGCTCTCTCTCTGTCAAAGAAATAAATCTTAAAAAATAATAATTTAAGTAGAGATAATAACATTTGGAATGAAAGAGTGATCTAAAACAGTATGCTATTATTACTGGAACATAATGGGGGTCCATGGCAAGTGAAGTCAGAGCCAGAGTGGACCCAGAGTGCTTTTCTAAGGAAAAAGCACATCATCTGAAGATAAATCCAAATTTCCTGGAGGAAAGGAATAATCAAATGTCATATTAAAAACCAGATTCCTAGCCACCAGCCCAAGATTCTCATTCAGAAGATGAGCAGGAATTTCTAATGTTTATTGGTGTTCCAGAGGATTATTATTTTCAGGCAAGTTTAGAAAATAATATGGGAAATAATGAATATTTAGTGAGGGGTTTTCAGCTGCGAAAAGGTATAATCAGTCCTAGAATTTGGAATCATTCTTTTGATAGCAGTGTGGATTCTTATTAGATGAAATTTGAGTCAGGAAAATATTGTGATACCCCCTGGTAACTCATCACAACACATAATAGCATTTTTATATCTATCATATCTTTACTTCATTTATTCTTCCTTAATCTCAGTGGAGATAACCAATATAGCTGCTTGTGACCCCCTTTATCAAAGCTCATCATTTCATATCTCAGTTCCCTTTCTGATTTCCTTTGGCCTTCATGGACTCAGCCTCTGTTTTCTAATGCCTTAATCTTATGCACTATTTGCTTTAGCTTATGCTTTGGTCTCCTCAGGTCTTCACCACATTTACCAAGTTCTGGAACACCAGTAGGAAATGCAAGAGATTATTTACAATGCTAGGCCAATTTCTTAGTAATTTCCGTGCCTTTTCTATGCTCAACATTTTGCTTACATTCATGTATTAAGTAACTAAACAAAAATGACAACACATAGTCAACTAATTCTGCCATTTTTTCATGCAACACATATTGTTTGCCTATTATATGTTAGGCACTATACTAGGTACTTGGAACACAAAGATGAATAAAAATAAAAGTTTATGCTTTCTAGAGTTTGGAGTGTAGGTGGGGGGGCGGAGAGCAAAAAATAAACAAAATTGCCAAATATTTACTTACATTTAGAATAGATGGGAATAAAGTATTTGGGGGAGTACAGAGGATGTAATCATCTAATGTTGATTTGTGGGGTCAAGGAATGTTTCACAGAGAAGGTAACATTTGAATTGAAGGGATAACAGAACGTTTCAAAGTATTAAGAGGATATGGTCACAGGAGGGGAGCAATGTACTCTGTTCTACAACATTCTTTACCAGTTCCTCTCATTTTAGTTTATCCCTGATCCTTGTTAAACTTTTCCCTAGACATTTATGATGTTTTGTCCTTTTAGCTTCATAGTTTTAAGTCACAGCTAGGTGAGAGCATTACAAACATTTCCCTTGGTTTAAGCCAGGAGAATTATACAAACTTACCCAGGTTCACTTGAACATTCTATAACTATTGTCTGAGTCTCATTTTGGAAACCAAACCTGAAACCAGATAATTTTCACGTGGTTTCAAGTTTCATCATCAACAATTCACATGATACCAGGCCTGATTCATGTATTATATAAGCAGGTGTAAAATTTCAGCCACAAGTCACTATGGACATATGTTGAACAGGACTTGAACTTCACCATAATGATTTGAGCTTCCACAGATAAAATATTTCCATTTGTCATCACTGCAAGTACTCTCCCTTCCAACACGTACACCAATAGCCACTGGTCTAATTGTGGAAATAACACTTCCTGATTTGCGAAGCTCAGACAACAGATGCACCATCTCCAAACTGACAGCCTGGTATGTCGAGGCATAACAATGGCCAGCCACAAAGCTTAGTGAAAACTAACACAACGTTTTAGAATAATGGGGGATGATGAAATGGATCTGCAATGAGGACTTAATATGTGATTTTAAAAACACTAAAATATGAGGAAACTTTCCAACATACAACAGTGTTGAAAGTAATGCAATAATATGTTTGATTAGAAAGTACTTCAGGATGTATTAATGTAAGCACTTAGCAAGTCTCTCAAACATACCTTTCTGCAACAAGCATATAGATTTTTTCAAACATATCCATTTCCACTTAGGTTGTGCTCTAGCTCATTGCTCTAAATGCAAGGGAAATTCCACACACTCTTTTATTTTATGTACACTAAATTCAAATCCTTTGATCCCATTTTGTTTTGATATTTTTAAATGGAAAAAAAAAACACTTGAGTCTCTGTATTTCTTTATAAGCTGTGCACATTAGCCTGTTTCTGAAAGTATCTTTCCATTTTGATCCTTGTAAAACAGTTATTTAACACTATATTCTTTCCCTTGGGTTCTCTGGGGATCCTGATTTACTTTAAATTCAAAAGGGCAAAAGACTCCATCACATAATAAATCAATAGTTAACCTGGAAAGACTGATGTTTAACTAGTCTCCTTGGCAATGTTTGAGTTCAGCTGTTCTGACATAAGGAGCAACATTTGAGAAAAAGAATGCAAGACTCAGGGAAGAAAAGAAAAGGGTTTCTTTAGACATAAATAACAGAAAATTGTGGTAAACTAGAAGTTGTCTCAAGACTGAGTACCACAGGTGAGTTTGAGAAAAGGAAAAAAAAAATACTGAGGAAAGGTTGCAACTATAAACTTAAACATAGGTTTATCCTCAATGGGCAGAACCCCATCAGAAAATGAACTAGGAGGTCTGTCTCACTTCCAAGGCAATCTGACCATTAGCAAAATGTGCACGGAGAAGAGAGGACTTGCATGCAGGGAAGAAGAACCACCCATGGGAGCCTGCCTAGAGCAGCAAAAGGGAAGGCTATTACTTTAGAGTTACTAACTTGGGTGTTCACCAAAATCACCTGAGGAGCTTTTAGTAAGAGTACACATGCCTGGTCACTAATCTGAAAATCTAATTCTCAATTGCAAAGTGTAGACTTCCCTCAATACTCCTATCATAAGAATCTGCATCTTTATTTTTTTAATAACACCTACAGTAATTTTCTCACTAGTCATGATTGAAAACACTTCCTCACCTGCTGCCTTCACAATGTCCATAATTTTTATTAGTGCCACTGTAATCCTCCTACAGATCCACACTAGCCTCTAGAGGCATTTAAATATCTAAATCTTTGTCTCTACTAGTTTCCTAGGATTGCTATAACAAAATACCACAAACAGAGAAGCTTGCAACAACAGAAATTTACTGTGTCATAGTTCTGGAAGCCTAGAAACCTGAGATCAAAGTATTTGTAAAATTGGATCCTTCTAATGACTCTAAGAGAGAATGTGTCCCATGACTCTTTCCTGGATTCTATGGGTTTGCTGACAATCTTTGGGGTCCCTTGGGTTGTAGAGGCATAACTCCAGTCTTCACATAGCATTCTCCCTAATCAGCTCTCTCTGTGACCATATTTCCCCTTTGTATAAGGACACTGCCATATTGGACTAGGGCCTGCTCTAATAACCTCATCTTAACTTAACCATATCCAAATAATGTCACATTCACAGGTATTAGGTGTTAGGATGTAAATATCTTTTGATGGTTGTGAGACACCATTCAATCCCTAATGCTAGTTCCTTTATTCATTTAGGCAAGAATTATTTATGGATTAAAGTCTGTGAGCTAAGAACTGTCCTAGACAATGCATGTGCCCAAATTAACAAGACAACGTTAAAATAAATGAATTTCCTGTAAGATGTTGATACTAGTATTTATTATAAGGATAATGAATACATCATATTCCTGGGAAGAAGTAGCTCATTCATTAATTTATTCATCAATAATTTCTATCGTGTAGAAAATCATGTTAGAAGCCATATATGAAAAGACAGCCTAGTTCCTGCCCTTAGGATGCAAATTCTCTAGTAAGGAACACACACAGTGATTGGTTATCACTGTGTGATACATGCTAGAAGAGAGAAATATGTATTATGGGAAAACAAGGCATCTAACTGAACCAGGAGGAATCAGAAAGTGCTCCAAGAGGAGAAGATACTTGAAATGTGTCTTTTTTGTAAAAGATTTTATTTATTTATTTGAGAAAGAGAGAATGAGTGGCAGGAGGGGCAGAGGGAGAGGGAGAAGCAGATTTTGCTGAGTCCCAAGAGGGGCTCCATCCCAGGACACTGGCATCTGGATCTGAGCCAAAAGCAGATGCTTAACCGACTGAGCCACCCCAGTACCCCTTGAAATGTATCTTAAAGGACATGCAGAAGTTGGGTTAAGGTACGAGGAATTTAGGATGTTATAGCCATAGAGACATAAAACGAACAAGGAGATGGAGGGAAAGCATGAAATGTTTGGAGAACTGTGAGTCAATCAGTTTTTCTAGGAAAGCATGAGTGTGGACATGGGATATGACAAGAGAAGGTGCCCTGTACAGAGTGTCTTGGAGTCTGATCTTCACCCAAGAAGGTAGTGGAATCAAAAGAAAGGGAGTGATGGAACTGGATATGAGTTTCAGGAAATTCATGTTGAGAACAGTGTGGATAAGGGGGTGGAGACAGTCCAGGCATGAGGCTACAGTGGTAGTCCACAGAAGAAAGAATGAGGACCTGAGCAAAGCAGTGGCTGCTGAACAGATAAGACACGGAGGCAGAGGGGCACCTGGGTGGCTCAGTGGGTTAAAGCCTCTGCCTTCCGCTCAGGTCATGATCCCAGGGTCCTGGGATCGAGCCCTGCATCAGGCTCTGTGCTCAGCAGGGAGCCTGCTTCCTCCTCTCTCTCTGCCTGCCTCTCTGCCTAGTTGTGATTTCTCTCTGTCAAATAAATAAAATATTAAAAAAAGAAAAGAAGACAGGGAGGCAGAGCTTCAGGAGATATTGGGGAGATCAAATTTATAGTGACACATGTGAAAAAACTTTTCAACTGGGGTTTAGAGTGGTGGGGGAACAAATAAAAACAATGAATTCTGGAACACTGAAAAGAAATAAAATAAAATAAAATGAAAAAAAAAGATAAACCTAAAATACATGTTATCAGAGAAGTTTAATTTGTTCCCAATTTGTGGATGCTTTGAATACTTGCTCTCTGCCTGAAATGTCTTTTCTTCCATGAACAAGAGAAAACTCATCTTTTAAAATTCAGTCCAACATCATGTCTAGAAAACTTCCCAGTTCATCTCTTCCCAGTCTATTCCTGTAGTATATTTTATGCCCATATTCTTGTGAACTTCGTGTATACATTTATTGAAACAGCATACCCTTACCCTCAGCACAATGATTCAGCACATAGATACTCAAAAAATATTGGTGGAATGAACTTATGTGTTTGATATACTTTCTACCCAGGCCATATAAGTTTGGCAATTTAGACAGTTTTACACTAAAATAAAAAAGTAAAACATGAAGTCTGTATTACTGGAAGAGTTAAGCTACGGTTATCTGGAAACTTTGATAAGTTTAGCTAAACGTTGCATCCCTCTCGTACTTGGTAAAAACTGGTTAGCATTTGTACTTAACATTGGAAATAATTACAGCAAGATTTTTGTCTCCCAGTCCTTTAGTTTTGATACCTCATCAAACTGCAATGCAGGAGGAGACATACTTGTACTACAAATGGAAGTGGGTTGGACACACTCTCAAAAAAGTGCTCTTTTTTGCCCCATCATTCTCCTGGAAATCTTTTCTCCTAGCACACTATCCTTGGAAAATGGCTTCAGGCAGGCCCCCACATTTTCACTTTAGTTGGTCTTTTAATGTGTTAATGAAGTTAATTGTTCTCCCTAGGTTGGAAGCACATCCAACCAGGCTTCTTTAAACTTTGGTTCCAAAGGCATTACAGGAATCTATGAATGAAATGAAAATGTTTTGAAACCCAAGTCTCTTTAATAGCCTAAGCAATCGTCAGTAAATTGCCGACTTTACAGGTATAATTTTCAGTAAGGGTCAGGGAAATTCATTCATTAGAATTACGGGAGATAAAAATTTAAACGTCCCTGTAATATTTATAGGAAAAGTGTCATCAGTATAAAGCGGCCTTAAATCACATTCATTCATTATTAAGCACTCCTCTACATTTCTGAGTGAAGTTTCTAATGGGATGAAATCTCCTCAGCTGCAGTAACATCATGATTGTCTATTTATAGCCGAGTTGTCTTTGGTTATGGTAGTGCCTTTTTAGGTTGAGTATTAAAGCAGGTTTTCCTTTTGAAAGGAGACCTCTAACTAAATGGATGTAATCCATTACTTGGTAAGTAGAAGAGCTCACTGAAATTGGAAATACCTACTAATTATAATCACATAATGCCTGGCATGCACGCATAGTACTACAGTTGGTCTAAAGTTCGGTATTTGACTGAGTTTTATTCTGTTTTGTTTTTAAGGACTAGGATTCCACTTTTCATTTTATAATGGAAAAAAACTTGAGACCAGGAAGATCTCTGCTTGTGTGAGAAAATCAGGTTGAATATATTTCCCCTTCACACTTATGCACTCTGGAGGTCAAGTAGACCATTCTGTCTTTATACCATTAAAGACCGGTTATTATCCTATTAATGTTAATTTCCTTCCCACACATACCTGAGCCTTTGACAATAATAGCCCTCTCATAACTATCACTAATAAATTGAGAACATGCTGTTTAAATACACAAACCTGAAGACACACCGATGTGTCTGTTCATTTCCTATTCATAAATGATATCACCTATGTAATTATTTGCTATTCAATTTGCAAAATTGTGCCTTTTGCTAAGAAAGCCTCAGGGAGCAACCAAATCATTGATTATGATATGTAAAATATTTAAATCTAGTGGCAGCACTAGTGAAACATAAGAAGAACAATGCAGCAGGAGCAGAGCTTAAAAATAGCAATAGGCAGCATTCATTGTCTGTGCTTCCCTACCACAATTACACAGATAATTCAGGCATGAGCAAGGATAATTGAGTCATTCCTCCACTTTGTTCTGAAGTTGTAGATCTGGCCCAATACCGGCATCCACCAGGATTGATGGGGATTTTCTTTTAAATATGCCCAGAGGGCGCGCCTGGGTGGCTCAGTCGGTTAAAGCCTCTGCCTTCGGGTCAGGTCATGATCCCATCGTCCTGGGATCAGCTCCGCCTAGGGCTCTCTGCTCAGCAGGGAGTCTGCTTCCTCCTCTCTCCCTCTGCCTGCTTCTCTGCCTACTTGAGATCTCTGTCTGTCAAATAAATAAAATCTTTTTATAAATAAATAAATAAATATGCCCAGAGGCCAACAAATTGGAAGTGGAAAGAGTAATGAAATGTACCCTCAACAATTGCTAGGAAACATTCAATTTCATACCATAGTTATTTATTTGAGGTGTAACTCAGTTTATGAGACCAATTTAGCTACTAAACTTTTACCTCATGGAAAAGTTTAAGAACCAGCAGCCCAAACAGAGAAATTCCAAAAAGTGTAACTACAAAGGTGGGGAGAAACGCAGACTGACAGGTCAAACTAAAATGGGGAAAAAAAAAAAAAAGGGAATCAGAGTATCTAAATTATAAACTTGGGAGAAATGGGATTGATAGAAGTTAGACAAATCCCTAATGAAGCTTTTGGAGGTTGCTGGTCAATCTGGATTTCAATTCTTTTCCTCCAAGTGATTTGCTGACTCAGCATGTAAACCACGTGAACCCTTTATCAAAGAGGGCAAACTTGCAAGAGAGTAGTCAAGTCACCTAGGACCAAGGCCCATGATGGGCACCCTAAGGAGCAAAGATTGAAAGTCAAGGAAACAGCAAGTAAAATCCCCTTTTGTATGTAACCCTTTCTGAAAATGAAAACACATGGGTAGTATGATTACTCTTTGTGGTAACTTTTCACCCCTTACACCAGAATGGTGGTCAAAACTAAGTTAAAGGGATTTTTCATAAAACCAACAAAAATTATGTTACAGTGAAAATAATAAAAAGGGGATAAACCTTTAATATGTATTGGGCACATACTGGGCCTAAACATCAAAATCTTACGCAGTCCTCACAAAAACCCTATGAGATGGGTCTTACATGTGAGGAGCTAGTCAGAGCATTGAGATTTAGATCAAAATTGGATTTCATAGCTCTCTATGTTTAATGTTATTTTTTTAATAAAAATTAGTTCTTTTCTATCTAATATCTAATACCAGATTTGCATTCTGGCAAGGGATCCCACAAACATATTATATCAGTAGTTAAAACTCAGAACTCAGTGTGTTAGTTTTCAGTGCATTAAACATTGGTTTTCTACCACAGTCTGTTAAATCCCCTTGTGAGTATAACCAGGCACACAGACACTCAGGCCTCTACGCCCACCTTAACTCATCACCTTCTGTGCATGCAGCTGTCAGCATCCCTCACTCATCTCAATATTCTAGTGAATTGTCCTAATATTGAGATGTTTTTGTTGGTTTATCTTAATTGAGGCCTCTAATAGTATGCATTTTAAAGCACCTTTGCTAGAATGAGCTTTCCTCTAATACCCCTTTCTCTTTCTCTACAATCTATTCTTTTCTTAGGAAATCTTTTCTACTCACTGTTCAAGTTTCAGCTATCCATTTTGTCACACAGTTACTCTTTCACATACTCTGAAACCAGTCAGTGCTTTGATGCTTTGTAGAAAGAATGAGTATGCATGAGATAGACCCTGAGGTCCCATGTTACATGTTAGGAAACCAAGAATCCATACAGACTGCAGACACTATACTATAAGGTTATTCATACCTTGTCCAGGGCTAAGTTTTATAAGCTTAAGTAAAATATAAAGTTCCAGACTTCTACCTCTATATCAATGAAACAGACTAATTAATATATCAATTCCCTCCTCCCCATAATTTTCGGTCCATTGGAATTAGTTCTTTACCTGAAAATTCCCCTACATAAATGTTACTAAGTTAGTACATTCTGCAGCTTTTATTTTTTTGGCATTTAAAAATCAAATCATAGTACACTGTAAGTCTGGGAACCATGTGTTTTAGAGAACAAACACTTCTAACTCAGGGTACACCAAGTCACAGCTACAGCTGACCCACAATACAAAATCACCCAATGTGTTCAACAAAACCCATTCTTGTTCACTATATAGTGTTTGAGCAATAAATTCTGAAAACATTTTGAGCCACTTCTTTTTTCATTTGATGGTAGGGCAGTTTAAATGGAAACCAAATATTCACTACAGAAATCTTAGGTACTCCAGCAAGTGGAATTGGGGCCTTTCATTCGTTTCTAGTGGTCATGCTGTTGGTCAAGCTGATTCAGAGTTGGGTATTTCTCAGATCTTGTATCAGCCCTTAAAGAAGTATTCATTCTCAGGCTACAGAGCTTGACTCTACCACTGGCAATGAAGATCCTTTTACAGAAGGTGGTGCTTCTTCTACCTTCCAGGTCTTTTGAGTCTCCAGCAGTGCTGGAGTGCATCAGCCAGAGCCAGGCATATTTCACTCTGAGCCTGAAGGTATGTTTAACATCTTAAGTGAAAATCTCTGCAGGTTTTATAGGATGGGTCTCAGCTTTCTCAGTACGCAATAGCTTCCTTGGTAAAAATGCAGGCAGAGAACTCAGGCAGCATGTCCCGAACAAGAGATACAAAAAGGGTTTGGTGGCAGCAGGAATCAACCAACCACATGATTGGCAAACCAGGAAGACAAGTGAGCCTGACATTCAGACTAGAAAAAAAAGCCGCTCTGAATAGGATTGGGGAGGGTAGAGGAGGGCTTATGATGAGCTGTACACTAACTAGAAATGACTAAGGCAGGTGCTTTTGACATTATGGTCAGAAAAGACCAATGAGCCAGTGTGCAGAGAGAAGCATTCAGAAAGGTGATTTTGGAAATATTGCTTGGATACTGTTTTAATCCCCTATAAATACAAGAAAATGCCTTAAAAGTTGTCACTGATTGAAAATGTTTCAAAAACCTTTGCCAGTTTTTCCCAAGTCAATTAGAATTAATTTCTTTCAAGGAAAAGCTAATTTGACAAGAGAAAATGTAGAAGAATTAGGCAGAACAAAACTTAATATATTGAAACTCTTCTTTGCTCATGTACACACATACACTAGACATATACAAATATTTATCAGAATTGAAATGAGAAAACCAATTGATATTTGTTTTTATGAATATTTTAGACAAAGAAATAGTCTGCATTCTGATTCACCTTTTACATCTTTTGAAAACCATCCTATACTTTCCACGACATGATATGAAATTTTCTGGCACTCTTTCAGAAGGGACCTCTAACAATGTCCTATTGACTGAAATTTTGTATTCTTTGATCTAATCTACTTGTCTTTATCAAAAGAAGTGATTATAAAGTCTACTATATATATATATATAAGATGTCTTCCTTAAAATACTATATATATACACATATATATAATATGTATATTATATATACATATACATTAATATGTATATTATATATACATATATATGTATATATATGTGTATATAAATATGAATGTGTGAGTGTATATAACCTTGAACAACATGGGTTTGAAGTTTACAAGTCTACTTATACATGGATTTTTTTTTAACAGTTCAGTACTGTAAATATATTTTCTCTTCCCTATGATTTTCTTAATAACATTTTCTTTTCCTTAGTTTACTTTATTCTAAGAACATAGTATATAATACATTTAATATACGAAATATGTGTTAATCAAATGTTTACGTTATCATGTTTTGGTCAACAGTAGGGTATTAGTAGTTAAGTTTTGGTAGAGTAAAAAGTTATACAAGAATTTTCAACTACATGGGGAACTGATTCTCCTAACCTCCAATTTTTCAAGAGTCAGCTGTGTGTATGTATATATATGCTTAATGAATTAAAAGAATGGCATATCTAGTCTTCCTTATAACTCTAATTTCTGTCTTAATTTAAAAGGCAAGAATATGTCATGCAAATGTCTAACAATCATAACTTTTATCATTATGAAAAGTTATGTTGACCCTTGATCATTTTCCTTCTAGCCTGCTCTTTGCCAGTGTATCCAAAGAAAATCCTCAGGCCCTCAAACAAACTTTTGACATGGATGACACAAAGAATCATTGTTCCCTTTCATAACTCATTATTTCATTTTCAGTGAGGTATTTCCAATTTCTAATTCAGAAATAGCATGATTTTATAAGTGTTCTGGTTTCTACCTTGGCAAAGTAAAGGAATACCCTGAAATTAGAGAAATATGAAGTGAGTAATAAATGTAAAAAATAATTGTTGCCAGAGTCATGAAAATTAAATAAGATAATCAATGAAAACACTCTCTATGATACTGAGGATATTGAAATCATTCCATAATTTCCCCTTCTGTCATTTGCCTTTTGCAATGTTTTCTATATATGTATTACCTGAGGCAGTATACTTTAGGGTAGTGGCTAGGAGTATTATTTTGAAATCAGAAAAACCTTGATTCAAACCTTGATTCTGTCATACAACCCTAGGTAAGCATTGAATCTTTTTGAAGGTAATCTTGTTTTCCCTCTTTATAAAATAGAAACAATAATGCTACTGCCTAAAGTTTTAGTGGTTATCGTATGGAATAACACACTTAAAAGTCTTTAACTTAAGCACCAGCCTATGGTAGATACTCAATAAGCTGTATCTATTAATTTTTACCTTCATTTTTTTTTCCTTAAGCCCTCTGAGTTCATTATTTGCATTTTGTACTAATGGAAATTAAGGGTGAAGAAGTTAAGAAACTCCCCAGTTGCTAAAGAGAAGGTAAGGAAGATAAGAACAAACATCTTTGGACCCTGGCTAAGCCACTCCTTTCCCAATGGAGGGATGGAATTATGGTAGTCTACATACATAGAAATCATCTGGACTGCATTCTCCATTGCTGGCAAAACCCAATGGATTCCAGGACAGTAAATAAAGGCATTGAAATGTACTTACCACATTAAAACATTTAGTTTAATAAGTGAAAAGCCCACGACCCTCATTTAATGGGTTAATTTCAATAAGGTACACATTGAAAGGGACAATTCGCTATAATTTCAATTTGCTGTGAATTTAAAGACTTGAGGAAGAGTAACGTGGAGTCTTTTTAAATAAACTTTATAGGTAGCTATGGGATCTCCTTCTCAATATCTTTCAGGTTGATTGTTTAACATTATTATGGTCCTATCTAAATTTTATATCATGTTTACATAGGTGTGCTTTTTGCAGATTTCTTGTCTGGTTTAGTTCTTACCCCAACGAATATGGAAAAGAGAATCTGTATCTGAATTGTTTCTATAGAATACAGGGCCTAAAAAGGGATAAAAAAATTCCATTCTTTAGATATCCACTGTGATCTGGCTCCATGTTTGGTTTAATAATAATCATGTTAAGTTTAATGAAGTAGTATATGTAAAACACTATTTTTCTCATCATTTCAAATCTAGTATTCGCTGTGAGTTCATTGATTGTGCAGATAGTAAATTTCCCCAATGAAGATGTCAAATAACAAATTATACAATGAGAAGATCCAAGTATCTACTATTGATTCAGCAAAACTACCTAAGCATATCTACATATCACTCTTTAACACAACCTTATCACTCTTATCACAAGCTCATAAATCACTTAACATATGCCATGGTCAAATCTTTTTTTTAATGGTTTTGAAAAACTACCACACATATAAAGTTTAAAAAATGTGTGTGTGTGTGTATATATACACACACACATATATATACATATGTACACATACATATATATACATATATGTGTGTGTGTGTGTGTGTGTGTATCTATTCATACTAAATTACACTACAAGCATATAATTCCCAAGAGTAAATACAATCAGGTATGTTTGGCTTTATTATTTTTTTATTATTTTTTTTTTAATTAGAGAGAGAGGTAGAGAGAGAATTCAGAGAGAATCTTAAGCAGGCTCCATGCCCAGCACGTGGCCAGATGTGGGGCTCGATCTCACAACCCTGAGATCATGACCTGAGCCATAATCAGCAATTAGATGTCTAACCAAGTTAGCCACCAAAGCACCCACTACTTTTAAACCCAGCTTGATAATTTTTTAATTGTGTTCTTTCATGCTACTAGCTGATTATTTTTCCTATCTTTCCAAAAAGTGTACTAACTCTACCACAACTTACTTGGATGACCTTTGTAGCCTTGTATCATTGCTCAAATCTTAGTTTTGTTATCTCTAAAATGGAGGCATTGAACAAGACATTTAAACTCATTTTCCAGTTCTGACTCTTGGATTTTTGCCACCATTGAGGAAGCCAAGAAAAAGGCACAAATGTTATTAAGAACTCTGGATATACTTTTAGTTTCTTATATCCTCTTAAGTTCAAAGTACACTGTTTTCCCAAGGTGTTGAAGACACACTTCATAGGCCTGTTGAATAAATAACTTCTGTTGAGTGTTATATGATATAGGACATATGAATGACCCAGTAGTTTAAATAGCATTGATGAGAAGGACAAGTTGTGGGGTCAGGTAGACCTAGATTAGAGTACAGATTTAATCATTCATTTAGTCTATGATCTTGAGTGAGTCACTAAATCTCTCTGAAGAGATCAATGTCCTCATGTGGGGCTAATAATATTTATTTTATGGTCTAAGTGTTAAATGAGAAATTGGGCATAAAGTTTTTAATATGGTACCTGGAACAAGAACCCAGTTAGGAATAATTTAATATATTTTTTTATTAAAAAGATAACTTTTTACTTTCAAGTCTTTTTTACTCTGGTTAGTTAACATATTCCTTTCCCACTGGAAGCCCTCACAATTTCCCCTAATAAGTAAAGTATTCTGATTTCTCTAATATTATACTTTTACATGTAGCCTAGTAATGCAAGAATGTTGGGGGAAAACTCAGCTCCAAAAATGATTCTAAAGGTGGCAGAGAACCTTGAATTTAGGCTAGGAAAAGACATTATTAGAGCTGATTATGGCTTAGGAGACCATTCCCTCATTTCAAAAGACTCAACATTCATTTAGTGAATATTTATTGAGCTCTACTCTGTTCCAGCTATCCTGGTTTCTGTTTTCATGGAGCATATATTCTAGTAGGTAATCAAGAAAATTCAAAGGAGTGTGATGCATGTACCAGTGTGAAGTTCACTGTCTAAGAAGTTGCACAGAAGGGACACCAGTTCCCAACTTCATGGATCAGGTAAAGTTTCTCAGAGATCTAAAGGATGCAGAAGACTCAAGGAAGTGGAAGATGAGTATACTTGGGAGAAGAATGAATGTATTTCCTTTTTTCACTATCTGATATGTCCCTTTATGGAGGAACTAAACTCAGAAAATTTCACCTATTCATCTTATCAAATAATTGTTCATGTACTTAACATATTTCACCAGGAATGTCCCATATTCCAGACTCTGTACTCTGTGAACAGAGCAAAACAGTAGTGAACAAATTAATGAATGCCCTGCTGTCTCAAAGGCTAATTTCTAACGCAGGAATCAGACAATAATGAAATTAATTAGACATACAGCACAAGGTTAGTTATTGTAAAGTTTTACAAGGAAAAGTACAGTGGAGGAGGACATAGGATAGTTTTTGGTAATACAAGAAGGAAAGGCCTCAGAGGAGGTAGCAGCTGAGTAGAGATTTATCAGAAGTATGTTGACCCTATAAATATTAAGAGAGTATTCAGAGCAGAGGGACTTCAAGTACAGATGCCCTAAGACAGGAATATGATTGGCTTCCTGTGCACCATGTTCTATGCTGGGCAATTAGCAATCAGGGGCAAGCCATAAAGCTTTGGCAATCATGGAACCCAGGGATTAGACTAGATAAAAGTCTGGAAGAGAGACAGATGATAAATGAATAATAATAAATAATAATGTAAGAAAAAAACTATAAGGGATATAGGTACTTAGGGCAATGATTTCACATGGTAGGTGGAGATGATGAGTCAGAGGATTTATTGCAGACTTCTCTAAAAAAAGGTAAAAGTTCACTTTCTTGATTTCCACTGAATTATGAAGTCATAAAACACAAAATACAGGGACCAAATTTCCTTCAGACAGCTACTTCTTTACCTGTTAATATGCATACCTATATATATGAATTTTATGAGTATATGCAATATTAATATAAATAAATTATTATTGTCTGTATATATATATATATATGAAAAGGACTGAACTGTGTCCCCTCAATTTACATATACATATAACCTCCCAGGTGATTGTATTTGGATATCAAGCTTTTCAAGAGGTAATTAAGGTTAAATGAAGTCATAAGGGTGAGATCTTAGCTCAATAGGAGAAGCCATGTGAGGACACAGTGAGAAGCCAGCCATGTACAAACTAAGAGGCCTAACCAGAAACCAACCCTGACAGCATCTTGATCTTGGTCTTCCAGACTCCAGAAATGGGAGAAAATAAATTTTTGTTGTTTAAACTACCCAGTCTGTGTTATGTTGTTATGGCAGCCCAAGCTGACTAAAACATGATGCATGTAATTATCTCTACATATAATTTGTCTCCTATTTTCCTACGCCTTTATTTAACTTCTATTAGCTACTTCAATGAACTGGTCTGCCTTTGAGTAGATTGATGAATTTCCTGTTTTTGCATGCATATGAACAGCAACCCCTTCCTAGCATGGACTGCGGCTGACGCAGCTACCAGAAGCTGCAGAAGAGGGTCTTTAAATTGAAATCAACTGAGCCTCAGTTTACTTACTGCCCGCTGGTGCTTAAAGGGGGTAAAAATAGAAGAGGGATAATACTGTGTCCTGTGTTCCAGTCAAAGTATAGACACCAAAGAATTGTTAGAAGAAATCTTTCTGAAGTCAGTACATTCTCTCAACTAAGGCAAGAGGGAGGTAGGAGAAGCCCCTTCATCTTTAAATACCTCCAGAGGGATGAAGTAAAATGTTTCTTCAAATCATTTTGAAATGATTTGAAAAGTTTAAAAATAAAACCTTACTTTTCTTCAGATGACAATAATAAAATGGTTAATGTTTATTAGATTCTTTCTGTGTATCAGGAATCGTGCCATGAGCATATCATATACTATTGCATTTTTAAAAACAAAGCAAAACAATAGCTAACATTTATTAACACTTAAAATGTTTTGGGTGCTGTTCTAAGGACTTTCTGTGTATGATCTCATTTCATCACATAGGCCTCCTATGAGGTAGAAGAACTAGTTCCATCTCATAAGGAAACTGATATTTAGAGAGCATACAGGTGACTTAAAGTTTCAACAGCTGGCAGCCTGCAGAGACAGCATCCCATCCCAGGGGTCCTCTCTGTGTGGCTGCCATGACTTAGCAGAGCGTGGAAAGAGAGGGAGAAACTCAGGAAGTGGTCACACCACTTGTAAGAGGCTAAATCCAGAAAACATATACTGGGGGCATCTCTTCTGAACCCCTCATTCTATGAGAGGACAAACAAAAGGCCAAAGTTGGGAAAGGCCTTTCCTGACATGCTCATTGTCCATGTGAAACATATGGCTTCTTGCAAGAGAGAACCTGAGTCAGTCCATAGGAAGAAAAAAGCATTGTTCAATGAAACATATAGAGTCCTAGGGGAAGTGTAAAGTCCTGTCCCCCTCTTCTCTTTCTATCCCAAATAAGATAGCATCCCCAGCCATATTATCCAGGGCCATGTGCTCCCAATCTCTGGAGTGTGGGCATCAAGAGGGTTTTGATCCTTGATGGAATCTGTATTTGTTTCCTAACAGGAAAGATGAGGGACTGGACCACAAACTCCTGGTGAGGTGTGGGATACAGTAAAGCAAAGACAAGCCTGTTTTTACCATTTAAAAACAAATGTCACTGTAGGAGTTAATTATTCCCCTCTTATTTAACCCTTTGAGTTCCCTGGGTGCAAAGATGTTATCAAATTGTGCTATCTCTTCTGGTGTGGTGAGGCCCAGAGCCAGTACAGCCCAAGGGAAACTCCAGGGAGAATAGACAGGAGGAACTTTTGCTTTATTTTTGTTTTTGTTTGTTTGTTTTGTTAGGTGTTTCTTCACAAGCACAAGTCCTGGGGATTCAAATCAGAGGAATCCTCACTTGATGCTCCCAGCGCTGGCTTTCAAACTTGCCAGTGACCCATTCTACAGGTTAGTGGACTCACCCAGGACCCACTGAAGCTCAGAGATGGTCCTGACACTCATCTCCTGATATTCACCTCCAGGAAGCAGCTTTCCTGCCCTAGTTCAGGGAGGTTCTGGATACTCAATGAATGCATCAGTATCACTAGGAATTTCCATCGTAAGAGCTATGAAATATTTCTTCTCTATACTAATTCTGCAGGCAGTTTCAGAAGTACACTGAGGAATATACATGTAACATTTTTTTTTCTGTCTTAAATACTTCCCCAAAGCTGGGGGCAAAATATAAGATTTTCTGTCATATTTGGACAGTTATAAAATGACATAAATAGCTGAAAATACTTTGGGGAATTACCTGAGTCCCTTCAGAATGGATGCCAGAGTTTGTCACCAATTGTGTCAAATTTTCTATTGCTCCTGCAAGAAAAGCATTTTAAAAATAATGAACATTTATTTTGAGGGTTAGCAGGAAAAATAACTTGTTGTTGTTGATGTTGATTGTTTTTTGTTTTGTTTTGTGCTTTTAATAAGCAGAAGGTTCTGTATATCCAGACTGCTAAAAAGACCCTTTTGACCTCAGTATTATCTTTCAAAGCAGGGACATCAGCCCCTTTCAAAAATATCCTTGTTTACTTTTTTCAATAATCCACTCTACACTAGTAATGCTATGGAAAAATGTTTTTGAAACAATAAACTAGTAAGAATGGTCAAATTGATAAAAGCCCATGAAATATAATTTCGGAAGGCAGAACAGAGGTTTAAAACTACATCCTCCAAGGCTACAAACAGTAAAGAGAAAATTCTCTTTGCACAAGAAAACAAATTTATTTACATAATTAAAGGGTGTGTTAGGTTCAGGGTATAGATAATCTCTGCTCCCCATCTCCTGAGGACAAAATATTATAAGAAATGTAGAAGCCCTCCGATGAATTCAATGAATTTTAACATCTTATTTGCACTAAAGAAGTTCTGAACACTCCCAAATCCAGAACATTTGGTGGAATTTGGTGTGTTAACAGCTGTGGTTGAGTTCTTGTTTTGCCTAGTAATGCTGTGCAATTCCATATGTTGTATATGTCAAAACTGAAGATAATTTTTCTTTTGATTGAATAAACAAACAAACCCATCTTCTCAAAGGAGAGAGTTTTACAGAATTGGGCAGACTGGAGCATTATGTGTATTGAGAAATATTAATAATCTGATAAAACACACCTGTGGATTAGTAGCAGCATATGGCACGCATATGCATGAAGCACCACCTCCCAGGGCATGTTTTATTGGCTTACGAGAGCAAAGTAGATGCTGACTAACGCTGTGTATAGAAGCAGAAAGTGGATTTTGTCTCATGAAAGCAAAATCTCACAAATCATGGCAGCAAATGCAACTTCAAATGCAAATACAGAAATTACAATGAATATCAGATTGTCCAATGGGCTCTGAGTCTATGGGAAAAAAAAAATTCTAAACCCAGGTGTTTGCTCCACCAGTGGTTGAAAAATATAGGTTTAGTTTTCTATGGGTTTTTTGCCAGCTGTGTTCTGCCTCAACTCAAAACTACAGATAATCATAGCACCTATTCACTGAGTTGACAGAAACATAAAATGATATTTTTATTTAAGGATGTCCCTCACATTATTTATAGTATTAAATACTGAAAGCTCTAAATGTCCAATGATAAGGGGTCCATCAAATATGTGATGGTTTATCCATGTGGTATTACATTATAACCCCATCCTTAGAGATCACAGTACAATTTGCAACCACATATTCATAAACTTATATGTTGAATAAAAATTACAAGGAAACACACCAAAACGTTAATTGAGTTTGTGTCTGAGTTGTAGAATTTTGAGGGAGTGTGGTTTGTCTATTTGTCACATCTTCTATAGTGATCTTATATTTTTCAATATTTTTTTATCAGAAAAAAAATTAGCTTATAAAATGAATGAATGAAGTTTGCTTTCCAGAAACACAAGAGTGAAGTTTGCTCTTCTACTTACTACTTGAGCTACGTGATGCAACTCACTAACCTGCCTGTCCCTGTTTTTCCCCTCTGTACAGCAGGAAGTTGCTTTGAAGGTAGAATAAAATTATACATAAAATCTCCTTATACAATGTTGTCACAACGTAGATGTTCAATAAATATGTAATAAGTATTCCACATGCAACTACATTACAGAACTTTTATTTAAAGATTTTATTTATTTATTTGACAGAGAGAGAGAGATCACAAGTAGGCAGAGAGGCAGGCAAAGACAGAAGCAGGTTCCCTGCTGAGCAGAGAGCCCTGAGATCATGACCTGAACCAAAGGCGGAGGCTTAACTCACTGAGCAACTCAGGTGCCCCCTACATTACAGAACTTTAAGAGCCTGGGACGATATTTCTCCAAGCATTCCTTTCCACAATTTTGTTGCTTATTTAAGAAAATGAACCAAAACTGAGGTAAGGCAAAAAGATAATGACACTGCTTTTCAGAGCCATACAGAAGTATTGTTGAACAAACCCATGTGAGGGTCCATTTTTGCTCTAAGGAGAGGCAACTGTGTTTGATTTATAATTGTCTTGATTAGGGCCTGGACCTGGAAAAGTTAGAGCTTAACTTACACAAGATGGATAAGCTGCAAATTACTTTTGTCCAATACAACTCAAATGGTTAATACTTTATTATACTTCAGGATATTAGTCAGATTGGAATCTAATTTTGCAACCTTATTTTAGCATTCTTTTCTTCTACTGACCATATAAATATTTTTTTTCTCATTTTCTCCTTTGAACTAGGTTTACCATCCTGCTGGTTCCCTTACTAATGAGGTAAATAAATCTTTGACACATGCTTACTGTATATTTGTATGGGAGCCATGTTTTTAACTTATTGAAAATCATATTTTAACTCTGATAGTGGACATTTTTTTCATTAGAGATTCAAAATATATTAACAGATGTTTAACTTTGTAAGCATAACATATAAGGTTTTATCAAGCAATGAATATACCAGTTGTGGAGGCACCTGAGTGGCTCAGTTGATTAAGCATGAGATTCTTTTTTTTTTTTTTTAAAGATTCTATTTATTTATTTGACAGACAGAGATCACAAGTAGGCAGAGAGGCAGGCAGGTGGGGGGGAAGCAGGCTCCCCACTGAGCAGAGAGCCTGATGCGGGGCTCGATCCCAGGATTCTGGGATCATGACCCAAGCTGAAGGCAGAGGCTTAACCCACTGAGCCACCCAGGCGCCCCAAGCATGCGATTCTTGATTTAAACTGTCCTCTATTACACCAGACACTAGAAAATTGGAAGAATTTTAAATAATAACATGTTATTCCCAAATTGTTTTTTTGTTTGTTTTTGCTTTGGAAAATATATTTATATTTTATTTTTAAATGTTATTTATGTTGACATATAATGTGTTATTTTAAGATTAATAAATATGTATATTTTAATTTATAATATAAAAAGAATCAATACACATTTCCCACATAACAAAAGCTCTTTGGGATCCTCAGTAATATTTAAGAGTGTAAAGGGGGTCCTGAGAACAAAAGTCTGAGGATTACTGTTCTTACATATTGAAGCAATAAAGATCTCTCTATGCTCAATTAGGTTCTTCATCTAAAGAACAAAATAATCTTTTACCTGACTTAGCATAGAAAAATGAGGAATTTAGGAACTTGGGGCATTACATAGTTTGGGATTTATTTCAGGTACAAAACTTTTGTGAACTTTTCACAACAGATTGAAAGGCAACCAATGAAACTATGGTTTGGAAAGTAATTTGTATTTATTAAATATCTGGGAACAGCTCATATCAAGGCTTCCAATTAATAGACACAATGCTTCTTTTAAAAAGCATTTACTTTGTGAGTATCTACATAAAAGAATTTCCTTTGCAATAATGTTGATATTAGTTCTATTTCTGTGTGTTAATCTATAACCAAACATACTAGTGTACCTAAAGTTTGCACAGATGTCTAGAATAAGAGGTAGAGGGGCTATGTTTGATTTCCATATGGTTTCAAAATGGAGGCAACATGTTTATCAACCTGGCAATTGAGGTTTTAGAAATCCTGTCATTAAAAATCCTTTATTGACTTTACCTATTTTTTTTCCACCTGAAATTCCCATCACAATAATGAATCACACTATTCCACTTAGAGGCCAGGCAAATTCTGGGTAGGTATGGGCAAAGTCTCTTCCTGAGATTAGCATTCCTGATAGGTTGTCTGTTGGCTTTTAAAATTGATTCTTATGTGTTCTTCAAATGCTAAGAATTAATCTCTGAGAATCTGAATCCAATATGTTAACTTCTGCTGGTTAACCGAAAAAAGTGAGGAAAGAGCACAAAAAGTACCCAATCTCACTTAAGAACAAAAATGATGATGATGATAATGATGAAATAATGGTAAAAGGAAGAAGACAATGAGGAGGAAAAGGAAAGTATAGATTTCCTACCTTTCATTTTGCCAAGCAATGGCACTAAACAAAACTCCTACTATCTTCTATATCCACTATTTAAGAAAAGAAAAAGCATTTTAACATCAAGAAAAATGTGAATGATACAATTTCAAGACAAAGGACAGTCTTTCCTAAGATAAACTAGCTAACAACCCTATATTGATTAGATAGGGGGTAGGTAGGTAGATAGAATGCATACTTATAGTTGTGTACTCCTTCTATATAAGTGTACACATACACAGCACAGTGCCTGGAACTAAGACAGTGTTTGGTAAGACAGTATCTATTGCAAGTAGGTTGTGCACAGTTAGCTTTTTAGAGAGGGAAGGAATAGTAGATGCAACACTAACAGGAAAACGTCAATGTAATTAAAAAATATTTCTGCCTCCCTGGGTTTCTGTCTCATTTTATATCATCCCACTTCAGAAAAAGTTTGAAATCACTGAAGATAAATGTCCATGTTTTCCATGAAATCTTCTATATGGGCCTCCAAAAGTACAGAATAAAGAAACTAAAATAATAATAAATGCTATTTCCAGATGCCTGCCACTGTTTAAGAGACCTTGGACTTATGTCAAAGCAGGAGCTGTTAATTTTCTTTAGAAATACTCCCTTTCAAGAGTTTCCAAGTCAAGCAGAAAAACTTGCTCAGCAATTAAATTAGCAATATGTCCTTAGCTGAATCACAGTAGCAATCCTGTATATAAATAAGTTGATAGTAGGCATTTAATCAGAAAATAAACTATCCATACAAGTCCTTGGAATTACACGAATTTAGCCACTTCAAGCCCAGGGAAGTCAAATAACTTAAAATGATGCATTTACTTCCTTCTCCCATATCCATCTCAGGCATCATATTAACCATACTTCTCTCTCCAACCAAGTGTGGCTAAAAGAGTCTCAGAATACCTTTTTTATTTGTCACTTGAGGCTGAAACTACCAACTGACCAGATTTGGCAAAAAAGGATGAAATGCATTTTCTATTCCTATTCTAAACTTTCTGTTTCAACATCTATAGATATTGTCAGTGAGGACGTTTACTCCAAAAACTTCACTGACTCATTCATTTAATACATATTTATTGAGTTCCTTACATGCGGTGAACACTTGGCTTAGGTGCCTGGAATATGGAGGCAGTTAGAATGAATTGACCTCAAAAAGCATACAGACTAGTGGGAGAGATAGAAAATAAATTACTAATTACTGTACAGGATGCTAAGTGCTGAGCAGAGTATACTAAGGATACTGCGAGGACACAGAGGAGAGGTACAGACCCTCTTTGGAAAAAGAGTTTTGGAAGACTTTTTTTTTTTTTTTTTAATGGCCCTTGTTTGAGGTTTTTTATTTTTTTTAAGATTTTATTTATTTATTTGACAGATGGAGATCACAGAGAAGCAGGCAGAGAGAGAGGAGGAAGCAGGCTTTCTGCTGAGCAGAGAGCCTGATGTGGGGCTCGATCCCAGGACCCTGAGATCATGACCTGAGCTGAAGGCAAAGACTTTAACCCACTGACCCACCCAGGCGCCCTCCTTATTTGAGTTTTGAAGGGTGAGTAGGACTTCACTAAACTTAATGGAGTTTATGGGGGAAATGTATCTTACGGAGAGAGAAGACCATCTGTGAGTCTGTGAAGTTATAAGCCAAAATAGAGAATTCTGGGATGCAAAAAATTGATAAGACTGGAGAAGGGGTGGTGTTCAGACAAAGTTATAGAGGAAGGAGTGGTTCAGTTCATAAAATTTTAAATGTTGAAATAGGGCCATACTAGAAAACTACGAGTTCTTGTGTAGTTTAATAAAATTCAAATGTGTCCAGGATCTTATACCTACTTAGCAAATATTTCAACAGGTTTTAAACAATTGGTTTCATATAATTATATATATGCATATATATATATACATATATTTATATACACATACACACACTATATATACATATATATATACACACACACATACTATATATACATATATATACTAAATACAATTATGAGAAAATAGCTCCAGATATAGATAGATACCTTAATATTAATTTACAGTATTAAAGTGATACCCCAAGTCAATCCACTGACCTAGCTGCATGTCCTGACCAGGCATAGAGATTACTCAGGTTTACTTGTAATCTTTACATTTGATGCAGGACAGTTGTGTGGGTGATAGGTAATTTCATATTGATAGTATACTTCATTGGAGTTTCCAGTTCTTTTTAAGTGGTTTTGCATGAAACTCTTTAAAAATTCTATATCGGGATTTTTACTTATTGCCTAATTAATTTAGCCTTCCTGATGTAACACTTAAAAGTATATCAGAATCTAGTTAATCACCAAAGCTGAAGAAGAGAAGAAATACGCTTTGTGGTTATCAGTGTATTGTATCTCTCTTGGAGATAGGAACCAAATGATCCAGAGAGAGCTATGTCCCTCGATAAACTGCTTAACATTACTGAGCATCAACTCTTTTTTTTAATTTATTTTAAATTTTATTTATTTATTTGAGAGAGAATGTGTGTGCACGTGCAAGAGAGAGAGTGAGCATGAGAAGAGGGGAGGGTTGGTGGGAGAAGCAGACTCCCCACTGAGCAGGAAGCATGATATGGGGCCAGATCCCAGGATCCTGAGATCATCACTGGAGCCTAAGGCAGATGCTTAACTGACTGAGCCACCCAGACACACATCAAATCTTTGGTTTTTAAAATGAGGTGAGTAAAATGTTTCTAGCAGAGCTACTTTATAGTAGTTTTATAGTAGTCTATAGTACTTTATAGTGGTCTTTATAAAGACTAAAAAATTGTGATACTTGTGATGACATTTTATGAGATTTTCCTCTCAGTTTCTAACTCTTTGTAAATTACACCTTCCTCCTTATAGGTTCACACATTAAAGATGTTGGATTTTCCCTTGACTCCTTTCTCTCTCCTTTCATACCCCACATCTGGTCAGTGAGCAATTCTTCTTAACTCCATTTTCAAAAATATATCTATAATCTCTCTCTCTCTCACCTCTCCATTGCTATCACTCTTGTCCAAGCCAGCATCAACTCTCACCTGAATAATTCAGTAGCCTCCTTCTCCACACAGCAGCCAGAGTGATCACATTAACATGTACATCAGATAACATCTCTTCAAAATGCCAATCCTACTCAGCACCAAAGACAAAGTCTTCACAATGACCCACTGGCCTCCTGCTCCCTCTTTGACCTTCTCTCCCTCATTTTCTCCCTTGCTCCTTCTATTTCAATCATCCAGAACTTCTTGCTGTTTTGCAAACATGTCAAGAATACTCTCACCTCAGGGCCTTCACCCTGGCTGTCTCCTTGGACAACAAAACTCTTCCTCTAGATAATAATACCTTCCCCACTTACTTTCTTCATTTCTGGACTTAAATGACACCTTATCATTGAGGCCCTCCCTGACTGCCTATTTATGTAAAACATCATTCTCCCCACCCACTGTTCTCTAGTCTCTTTACCCTGCTTCATTTCTCATCCAGGCCACCTCTCCCTGTATGTGGTCACCTTCAGGGTGGTTCCACACTCCTCCCAAGCAGGTGGCAACATTGTACTACCTACTTTGACATTATGCACAGACATGTGACCTGGCTTTGCCAATGAAATATGGCATGTGTCTCTTCTTGGTAGGGACTTAAAGAGTCAAGGCATAGCTCTTCATGTTTCTTTTGAGGATCATGGTGCATGTCATGAAGGAACCTCTACCCTAAACCCTATGTAATGTAAATTGCAGAGCCCCTTGCCAATGTGCTTTAAATACGTTGGGTGAGTGAAAAATAAACTTTTATTGTGTTAAGCCATTGGGATTTGGGTTTTTTTTCTGCAGCACAACTTAGATGATCTTTAATATATCATCTGATACATATTTACTTTTTCATTCAGATATTAACTGATTCTCTCACCAAAACACAAGCTCTATGAGGGCGGGATTTTCATCTATTTGTTCACAGATACATCCCTGGCACACAGAATAATGTGTATACATAGTGCATACACAGTAACTACTGGTTGAATAAATGAGTATATGGATGAATGATATCTTAATATGAGGTGAGCACTTTTCTAAGTGCTTTGCAGCTATTATGTGATTTCCACACTGTTACCTTATAAGACTGGTACTATTACTATTATATCCATTTTGCAGATTGAGAACTAAGAGAAGGGCATGGTACTTGGTATGAAGTAGAAAATTAGTACACATAATTTCTTTGTCTTTCCTAAGAAGAGAGAATAGGAGTAATCAGTTTTCAATGCCCTCACTTAATAAATGCTCAATTTATGTTGGCTAAAATATTTGGGTAAAGGTAGTATCAAAGAATCTATTGATGCTACTTTAAAAATGATCAATTTCTACCTTCACTATTCTCTAATGGTGTATTATGAAGAGATCTTATCTAATGGCACTACCTATTCACATTCAAATTAATATTCACTTATAATATTCAGGGTCCTTTCTTCATGAGTATGCATTCAGTTTTTAGGCTAAGCTCATGATGAAAGCAAAGTGGACAACTTAAAAAAAAAATTGAGGGGTGTGGAGGGCAAGTATTCCTGGATTTGAACTCCAGCTTGGAGCCTTGCGAGATGTGTGGCCCTGGATAAGTTATTCATTAATATAAGTGTCCATTTCTTCATTATAAAATAAAGATATTTAATACCTATTAATAATGTCCCTGTGATGAATAAAATGAAATTCTCTATATAAAGTCCTAGATAGAAAGCTGATCCATAAAAGGTGGTGAAAAGATGAAGAACATGAGGCCCTTGTCCGCCCTCTGTTCTACTCTATGGTGGTATTTCCTAAAATGCATCTTGGAAAATGCTAATTCTTTGGCATTTTAAGTGTTGTTACCAAAAAAAAAAGGTGTTTATTGTGATTATATATTGGAGAAATATAGCATTGTTTCCCGCTGCATGGGTTTTGGAGCTGCACTGCTAGACAATCCATCCCATTTACTAAATGTGCATTGTAGGCCACTTTCTTAAGCTCCTGGTGATTCTATTTTGTCAACTGTAAAATGTACTTAGTAATTGTATCTAACTTATGGGGTGATTTTAACTATTAAATGAGATTATCTACATATTGTGTAACCATATAATTTGTCACCCAACATTTTATTTTGAAAAGTTGAAAGAACTTTTACCCACCATCATATATATATCTACTATGTAGAAACTATAATTAACATTTTTTTTCTAAATTTCTTAGTCACATATACATCCATCTATCTTTCTAGATTTCTTTTTTCTTTTTTCTTCTGGGACACTTTTAAGAGTGAAAGAAGATAGTGTTAACATTTATGCTAGGACAGGTAGGTTATATAGGGACTCTCCCAGGCACACCTGGATATATGGATGATCTCCCTATATATAATTTACCTAGCATAGTAATTGGCCATTGTAAACAGACAATAAATGATAGCATGATAGCTTCTAGTAAAGTTCTGAGAGTTCTTGGTTAAACAAAGACACAGGAACAATCATAAATCATCTCCTGATTGCTCAATTCAATGATTGTCTCAGATTGCCTTCCTGTGACTGCAACTTTTATTTTACAATACCCAAAGATTCAATAATGTTTAGTGGTCACTGTGGCATTTTTGCCCCACCCCTGAAACCTTGAGAAAATTAATAAAACCTAAAGACCATCTTGGCTAAGAGGCATAAAATGACATTTGCACAGCTCGCCACACTGTAAAATAAAGTCCACTTCTGCTTACAGTTTCCCAGCTGACCACTCAATAACTGTCCTACTCAAATTTAGCTTCCAGTATGCAGACACTTGCTTGGTTTTTTGCCGCTGAGTGATTTATCAGAGTGATTAAAGAATGGGCCCACTAGCTAGGTTTGTAGACATCAGCCAACTTGGCCAAGGAGAGGTATACTTACCAATAAATTTGATGTAGAGAAGAACAATAAAGGTAATAACAAAATATAATTACCATGTATTAAACACTTACACATGCTGAAAAAATGTGTTCAGTACTCCACATAGAGAATCTCTGGACATGGCATCCAAATCCGAGTTTATGTCTCTTCTTTTGCAATCTGATTATGTGACATTTAGTGGGTCATTTAACCAACTCATTTATAAAATCTGGACAAGGATACCTGACCACCCTGCTTCTCATGATTGTTGGGAAAACTGAATATGATGTTTTAAATGAATGTCCTCTGTCAATGCTACACATAATACATTACTTTATGTCGGTTATCAGTTCTTTTTCAGTATCTGATAAAAACCGAACATGGATTCTATTAATTCAATAGCAGATGCTGATAAAAGAATATTAAAGTTGTAAGGCCTTGGGAGTTTTACCTGGGTAGGGAAAAACATGCTTCTTTATCATAATAATATAATAAATACATAATGATATGATAAACACACTTTCCCACCATATGTAGAACTTATGACACATCAGCTTGAGGTTCTATGAACTTGTTTGAGATTCTTTGACCTTAGATAAGTCTTCTGATCCCCAAATCCCTCATATTTGAAGTAAGGATACTATCATCTGCAATATAAGGTTGTTATGAGAAATAGGATAGGATATATAAAAGCAAGTTACAAAACTGAAAAGGATTACTCAGATATGATATAATTACTCTTTCCATGTACCTGAATAGTGACAGTTTCTGTACTGTAGAGGATTTAGATTTTAGAACTTCTTAGAATTAGTACTTATGAAACTCCCAGAATAGATATATTTTATATTACATTCAAGAGGCATTTCACTTAATTTTTAATAGTTTAAAAAAGCTTTCTAGATATCCAAACTGGGCTACAAAAAAAAGTATCATGTCATAAAATATTCTGCAAATGTGTATTAAATATCTCAAAGACCCTCCCAAAGTAATGTTTTTACCCTGATCTCATTTAACACTACTAAGTGACGTTAGTTGGAAATATCCCCCGTCCCACACAGGACAGGTAAAATTCTGGCTGAGAGATTGTGTTTGCAGGATAAATAAAAAATGAGAAATAATGATGCTGTCTCATGTTCCCACCCAGTATGATTTTTTTTTTAAGTTTATGAAATATGCTTTCAATAAAAACCAATCCAGCAATGCAAAATTAGCTTCTGGCCTATGACTCTGTAGCCCTTTGCTAATAAATATCTTTAGAGTTGTACTGACACGTAACTAGTAAAACACAGGAAGAGAAAGAGGGAGGTCTGGAGAGAGAGAAAAGAAATAGAGGAGATAAGAGCTGTAAGAGTTTTGGTGCATAAGTTCAAAATATCCTCTGAATGCACTTCCTTATTTCTATTTAGTCTTTTATTTATTTATTTATTTAAAATTTATAAAAAATATTTATTTATTTATTAACATATAAGGTATTATTTGTTTTAGGGATGCAGGTCTGTGAATCATCAGTCTTTCACACTTCACAGCACTCACCATAGCACATACCCTCCCCAATATCCATAAGCCAGCCACCCTATCCCAACCCCCTACCCCCCAGCAACCCTCAGTTTGTTTTGTGAGATTAAGAGTCTCTTATAGTCCTTTATTTCTACCTCAGAAGGGGTCTGATATGGCAGAAAAAAATTCAAGCTTCAGCACTATAGGTTTGGAGTTGGGTTTGAATCCCACCTTCAACTCTTAATCTTGAGGCAATCTGTCAAACTCTCCACCCCGACCTTATCTATACAGTGTGTATTGTGATTATTCTACCTTGTTGAAAAAAGATCAAGAGAAGTCTTGAGAGCACCAAGCCAATCAGTTACCTTCTACTTCCTTTCTCTTTTTTCAATCAGTCATTAGCTCATTCATTCATTCACTTTATTTAATGTAAATAAAGTATAATATTTGGAGACACAAATACTAGTTTTGTTATTTTCTACTTGTACAAACTGCCTCTGAGTTTCAAATTCGTCATCTATAACACTGGGAAGTGCCTCTCAGGCTACCCTAGAGGTACAGGAGTGAATGAAAGAGAAGGATGGACACATGGCAAAGTTCAGGACCCTTACACATCTACCTTCTATCATAACAGCTCTATGTTTATCCTTGTTATAAATTGATATTTCTTACAAGATATTCTTATCAATGAATAATAACACTGATGTGAAATAAAGAAGAATCTTTGGACCAGCCAAATAGCTAATGATAGCTTTCCATTTCTATTCAAATTTCCAGTGGTTTGAAGTATTCCTTGCAGGCTTATTAAGTGCTCAATCTCAGGGAACCACAGAAGATATGGGAATAAAACACGGAACCTACTGTAAAAGAAATCACATTCTTATGGAGAAGATGCACCTCTGCCCATGGACTGTTGAAAAATCATGAGAGAGTATAACACCACTGCAAATGGTGTCGTGGTTAATATGTGGGAACTCAAGACGGTAGAGCACCTCAAGGCTTGGCATAGAGGGATTTTCAGCTAGATGATGAAGGAAGAGGAGAAGGTGTTGTTAAAGGGAAATGAGAAGGCTAATATGCACTGGCAAAAATAGCATAAGCAAAATGTTGGGTGAGAAAAGAACATGAGACATGAAGGAATCTCTAAGAGAGGAGCCATTTCCTACTAGATGGTGATGAAAAGAGAAGTTTTATGAGGCCTTAAATAACAAGCTGAAATATTTGGGCTTTAGTTCATGATAACTAAATTCAGTGGGAGTTTTTTGAGTAGAACATAATAAAAACCATGCTTTAGGAAGCTAAATCTAATGATATAGAGCAAGTTGGGGTAGAAAGAAACAGAATTCCAGCCAAGGAACACTTCAGTCATCCTCATCTTACTTGGTAGCATTTGATCTCTCCCTTGACACACTTTCTTTACTTGACTCACAGAACACTATGGTCTTCCGTTTTCCCTCCTACATCACAAGTTGATCTAGTTTCCTTGTTCCTTCCATCTCTCCAGAGTCTTTACCTTAGAACCCCTTGGGTACCCACCCTCACACCTCTTCATTTTTCTGTCTACACCAACCCCTTTGGTGATTTCATCCAGTCTCGGGCTTTTAATAGCATCTATATGCTGATGGTATTAAACAGTACTTGATGACAAATTTCTATCTGTCACCCGCACCTCACCCTTGAGCTCCATATTATTATAAACAACTGCCTACTTAACATTTCTAATAAGCATCTCAAACTTACGCACCTCAAATATGTTCCTCTTACAAAATGGCAACTCCATTTTTCTAGCTCCTTAGGCCAAAACCTTGCAGTCCTTCTGTAATATACCTAATTTTTCATACTCTGTGTCCAATCAGAAAAATCTCTTTGTTCTACCTTCAAAATATATGTAGGACCCTGACATTTCTTTCAACCCCCACCTGGCCTACTCTGGTCCAAGCCATCATCATCACTCAGATGGGTTACTGCAATAGCCTCCTAACTGATTTCCTTACCTTTTCATCTGCCTTTTTAGCATCTTATCTCAATATAGCAGCCAGAGAGGAATTCTGTTCAAGTATAAGTTATATCAAGTCTTTTCTCCTCTCAAAATGTTTCAATGGCTGTATATCCTACTTGTCATAAATGCCAAAGTCTTTATAGTGGTTCTTTAGTCCCCTGCCAGCCTGGTCTCTGTCCTGACATCTACTTCTTCTCTGACTTACTCATTCTCACCTCAGAGATTTTGCTATGATCTGCTTACTCTCCCTGGAATGTTCTTCCAACAGATATCCACATAACTTGTCCCTCACCCTTTTTAAGTTTTTGTGCAAAGATTATCTTCCTTTATTATCTACTAAATATTGTAGTGATCACCCCAAGCATCCCTTATCTACTTTCTTAGCTTTATTTTTCTCCATGGCTCTTCATTTGCCAATATATTTGTTTTCTTAAATTATTTATTTTCTGACTTTATGCTAGAAAGTAAGCTTCCTGAATGCAGGATTAAGTTAGTTTTTTTTGTTAACCTGGCATCTAGAACCATGCTTCTAGTAAGAATCAACAAACATTGTTCAGTGAATGAACAGTTTTAAACTTACAGGTATTTAACTATGATGGCAACAGTGGTTTGAAAAAAGGAAAGAAAAAGAAAGAAAGAAAGAAAGAAAAATGAAGAAAAAATCAGAAGTTCTAAGTGGCCTGCAGAAAATACAGGAAAAGGGAAAGATGAAGATTGTCACACTAGCAACACACTGTCACTCATATTTCCTATTGTAGGTACATAAATCTGCCATTCACATAGGTTTCTGCTTTCCTGGAAATAAAAACAACATAAATGAAGAGAAGAAAGCCTCCTATTTTAAAGAAAAGATCTCTTCTCAGAGGCAGATCCTCTCAGTGAGTTAAGGAAGACAAAAATAACTTGGCACTTTTTACTTTCAAAAGGATATATATATTTTTTTCAAGACAAAGTAGTTGTCCCCATTGTTTGGTAAGAAAATATGTCTAAATATTAAATAGTTTCCTCAAAGGTAGAATAACCATTCCTTGAACACAAAGAGCCTGATAATTTTTTGTTTTGTTTTTGGTACCTACAACAGTGCCTGGCATTTAGTGGACACTTAAAACATACTTAACTGAGTAGAACTGAAAAGCATAGAGAAAGTTAAGAATTTGGTGTCATCACAATATGAAAATGCTACAATTTTCATTACTTTTGTGGTTTAACAGACAACAGTTATTTTTTTTTTCATGTGATATCATAGGCTAGCTACTTTGTTGTTAACAAAAGGATTTTGGTAACAACTAATATTTATGTCAACTACAGTACAACAGATAGAAATAAATTATAACATGTGCCATAAACATAAAGAGAGCACAATAAATATTTTTAAATTATTTAAAATCATGTGGTCTCTTGCCCTCAAGAAACCTCCAATCCTGTTGAGAAGACAAGAGTTGTATACTAGGAAGAAACTATTTAAAAATCTGATACATTACCCAAACAAAGTATCAAAAAGATATGAAAGACTGTAAGTTGTGAAAACATTCATGTTAGGAAAAAATAACCTAGGCAAAAAGGCTTTAGGAGACAAAATAAACTAGTCCCTTTGAGAAAATAAAAGGGAGGGAGACATGATGACAAAGTGGCAGGTATGGGTAGGGGAGCAGCAGATGGTAGGATCATCAAGAAAGGGAATTCCAGAACATGTCACAAACAACATAATAAAAAAATATAACTCTTCCCCAATTCCAAAGGAAGACACAATTCCCCAAAAAATATAATGACCAGCACTTACTTGGGAAACAGCCTCTGGGTCCTCAAGTCTTGCCACTCCCCTAGGAAAGTAGATGATCATCAAATCATTTTTAACTTCACCATGTTACAAGGAAAAGTCAGAGCCACAGAGAGATAAAGAGAGGTAGTAGCTCTCTGAAAGTCTTCCTCAAAACTAAAGGAAATAAAATCACTGAAAAGGGAGGAAGGAAGAGCTGAACTATTTCTAAGTCCTGACTTTGCTCAGCAAAGCACCTTGCTTTAATAAAAATGAAATCTTCACAAGTTATACATATTTAATTTACTGATTCAAAGATGAGTCAGAAAAGGAAAACAATAGTTGTGAACCTTTCAGTGGTAGAAAGAGATGTTTTCTAAAGTGTTCCCAAAGCCTTTCCGAGGTCAGACTCATCCTGAGGTTGCAATAACACAAAGGATTTGTATTCATAGATGTGGCTTGATGAGACCAGAGTAATCACAATTCTTGTGTAGTAGATGTCATTAATCAATAGGAGGGGATATAAAAAAGTTGCACTCCTCCCTCCCTGTGCCAGGAAAGGATGGCAGTCCATTTCCGGATGTATGCCACAGCCGGCTGAGTGACTCATCCTGTGCCAAAATACCACAAGGACGTGAGGGGAAAAGGAAGAAATGAAGACTGTGACAGGCCAAGAAAGCAGTGGCCACCACAATCAATCTGAAATAAACCTTCTCTAATAGCTATAATTGTAAGGGTTTTGCTGAATCTGAGGTCTTTTGAGTTAGAAGGGACTTCCATCCAAACCCCTTCTTTCATAGGTGAGCAAACTGAGTCCCAGGAGAGGATATGACTGGTCTAAAGGTAGAATGCAAGTGAAGGGTTCAGCTTGGCACAGAGCCAAGATCTCTAGATCTTGGTCTTCTGAACTACACTGCCTTTTATAACAATTTCCCTAACAGTGAAAACATCCCAACCAGCTGCCATCATGAAACCATTTGTATGTTGGCTGTTAGAACTTAAACTAGGACCCCTATAGAAATCATGGTGTGTGTGGTCATTGTCTGGGGATTTAATGGGACTAGAGCTGAGGGTGGAGGGTTAGGATGACAATTTCCAGATTATCCTCAAAATGTTACTTAACTCACAATCTACAGGAAGGACAGTTCTACAAATAAAATGTCCTTACAGTTGAACCTCTTTCATAACATTTCTCTGGAAAAACGCAAAAGGCAGACATATACATCATATCCTGAGAACAATGCCAACTACTCTTCCCAGAGCATCTTGGGAGACTGAGGCCAAGTCTCTAGAGAGGGACAAAGCATAGCAAAGGCAGCTGTGTGTCCCCGTAGCATTTCACCAGGAAAGACAAGCCTGCTACTTCCTAGTTGTCCTGGTAAGAGGCTGAAAGACAGGGGGGCACCTGGGTGGCTTAGTCAGTTGAGTCAGTTGAACGGCTCTTGGTTTCTGCTCAGGTCATGATCTCAGGATCTGCTTATCAGGGAGTCTGCTTGGAGGAGTCTCTCTCTTCCTTTCCCTTTGCATCCCCCCCACGTGCTCTCTCTCTGTAAAATGGATAAATAAAAACAAACAAACAAATAAACAAAAACACCAAGGTAAAAAGGAAGTCTACCAAAAGGTAGAGCCTGGCTATGCCAAATCTTCATTCAGATTTAGACTTCATCGATAAGCCTGGTTTTCCAAACCCAGGTGGTTTGCACTAAGATGGATTCTTTCATATAGTCCAGCTTGTAAACAAAGGCTGACAGTTGTTAAATGGCTACAGAGGGTTGGGTTTGATAGCACGATGATAAAAATGACAAATAGCTAAAGATTGTTTACCTATCATGAGCTAGTCATATTATGCTAACTATTTTATATTTATTATAAATAAGCTTTACAAAACCTTTTGGGTTGATGATATTATCCCTATTTTATAGAAGATGGAAATGAGGCTGAGGGCAGCAAAACAACATATTTCTTCAACTTGGCTAATAAATAAGAGATAAAGGAGTCTATCCCAGGACCATCTGACTCCAAAGTACAATCTTCTAAACATGTTGTAAAAAATAAATGAATACATATATGCATACATACATAAATACATACATACATACGTACATAAATTAAAAAAAATAAATGTGCTGCAAAGCAAAACCATCCGGGCCACATTGGATTTTGCCTCTAGCTATAATTAGCACTGAATACCAGCCAAATGCCATGGCCTCCATTTGTCAGTGAGCTGGGATGGAGTAAGTCTAGAATGTAATAAATTTTCATTCATCAAATACATTCATCAAATGACTTCCTGTAAGGAACATTGTGGAAGGTGCTAGAATAACAAGATAGATAAAGCCCTGGCCCTCATAACATTTCAGAACCATATACTTGCTGGTCTTCCTCATCAGTACACTCAAAAAGAAACCCTAGATCATGTATTTTTTTCACAGCAATCATATGCCCTGAATTTTTCAGGCAAGTTTATATTATAAAAATGTACTATTTTGTCAGAGCATTCAATCGATGTCTTAGCTTAGATCTTTATCACCATTTCATCCACTAGTTTCTGAAATAATCTTTTGGCCAGTGACTTCTCTTGCCCTTCTACTTTATCATATGTACTTCCACCAAATTTATTCCCCTAGACTCATAGCTCCCTCTTATCCTGTACTTACAGATGAATAATCTGAGGCTAGGGAGTTTAAGAAAATTGGCAAGAGTATCACAACCAAGAAGTCATGAAACATGATTCAGAGTCAGGTTCACCTGAATTTCAGTCCATGTTCTTCCTTGCCATCCGCTTCTCCATTTTGGAAGCAGAACCTGAACAGTCATAAAGCTATCAAGTCATATTACATGGAGGAGCCGTGTGCATGAAGTAATCCATTTTTAGTTGAATAGAGGAAATGCATTTATAACTTTTAAACAGGTTTACCATTTAGGGAAGGTGAGGCAAGAACCAAACTACAGAGTGGGAAGACAGAGTCTTCTTGAAAGAAAAAAGAGGAAACACTGGATCAAATATTCTCAGAGAAGAGGGGACACAAGATGGCAGTTAACACCTGTCTCTGAAGAAACAGTGACCATGTCTCTGTTAACAATATGGTAGAGGTGTATGTCAGAACCTTCCTACCTGGTAGCCTGTACAGAGAGCTTCTTTACCCGAGACCCATTATAGCTTCTGAAGTCAAAGCACTGAATCTCAGAAATAGGTACTTGACTGCTAAGCACACACTGCTCTGTGGCTTACAATGTTTATATTTTTAATTTAACTGCAATATTATTATTTGTGTTATGTCTTCCTGAGATTGAAGACTCTCTTTCACTCTTTCAGATCTCCATGTTGAGTAGCTTGTACATCGTGAATGGAAATCCTTATAAATATTTGTTCACTGATTTATTCACTAATCTCTTCACCAATCAGTCAACATATGGAGCCAGATTATGCTTTGAATAGAAATACAGAGGTGGCCTATCAGTGATTATACAATAATGTGCTCCACTTATTTAAAGATTTATGGCAATGTCATCCATATGAAACATAGCCACAAAGCAAACTTGGAAGAAGGAAGGCGTGGAAGAGAAAGAAAAATAACTCTCACAAAGGCCATGTGCTTTTTGCATAGGATGAACTGAAGCCAACGTCAGATCACCATAAAAGATTGGAGGCCTTCAGGATTTTAAAGTTTTTGTGTAGTGCAGTAAAAAATAACCTTTGGTATTTGTTTCCCAGATACATAAGTTTAGTATCAGCAAATAAGAAGTAGGAGAAGGGTAAGAGGTACTGGAATACAGAGAGTCGAGAGCTAACAACCTATTAACTGCATAGGAGATAGAAGTAAAATTACTAAAAATAAACAAAAACAAAAACAAAAATACTCTATAAAATATCACTCAAACCTGAGGTCAGTTAGCATTGGTACAACTAGTTCTACTTCATTAAGTAGTATCTGATAAGATTATACCTTTGTACAGTAAATTTTAGAGTATCTAAGGACTGTAGTGATATGATTCAACCACTTCATTATTCAGATGGTAAAAAATAAGGGCAGAGAAATAAGTGTCATGTCTAACATCATTCAACTAGTTACCAAAATTCAATAAGCATTTGGCTCAAATATACTACACATTAATATATATGTTATATATAGAGAGAGACACAGACACACAAATTTTAAATAAATAAAATTCCATCCCTCTAAGAGCTCATCTGTTCAACTGAGCATTGATACTACCATGCAATCCCCTGGCTAACACTTCTCTGTTTCAACATGGATAGAGTAGGGATTGATGCCATAGTAAGGAAAATACTATGAAGACAAGAAAGGGGTCATGACAATATCAACAAAGTCTAAATTCCTTGCAAAACCAATGTGATCAACAGCTGCAGCATTTCACTAATCCAGGCTAATAATTCTAGCTTAATAGAAGATGGGGTTAGTGGGGTTATTATGTTTTTTGTGTATTTAGTGATCCTTTACTCACTCCACAAGACCATTAGTACTTTTTAAGTGCTCACAACCACACATTCAATCATCTACTTTGGAATTTTGCTGGGAATTAATCCGCCATTATTTAACTTATACTTTCCAGAATTTATTTCTTTTCTCTATAGAGAGCTAACTCAAAATTTGAATATGAGGGATTCATGAAGCCAACAGAGAGTAGAAGGGGGCAACTCATGGCAAAAGTGGAAAGGTACTGTCATCAGCTGCCAGCAGGGGGCAGCAAATAGCAGTTGAGGATTGGAATTTAAGATGTACACTTCAGTGAAGGGTACAGATTTGGGGTACCCACCACTGTAGTTATCTTCTTGCAGAGAATGAGATGGAAAAAAATAAGAAAACTGAAACTCAGAGTTCCAGGTTGTATGCAAAGGTCATTAGGTAGTGGTATAACCAGAAATGTATAAATATGTTTATAACAATTTAAGAATGTATTGAGGGGTGGCAAACACTTTAGAAATATTGTCACTAAAAGCAGGCTTTGGGAGTGCCTGGGTGGCTCCATCAGTTGAGCATCTGATTCTTGGTTTCTGCTCAAGTTCTGATCTCAGGTTTGTGAGATCAAGCCGCCCTTCGGGCTGTGTACTCAGGTGGAATCTGCTTGAGAGTCTCTCTCCTTCTCCTTCTGCTTTTCCCACTCATTCTCTCATTCTCTCTTCCTCTCTCTCTTTTTCTCTGTCTCAAATAAACAGATAAATCATAAATAAATAAATAAATAAATAAATAAATAAATAAATAAATGCAGTTAGGCTTTCTATAAACGTTAACGGATATGAAGAACTGAATTTCTGTTATCCAGAAAACTCACTTTTTCTGGAACATGCCAATTGCCAAGGTTACTATTTAAGTGATGTCTTACTGAACTGTCTACAGGTATGTATGCAAGTGTGTGTGTACCTGTGTAGTAGGCAGAGAAAGGAGAGGAAGGGAAAGAAAGGAGGAACTAATTGAAAGTGAGAGAGAGAGAGAGAGAAGAAAATCCACCCCAAACTTATTCTCCAAGTTTTCCCATAGTCTCCTTAAAAATAAGTTCTTCTTAACCTAAAAGTGTCCACACTTCATCTGAGCTCTAAGTTGAATATCTTTTAAAAAGGTTTATATGAATCTATTCAGCTCCTTTTTCAGTTACACTGGGATGAATAAAGCAAAAATTTTCTATTCTATAAAAAGCCTGCAATGATTTTTTTTTTTTCTCTCCACTCCTCTAACTTAACAAATAATCAAAGCTAGAAAGTTCAAGGTTGGCAGGATTTTAGCTCTCTTGGAAGAAGGAAATCCATGCCAAATATTCAGGAAAACAATGGTTAAGTATTTTTTAAAGGATAGAGCTTGAAATTATAGGTCTCCTCATGGGTAAAACACTTCCTTTAGTGTTGTGGGATCTTTTGTAAAGTCAGCTCTGCTGAGGTGTTCCACAGTTAGGGTGTCAGCTATTCCACTAAGGCCAAGGCGCTACTAAAAGAAAAGGATGGAGATATTAAAAACAAATAATTTTAAGGAGGGTTGTCAGTTGTGGATTTGCTGTGATAAATTGCCTACACTTGGTTTCCTGAAATTATGAAAGCAGAAGCCTCTTGGTCATTAAAGATTTAGGGAGTTGTGGGAAAGGAGCAGAGGTGAATGGGAATTTGAAGTTGTTCAAAATAAATACTCAACTTGCCCTTCTGCCTTCCGCCCTTGTTTTCTACTGTTTGGTATGTTCTCTATATTCTAACCACAATCCTTTTTCTTCCCAGACTATCACAAGCCTCCCTGCCTCCCCGATTTTGTTCTCACCCCTGGCATACTCACCGTATTCTATCTAATGAACTCCAAAACCCCCATTTATATTTCAAAGGCCAGAATTCCTTGTTTGTTTTTTTTCTAGTAGAAATAATCTAGTAGAAATAAAATTAATAATAATTTTCTGTTAGAAATAATTCTAACAGAATTCTGAACTTCTCTCTATAATCCCTTTCCTAGGTTATTATAATTGTCTATACATTGTCTCCCCAGTCAACTGTGACCTCTTTGATGACAGGGACTCTCACTTTAGATTACAGGGATTCATGAGACTCTTTATCATCAGCATTGTGTCATGTGGTGTGGCACATAGGAGGCACTTTTGAAATTAATGAATAAGTGACATCTTATTATTTATTTCATATAAATATACCACAATGAACATTTTAGCAACTGATGATTCTCAATATTGGTAAGATTGTGTATTTTTAGGATAAAGAGAATTACTCAAGTATTTTGAGCAGTAATACTCAAGTATTATTGTCTTGAGATGTTGGATAGCATCCCAAAGAAGATTCTATTGTGTTATTCCAAGTTGTGTATTCCAGTAGTTAGAAAACCAAGGTGACCACATGCAGCCAAGATGGAAAACTGAGCCCTGTATGAGGGGCATCACCAGAGAAATAAGATAGAAACTACTCTGTGGAGTTCATCTCAAATCTATATCCTTCTAATAAGATGACGCTCTTGTGTCACCCCAAACTCCCTCTCTCTAGTTGAATTGACATTTCCCTTCCACCCCATACATACTTCCCTCCATCTTTGCACCTTCAACACTTCACTGCACTTGCCAGTTTGCCTCTCTGCTTCCTCTTCTAGACTAAATCTAGCCCATATGAGGAGCCCAATAAATGATTAACAAAAGAATAAATGAAGGACTAGAGAAGAATTTGGGAAGGGGAGCAGTGCCTTCCATATCCTTCTCCCCATTAGGGATCTAGGCAAAGATTTTTATCATTGTCTTTGAACAAATGGGCAGTGAATGGAATTCTGGCAAACACCTTGAAAAAAAAAAAAAAAAAGCTTTAAAATTCACCAGTAGGACTCGATCTGCCTAGAAGTTCTTTCATGTACAATAGGTATGTTAATAAAAATGTAGGATTATCCAAAATAAACTATGCAAGAATCAAGTAGGATGATAGAGTGTTTCATGATAAAGTGTGAATTTGGGAAAGAAGTTCACAGCTCTAGACATAATATTCCCTCGTATTAAGAGAGAGCCAATGATAGCGTCTTTTCATAAAGTTTATTATGAATTAATGGAGATAATCCTTGTAAGGCCAATGGCACAGTACCTGTAATACAGTGAGCACTCAAGTGTTAGCTACTCTTATTAATGACAACAATAATAATAATAAACCTCAGCTCCGAGAATGCCTCTAACAACTGATCTGTCCTACAGAATGAGGAGCAAATGTTTTAATTTGGTATTCCTCGAGAATCTAATTCCAATTTTCAACACAGCCTATTATTCTGGGATCTGCTTGGACTTAAGCAGCCTGCTCTCTTTGTCCTTATTTTTTTTTCCATTGACAAGAACCTGAGTTCATTGACATGAACCAGGAGATTGAGACAGACCAAGGAGTTTCACAAGTCCTTTATTTTCCACCAAATGTGATTCCAAGTGCCACTCTGTCTAATACATCCCACTGAGAGAAGGTGAGAATCTTTTCTAGCCAGTGTTGCTCACTTGGGTAGTGGTGGGAGAACAGTAAAAAAGACACATAGAGGTTTTGTAGGCAGCTTACAGCTGAGTCACTCTAGAAAGACCTCTCCAGCAAAATAGAGGGTATTTTTTACCCCTTTCAGAACTTTTTTGTGGGATATGAACTGTGGCCCATAAACTGAATTTGGTTCTCAACGACTATCACCTCCTATAGTGAAATTTTATTACAATTTCTTTTTAACTTATTGCCTCCTATAGTTTGCATTCAAGGAAACTGTCTTACTTGATCTATTTAAAGAAATATGCACACTGAAAAGAGCCTAAACGGGTACCAGGGTAACTCAGTCAGTTAAACGTCTGCTTTCAGCTAGGATCATGATCCCAGGGTCCTGCAATTGATCCCGGCATTGGGCTCCCTGCTCAGCAGAGATCCTGCTTCTCCTTCTCCCTCTGCTGCTCCTCCTGCTTGTGCACACACACACCCCCCCTCTCAAATAGATAAATACAGTCTTTAAAAAAAAAAAAAAGAGCCTAAACAAAGGACCCTCAAGTGGGGAAATGTAATATAGTATATGCTCTCCATTAGTGTACTTATAAGCATATCAAATAGAAAAAGACACAGCAACCACAGTCTGTCTTGTTGAATATATCAGTTAAGATGGTATTCAGTTGCATGTAACAAAGACAGGATTATAGCCCTCTAAACAAGTAGGACTTTGTTTCACTTTTGTAATATGAAGTAGGAGGCAGGCAGCATAATGCCCATGTGGCTCTTCAAGGATCTTATCAAAATTCAAGCTCATCTAGCATCTTCCTCTACCATCCATAGCGTATGGCTTTGGTCCTTATTGAACAAGATGGCTCTTCCCCCAGACATTGTTCCCTTATTCAATGCAGAAGCACGGAAGGATTGAGAAGTGAAGGCAAAAGTTACTTGCCAGATGAAATGGTTTCTTTTTGTCAGGAATATAACTGCTTGCCCAGAAGCCCTCCACCTTCACTAGAATTTTGCTTGAATTCCAAAGCCATGGAGAATTGTCTAGCTGCAACAGATCAGGGGAGGTGAACATTTTTAAATAGGCAAGTGGACACTTTTTACCAAAACAGTTCTAGTGGTAAAGCAGAAGGAAGAAGAGGAATAGTAAAATTAGGTGGGCAGCTAATAGTAGTAGACATACTTAGGATCAATAATAATCCATTTGTTCCTGAAGGAAGAGAAAATTGTTAGAATGTTAAGTGTTGCTTGTGAAGTTTCCTGGGATCTCTAATAATACCAACCCTCTCTTCATGACAGGATATCTCAATGATGCTTTCCTCTTATCTCAACATTCACATGACTGCCCCTCTCCTCTTAGGGAGGCTTTTTTCCCTCCCATGTTCCACAGAAACTTCTCTCATGCTTTATGAGCCAAATCAAAAATGACTGGAAAGACTCCTACAAACACCGCACCCCTCTCCATTCACAGTGTCAGTCAATATAAAGTTTCTCATCCCCTCCACTCATTTCCAGAAGAATATGCTAACAGGTTAGCTGTATCTACCTTTTATTAAAATGCGTTATTGATAATTAACTAATTATTAATAATTTATATTTATTGAATGTGAGGTTCCAGTGCTGTGTGCTTCATATCCATTACTTTATCTTCACAACAACCCCTGCAGTAGTTTATTATATCTCCATTTTACTGATGAGTGGGGACCAGAGTTTTGAATCCAAGTCACACTGACCAGTGTCTGAGCTCTTCATCACTATGCTATTCATAAATTTCTCTTCTCAGAAATTATCATCTTGGGCGCCTGTGGGTTAAGCCTCTGCCTTTGGCTCAGGTCATGATCTCAGGGTACTGGGATCGAGTCCTGCGTTGGACTCTCTGCTTGGCGGGGAGACTGCTTCCTCCTCTCTCTCTCTGCCTGCCTCTCTGCCTATTTGTGATCTTGCTCTGTCAAATAAATAAATAAAATCTTTAAAAAAAATTATCATCTTTTTTGAAGACCCAAACTACTTAAATTTGAATTTCTTTACTATATCCTTCATAGTACTGAGCCTTGTTCACTATAGGGGCTTAACATTTCATTTTACAAATAAAGTGAGAATGAGGATAGTTACCAGTCACGGAGCCTGGGAAATAACTGCCCCCCCCCAAGTCTACTGGTCTGTATATGACACCATAATATACTATCCAGTCTTTCAACAGATATTTATTGAGCACCTGTCACAGACTGGGCAGCTTCTGCATTTTGGCTAGGTTGAAGGTGCTAGCCTTAAGGATTACAATCTTGTTCACTGGGAGGAAATCACAATCCTAGAAAAGATAAGATGAAATGTTTTCGTCTTTCAGCTTGAGGTTGTATGAAACTGTTGTTAGTTGTGGGTCCAAGGGAATGCCGGGATGAAATCCATCAACTCTGAAGTTATTTATCATTCTGCTGGTTTTTCTGCCCCCGGTTTCTTCTCTGCTCCCTACAGACCATTTCCGATGTCATAACAGCAAAGTAGCTCTACAGAAGACATATGTTTGGAAATCCTCCATTTTCCCTCTCCTGAGCTCTGAGTCACACCACCTCTCCCACCAGCCTCAGGATAAGTCTATCAGAGGACCTCACAAGACTTTTAGTATGTCAGAATTGTCATTATTTGCTATGCAATTTTTTTCTAGGCTTTGCAGTCTTTGAAACTATTTACAAAAAGAACTTCAGATAACTCAAGCTTTTATCCCAATAAAAGAGTAAAAAAAGCCTTTGCTCCTTGCCTTTGGGTGAGCCAAGCCCTCCAACACCTCTGACATCCCAGAGCACCCCAACTGAGGGTAGCTTGCATTGAACCCTATCTGTAAAACAAAACAAAACAAAACAAAACAATAACCTCTTTGCAAGGGATCTTCCTGACATTGAAGTAAACGTTGAGGTTATCTATCTCTTCAGATCTGAAATAATTGTCCAGGTACATACAGATGTCGTTAGTGGGAAGAAGGGAGGAGGAGAAAGACATCCATGGCCATGGTTGCTTATGGCCCCCATCAAAACTGCTCCAAAGAAAATCAAACAAACTGGACAGTCTGGTAAGTCATGATGAAGATAGACTCCAAAGCTCCTTTTGTAGCCATTACATAAGTGATAAAAATATATTTCCTACCTCCACAACATGGAAAACTCTTACTTCTTCTTTTTCCTGGTCCTTTTTTAGAGAAGCTGAGGTGATAAAAATGCTCCTTGATGTAGACGTTTTAAATTATACATGCTTGTAGAAATGCATTTTAACATAAATTCTTTTCTTTGAGTCTTCACATCCACTTCTGAGAATACAGGGGTGTCTATGAAAGGTCAACGAGGATGACTTCTTTCAAAAGACCTGGTTTGATTTGGCACTCACTCTGAGGGAAAGAAGAAATAAGATGTCTAAAGCGGAAAGGCCATGTATACCTAAGCGAGTCCACTTACTTAACTATAGGAGATGCCTTCAGTGTTCCTCTTCAGATCTCCTTGACCTGCCCTTCACTGCAGCTGCAGCTGTAGTGGATAATTTCCAGAGAGCTGAGAGTCACCTCTCTCATCCTTTGGCTTCAGCTCTGCCTAGAAGGCTTCTCTGAAGGAGTAAGAGTCCATTCAGTTGGAAGTACAGCCTAGAAACGCAGGGAGTTGTTCTGGGGGCAATAATCAATGAAGGCAGGAGCTGGTGGGTAAATCCATGCATCAGTCTCTTTCCCTCAGATGGATGACCCTAAGGGATATTCTTCTACCTCTCAGCTGCCCCAACAGCTACTTCAATGTTTATCCTGACTTTGGTCTTTCCTCCTTCCCTGTTTTGTTCTCCCAGATTCTTCATTCCTACTTCCTGGGACCATCTCCCAAGCTCACAAGTCCCTGTCTGAAGCTCTTGTAAGCCTAGAAAATTCTTTTGATTAATTTTTCAGTGATCATGTTGACAGCACTTGAAAGCAGACTATAGGCAATGTCGTATTTAAAACAATTGTTCTAGTGTAACAAAGGATTATGTAAAATTTATGAGCATGAAGATTGCATACACTAAGCCTCCCTGGCTCCTTTCTACTCTCACTCAACATAGACCTTTTGCCATGCAGAATGTTCTGCAATTTGGTAGTCAAGCAACAACAAAATCAAGTATCCTGAAATCTAACTATATCCCATAGTATAGACATGTCCTAGACTATTGAGGTACTTGTAATTTCAATAAGAAAATGCAGTAGGCCTCACTTTGCCTCACTTTGCCCAAAATATTATATTTTAGGACTCCGTTTTAGCTGCAGCCTGACAGCATGCAACAGCAGGCCGGTTAAATGAAGCTCAGCAGAGCATTGATAATTATCCTCATCTGGTCTGGTTTGGCACAGTACAGAAATGTTATGATTATCTTACTTGTCTTGTGTTGCTGAGTCAGAATAAATTGAAAATCAAATAAATGAGAACTATGTCACTAAAGTCTTTGCTTTTCCCCAGCTAATCCCTTCCCTCCAGGTCGACCTGTGAATGACACTCCATCACATTTAACACAACAAATTTCGAGGATTTTTATTTACTTCTCTTATATAACTAGATGAATGTTGAGGTACAACATGGTTCATATGGAGTTGGTGCTTAATAAATATATGTTGAATAATATATCAATCCATTAAATATTCAATAAACCAATATAAAATGAGAGAGTTCTCTTAATTGAAGACTTAGGAAATCCCAATCAAGTTCTAAACGACAAAAGGAGTTAAAACTGCTATTAGCTATGCATTTCTCCTCTTCAGAGTTGGAAGCAAAGTCCCTAGAACTGGTGATGTTTCTCAGTTAAAGGCGCATTTCCTTCTGTCCTGAGAGGCAAATGTGTGTTCTCTTCAAGTCACAGAGTCTGCTCCCAGGCTGCTGAGTGATCCCACCCCTGGTCCTCGGAGCCTGTCTGTCTGGGACCAAGAGTTAAGTTAGATGAAGCCAATTGGCAATCCATTCCACTATCAGCATGAACAGCTTTATCATGTCAAAATGGTTCCTCTGCTTATTTCTTCTGAAAATTTATTTCCTTAGGATTTTGCCAGTCTGGCCAAATTTGCTGAGCTGGGAAATGCTTGGAAAAGACTGTAAGGAATGTTTAAACTCTGCCAGTGTTTTGTTTCCACTTAGAGAATCAAGCAGTATACCCCAAAGTGCAGTGTGTTCATGAGCATCTTGTAGCTACATTGTAATGTCTGCTCTTATAACCAAGCTACCAAATCCCAAGGAGGAGTGCAAAGGCCAAACAACTCACAAATCATGACGTTTCATTTTCTTGCTATTATTTACTGTTAGCCATAGTTCAGAGCTGAATGAACTTCGAGTGGTTTATTTCATTTAACCTTCACAATGATCCTATAAATTCATTCTTTTCTTGTTATGTCTCTTAGGAAACCCAGGCTGACCAAAATTCAGGGATCTGACCAAAGTAATATAGTTAGAAAGATAAAGTCACAACAAAGTCAAGTTTTAAATATTATGTATAATTGTGAAAATATCACCAAAACAACAACAACAAAACAAAAATCTCTTGGCCAAGCAAAACTGAGTTTATTGCTTACTGATGTGAGAACCCACTACCTCAACAAAGACAAAATAATGTCTCAAGGAAGAAGGACAAAGCTAGGATATGTATGAGGTTTGGAGGCCTGGTTTAAAGTGGGTCTTTTGATTTGATTAGGGATTATGACACAATACTTTAAAAGGATTGGTGGATATAGCCAAGTAAAGATTTTGAGGTAGGGGTTTCAAGAGTCATGGAGAATAAATAATTATTTCATGGTATTTATTTAAAAAGTGAGCAATTTTAAATGTGTTTTAAAGAAGCCTCTAGAAGAAAGAGGAGTTGTTTTTTGGAACCTTAACTTCTTGGGCAAAAGTTTTCCAGTGTAGTAAAATCATGTTGAAGAAGACATTGGAAGGAAAAAATCATGTTATTGTGGAATAACATGTGAGTGTTTTTAGTTTTCATCAATATCAGTCAATGAGTCTCGACTTATTATTTGGAAAATATGGTTACCTGACTTACACCTCAAAGTATCAAATAATATGTGAAGATGAAAGTTTCCCAGGCTGAAGTATCCTCCAAATGAAAACTATCCACTTGTGATTAGAATCTATTTCAGTAACTTCCAAGTTCACACCTACTGTTCTGCCTAAACTTACCTACAAACCTTCAGAATGAGGATCTTTCAAAAGAGGAAAAGGTCACCTAGCTCTAGAGACTGGAAAAGTTTAGACTCCTGAAGGAGAAAAAAGAATCCATTATATTCATTCAACCTACTATATTCCCTAAGGATTTCCAGCCCCTAAAACTGTGCCTGCCATTTAAGATGTTCTCAAAGATTTCCTGAATTAATGTTGAATGAACAGTAAGTGATAATAATAATAGTAATAATAATAATAGTTAATATTGATATTTAATGAATACTTACTCCGTACCAGGTATCAAGCTAAGCATTGATATGGATTATTACATTTACTCCACCCAGACACCCCAAGAAATGAGTACTATTTAATTTCTATTTTCCAGAGGACAAAGCTGAGTTGAAGACAAAGTTAAAACACCCAAAGCCCATGAACAAAGAGGCAGAGCCTTATTTGGAGCTTAAATATTCCTAACAGTAGAGCTAAGAATGCTGAGCCCAACATCTTATTTGCCATGTTATGAAAAGGAAAGAGCAAAAGAATATTAGATTATAAGTTGGGAAGAAGAAAATTATAGTGTGGAAAGCTTGATTCTAGGATTTCTACAAGTGTTTGGAGTGTGTGTAAATTCCCAGCCTTGCTGTTTCTATCATGACAAGTTTGTTTTGTTTTTGTTTTTAAGTCTCCTTCACACTTTGTACACACTTTTATTGTTGTAACAAACATCACAATGTAAGGCAATTCCTCCTTTCATGGGGTCTTTCCTACTGACCCATAAACTCTTTGAGGAAAGGAATCTTATCTTCATTTCCGTGGGACCAGGTATAATGTTGGGCACAGATGTGAAACTCAATCAACACATCTATTGAAGAAATAGTATGTGACTTTGTCATATTAAGTAGCAACAAACACTTTAAATGTAAAGGCCTCGGGTTTGTCTATTTGTTGGGCTTTAAAGAGTCAAATCAGTAATACCTTAACTTTTCCCCATCCAAATTCTGAACAGATTGAGAAATAAGAGAGAGTAATAAACTAAACAGTCACTGAAATATCATCCTTACAATCGAATCCTTATTAATATAATTAAAAATATCATCCTTACAATCAGTTTATAATAAAACTGATTTTAGAGAATGTAGCTTATATCTGTTGCTGAGTGGGTTTCTTCATCCTAAACTCCAAAATTAGCAGACATCTATGAAGTCAGATAGTCCCAGAAAGCTGTGGCCTTCTGCACATAAGAACAGAGTCCTTTTCATTAAATACATGTTCTCTGCAAGCAAGTGGGTTCCTCAGAAGAAAAAGGAGAGAAAGGGACTGAGTTATTCAAACACAGGCATGGGGTGCAGTCTCTCCTCTACCCGGAGAAGGAGTCAGTGAGAAGCAGGAGGATTGTGCTAGTGAAGCAATATTAACATATAAGAAAACATAAGGAAAGGGTATCTGTGGTTTTCCCAGCTGTATTTGGAGGCAACAAAGATAGAGGGCATCTTGAGACTAGAATAAACTGTGCAACTACTCCGATACACTATCAGAGAGGGGGACACCTTTCTGAAGGAAAAATTAAAAAAGAAAGGGAAAGAAATAGCTACTAAGAGTTTGAGGAGGAAAGAAAATGACAATAAAGGGAGCCTACAGGAATGAGGAAGGGCTCTGTCACTAACGGAAGACCTACATTATTTTCCTGATAAAACTGATTTTTATTGGTGCAGCTTCCATGAGAATGACAGTAAAAGGCTCCTCTTCCAAATTTTATATAACATTCAGAGAGGATACCAGATCTGCTCCATCAAGGCTATACTATCCCAGGCTTAGAGATGGCTTCTTACTTATCCTCAGGGTCAATGCTGAAGGGATATGAGAAGCAATCAATTCATCAATCAGTCAATCATTTACAAGCCCAACTTTGCTTGTGATACGAATGATCACAGACTAGCCTACAGCTGCTCTTTTCTCACAGGAGATGCTTTACAAAAAATCTGACCACATGGGAGAGGAATCCCCTGTGTTTTCACAGCAGTGGCTTCAGTTTGGGAAAAGCACTGGTACCACTTACGGGCATTTCAGCAAATAATTGAGTGAAGGAAGAAAAAGCAATTTTATTTTTAAGTTAGAAAATCCTAAAACCAGCATCACAGGGAGACTTAGAATTCAACTGTTTCCCTTACTGGAAACCATCTCTTAAATAATGCAAAGAGAAAGCTGCATGTACATCTTCAAAGACTGTGTGTTATGAAAAGGCAAGAAAGCAGGCCGACCAGATCCCGGAAAATCCCAGTGCTGCTCTGGGAGGTGCCCAGGCCGTCAGTGTGGGCTCTGCCTGGGCAGAAGTTTGTGCAAATAAGAGGCGCCCAGTGCTCAGGCCTGGAAGTGAAAGGATCAACTCAAGCATTCTTATCACCTCAAGGTGCCAGAGATGCATGGGCTAAGAACCAGAATCTGAAGGTATCAGCTTTTGTTCTTGGGGCTAGTTTCTAGGCCCAGAGACTGGATATAATACTTTGAGAAGAGAAACATATAAGAAGTCAGCATAGAGAGGGGGATAAAAGGAATTTGGATTTGGAGAGCTCAAGATCTGAGGCCTAAATCTTCACTATCCATGTGACTGTGGGCAAACCCCTTAACATCTATGGGCCTCAGTTTACAAATCCATGAAATGGGAATACCAATTCCTGCTATGCAGCTTTAATGAGATGAACCAGGGGCATAACTATGTGGCTACAAACTATGGCTTTGCATAGTTATGGCTGCATAACTTTGCAAACTGGAAGGTGAATTAAAACTGTCAGTCATCTGTGAAGGTTAATAGGGCAACTGCCTAGGAAACCAAACAAGAGGTCACAGCCAGGCCTGCCTTTGACCATAGGTAATAGCTGCTGAGCTTTGATTTTGTTCTTCTTCCCTTTCTACTCTTGTGACCTTACTACTTTTCTGGGCATTTCTATACTGCCCTTCTTTCAGTATCTGTAGTTCCTACAGTTTCCCTGGGGATTTGTTCTAAGTGACAGTATCTTAATTAACTGAGTACCTTTCCTTCTTTCTTTTCTTTCCTACTCAAAATTTACTACTTTGTCTTCCCATTTGCTCAAAACTTTTGTTTTCTGTTAAGAAGGGGAAAGGAATGACTTACACCGAGCAAACTACTCACTAAAGAGGCACTTTAGGGGCACCTGGCTGGCTCAGTCCATTGAGTGTCTGCTTTCAGCTCAGGTCGTGATCTCAGGGTCCTGGGATCAAGCCCCACATACGGCTCCCTGCTCAGCGGGGAGCCTGCTTCTCCCTCTCCTTCTTTCTGCTGCTCTCCCTGCTTGTGTGCTCTCTCTCTCTCTCTCTCTCAAATAAATAGATAGATAAAACCTTTGGGGAAAAAATGAGGTACTTTATATATATGATCTAATACAAGGGTTCTCAAAGTACCATCCCTAGACCAGCAACATCAGCACTTCCTGGACTTCCTGGGAACTTGTAAGAAATAGAAATTATCAGCCCCTATTCCTGACCTGAAAAACCAAAAACTCTGGGATGGGGTCAGCAGTCTATGTTTTTAACAAGTCTTCTAGGTGATCCATGAACCCTCAGATTGGAAAAACATTGATCTAACGCAATTGTCCTAACATGCCAGTCAGAGAAGCATCATTAGCATATACAGGTAAGGAAATTGGGCTTGAGAAATTATGACACTTGCCTGAGGTCACACTGCTGCTTATAAAAATAGCCAGGTTGGGATTCAGATTCAAACCAGCCCTGCCACAGAGGCTGGCTCAAATCCATGCCGCTGCCCATAATGCCATAATAATCATGACTGAAAATGGCATCTTACTCCTCAGAGATAATAGTTCTATTCTAGCAGCCACCTGGTACAAAGGCTGGAATACAGGGTGTGGAATCACTAGGACAAACACTCGAACCCTGACAGTGCATTTCCTAGCTCTCTGACTGTGGGGAATTCATTCAACATCTGAGCCTTAATTTCTTTATCAGTGTAACTGTCACTTGATTTTATTTTCACAAATTTTCCCAACAAATGTTCCAGAGAGTTCTCTTTTCATTCATGGAAGAGTACATGACACTGAGGCATGGAAATTCTCTTACCCCAATCCTGAAGATAAACTTTTTTGTGTTTTGAAGCTCTTTGGAAACATTCAAGTCCTTTTCTCTAAGAGAGGAGCATAATCAGCTGTTCTGTGTAAAGGAAAAAGAGGAGAAGCTGTAAAATAGGTGTGTTATTTCCATACCCAGGGTTAGGAACAAATCTTCTTATCGCCTGAATCTTCCACACCCAGAGTTATGTACAAACAAATTTAGCTCCTCAATGACCCAGCTCAATTGAAGACAACAAGATCTCTGAACTGATCCAGGAGAAAGTGGAATAAACACTTTCATGTCTAGAAACAGAAAGGGAAAATAGCCCAACCAGTAGCCGACACACACAGACACACAAAATTGTCTTCAAATCTGCAGTGGACAGACACCAGAATATAGTCTGACTTGGTATTTCCCAGATGGCTGGAGCTTGATCCCTGCTTAGGACTGATAGAGTCAAGAACATAGAGCTGTCATCTTGGGAGAATAAGCAGGGGTACCCTTTTTTTTTTTTTTTAAGCTCAAGTCTAAATGGAAGAGATGTTAACTTTTTTCATTCATTGAACTTTAGTTTCCTCATCTATAAAATAAGAATGAAATGAAATAGTGTTTCTAAGAATTGCACTGAGAACAATAACCTTTATAAATTCAACTTCATTTCCAACTCCTATTCCTTTTTACAGATTACCTAGAGAGTTGTGTTGAGAAGGGTTCTGAAGCTCACTGTCACAATTAATAATGAATAGTATGGACATGGTACAACAGGACAGACGGTTGTCTTTAAGATAAAATTCAAACTACTGAACATGGTTTAAAATAAAGACCTTTGTGATTTGGCTATTGCAGACTTTCTCCGGATTCATTTTCTCTCTCAATCACTCACTTTATCCTCGACCACCCAATCTGCTCTAGCCAAAATGAATCATTTCATTGCCTCCAAGATAGTATTACAATATTGTGTCTTCAGGCTGGAATGTTCTTGCTCTCTACTTTTTTTCCTCCCAGCCTTTACCACATTCTCATTTCCTATGTACACATAGGTGCACACACACATGCCACATTTTGCATGGCTTGTACCAAGATTATATCCTCTTGTGGTATGCTCCTTAACACCCCATGATATCTCTAAAGTGTGATTATTTGCTTGCTCATCTCTCTCTTCACTGAACTACAATCTCCTGGGGCAGAGATCCTGTGCCTGCTGTGACCCATAGAGAGCACTATGCCCTGCCCAGATTAAGGTCTGTGTAAATATTGTTGAATTAACCAATTTAATGAACCAGTGATATATGCCTAAGATAGTCAAGTTTACAAAGTAAGGAGCTGGAATCACTGACTTCTCCCTACACAAGCTTGAAGTTGTACACAATTAAGTTATTACATCCGTGGATCAGCTTCCTAACTATAAAATGGAGAAATAACAGTGCCTACCTAGGGGTGCTGTGAGTAAATACATACATGGAGAACACTTAAGAAGTGCTTGGCACTTAGTAAACACAACATAAATATCAACTTTTAACGTTAGTACTTGTGATCAACCAGCTGTTTTGAAATCACTGGTATCTGGAAATCTCTTCATCTTGGTCATAACAAGATAATGAGACTGAATATGTGAAAGTCTTTAAAAGTAAGTAGTAAAACCAGGAATAGCAACTTTAGCACTTAATTCTCAAGTCTGAGCTCCCTCCACTGATTTACTTATGCACTAACCAAAATACCTCATTTCCTTAAGCACTTAAAGATTATGCATATAGATCACACAGTAAACTGAAACTGATTATGACATAAAGTGCCACACATAATACAATCAGGGCATGCTGTTTTACTATATTGAAACACATGTTGTTTTCTACCTTTGCTTGTTCTAGTCTAGTAGACAAACCTGCTGCCTCCTATTATGCACACACCTACTGTTACATTAAAATATTAAATAATTGTGAATGGCTATAGCCAGTAAGTCATTTTTCTCCATTTATTATCATCTACTATCACTTGCATAATCAGGATTTTGATATTCTTGAAACATGATTACTTAGCAATATTGAGTATATATATGGTACTGGACTGTGAGAAAAGTAGATATTGGGTCATGGCTGAAATATGACCCCAACTCAACTCTCAATGGCTCTCCTTGCTTTGGTGTCAAATTCTGAATGAACTGAAACTCTAAAATAATGACATGTCTCCATTTCACACAATGTATGTAAAATAGCATCAACTGAGGAATACTGAACATCAAAGGCTTTAATAGGCTTCAATTCAGAACAAGATCTTCATTTTTCCCTCACCTGATGGGAAAATAACACAATATCCAGGTTCCTTGTAGAATCAAAAGTCAGTAATATCTGATATACAAAAAATAGTTGAAAAACTCACATGTATATCCATTATTGCAAATCTACAAAGATTATAGATCATAAAGACAGAGGGAGAGTGAAAAGTCACATTGGCCCTAAATAGCTGATAAAACTATTAATTTATGTACTCTTAACAGTATGCTTGCTTTAAGTTAGTTTTTCTAGAAATAAAAGTTATCATTTCATATATGTAAAAAGCATGGGGAAAAAACTACCAGTTTCAAAAACTCGATGAAGCAGTCCCATGACCCTCAAGCAGAAACTGTCTTATTGATCTTTAAAGCTCCATTCCTAGGGGCGCCTGGGTGGCTGGGTGGGATAAAGCCTCTGCCTTCAGCTCAGGTCATGATCTCAGGGTCCTGGGATCGAGCCCTGCATCGGGCTCTCTGCTTGGCAGGGAGCCTGCTTCCTACTCTCTCTCTGCCTGCCTCTTGGCCTACTTGTGATCTCTGTCAAATAAATAAAATCTTTAAAAAAAAAAAAAAAAGCTCCATTCTTAGCAAAGAGAGAAAAACATAGTAAACACTCAAGAAATGTCTGTTGAGTGGACCTGGGGTATTAAGATGGAGAATATCTGATTCCTCATAGGATTAGTCAATTCCAACCAGATATACAATTTATTTCAAAACACTTTTCAAGTGGTGCTTCATGTCATAAACTGCTATATTTTCTCCATGCAATGGCTTTCAATTTGAAGACCCAACAAATTTAAATCCAAAGTTCATGATTCCAGGGAAGTTTTCCTTTAAACAGCATAAAATGAATCAGAACCAACTGACAAATAAGCAAAGTAAGCAGAATTCAACTCTCAGAATAATTTCATTTTTTGAAGGAAAATGCCTCTGCACCTGCACACTAAAACAAGTACAGTCAGATAAATAAGCAATGAATAGGGAATACTGATACCCTTCATGGCACCCCAAGAAGAAAGAACATAGAAGGAGGAATGACTGAACAAGTTCACTCCCTCAGAACCTGCGTGTGATATTGATACCAGCTTAGCAAACAGGAGGACAAAAAAGAACAAAAGACTCGGTTATTAAAAAGGATCTATGAGCCTACAGAACCCTGCAGATCCTACAGAATCTACTTGAAAAGGTGCCGAGTGGTGAGTCTGTCACCACACACACTCCCATGACATATGGCCAATAGGTTGTTGGTAAATATTTAATACCCTGAAATGCGAGACTCTGGTGCCAAGCTGCTAGGGTTACAAAGAGGTAGAGCCATTGTGACAAAGCCAGGGTTCCTGGTGACAGTGGTGCTGTGTTACAGAGCTCATATCTGCAGACTAAAATTAAAACTCACTCCATTCATATAACACAACTCCCTGCAGGAGACCTTGGTAGATTTTCTCTTTAGTTAAAGCTGTCTTCTACGGTTCACCAGCTTTAACACAGAGGGAAATTATATTGTTGGACCTTCACATCTGTCTTACATACTCTACAGTAACTTGAGTTGCTGTTTGGTCTTAGAATTCCCAAGTCCCCAACCTAAAAGTAGTGTTTGCTTTTTGTCAGATTTGTCACAATCTCCTTATTCTGATAATGTGGGAGAGATACTGTGCAAGCCGATTTGAGGTGAGAAAGGAAATCTGTCTGATTAGTGGTGTATTAAATTTTTTTTTTATCAAAGATCTGAATTTTGGATGACTATAACAATGGCCCAGTTCTTATATAGCCCTGAAGAAGTTTCAGAGTGTTCAACAATCTGCTAAATTGGACCATTCATCTCTACTCCCAACCACCCAATACTGTTGACTCACACCAAAAATTCAGGTCACAAAGAAAGTAACCAGACAAGGAGAGGAATGTTAATAATATTATTAGTTACTATTTTCGACTGCCTGTTTGCACCAGTCCTGTGCTAAATGTGGTAGGTACATTATTTCCTTTAATCTTCACAATAACTTTGTGTTAGCAGGTATTATTATCTACACTTTATAGAGGAGAAACTGAGACTCAGAAAAAGTCATCTGTCACAGTTGGAAAAGCCCAAAATTAGAACATAGGTTTGTCTGATGTAAAGCCTATGCTCTTTGCCACCAAACTGTGATGATAGACTCTCTGAACAGTCCTCCCAGGGGAAGGGTCCTATGTGACCAGGCAGGTTATACAGATGTGAGAAGCAGGCTGAGAGTAAGATAGAGACATAGCTATAAGAACTATTTTTTTTCTTTAAAGTAAAAAAAAAAAAAAAAAAAGATTAATTGCAATTGAAACTTTGCCATAATATTAGGGATACAACTGGAAGGAAGTTGGGGGTGGTACTGTGGTGAAGCCAAAATTAGCAAAGACTGCATGAGTCTCATGAGACTAGATCACGTCCCAGTGTTGACCAAGTGCTGAGGTAGGTCCCAGAACAAGGTTCAAGACCAAGTAAAAGAAATGAATTATATATCTGGAAATGGCACATAACAGGGAGCAGGGCCGGGTTTAGAACACAGAAAGACAGACAAAAGTAATGATGAGCAGACCCCAAGGGGAAGAATTGGAGAAGTTGGTGAAGGGACTGCATCTCACCAGTAATGAACTTTGGCTGTGCTGAGGGGCAGGTCCTGCACTTGACTCTGTATAGTTTATAATCTTATTGCAGGAAACATCGTCTAAGAAGGTTGCTGGAGAGGGGTGGCCACAAAGTACATGATATTTCTCTTCGGATTCAGTCTTCCCTTATTTCCTGGGTATAAACTATATGTAAGACACACTTAAATACATTTAGCTGCCAGGAATGAAGGTCCTTATTAATTATTTATGCTCCTCCTAGTAACTGGTCTTCGCATCTGTTTTTACCTCATTGCAAAGCAAAGCACCCCCGACCTACCTTCCCCCTCCCGCCTCCTCGATACATAAAATATGCCCAAACTGGTTACCCTGGTTAATGCAGTGGTCTTTAGGGCACAGTCTGACTCACAGTCCTAGGGTTTTCACTGGGATCTTAGCTTCCAGCCAACTAGCACGGCTGCCTGAAGGTCAGGTGACCAAGTCTGTGTTGCATGACTCATCGTCAAAACTTCAGCCAAATGAGGAACATATGTAAAACTTATAGGCATTCTGGCATCACTCTTAATTAGTAACCACGATCTGAGCATTTGTTATTTAAGCTCATTTAATTCCAGCCAGATTACAGTGTGTTGCAATGCAAGCTGCCTTCTGCATCATCATGTGAGGTTCCATTAGCAGGCTTCAGGGAAGCATGAAAAGTCACATTCAATCATTTCTCAGAGCATACTGTCCTGAGCTGGAGGTAATGTGAGCTACCAGGGCCACAGCTCTGTCCATAGCAGACCACCAGGAGTCGCTATCAGTGAAGGACTACTAAACTGTGTTAGCTAGCACACCTTAGTGACTGCTGCATGCCTTTTTAATTTTCCACCATATGTTACATAATAAACATAATTTAAGAACCATGATCTTGTGAGTATGTATACTCATTCACTCAAGTCATCAGAGAAAATTTTTTTTTTTCCTAGTAAAGACGGTGAGATCAGGAAATGCCATTGTTGACCTGCATGGAGAGTGGGATACCTAATGGAGATTAATGAATTTTTAAAAATAAAAGCAAGTGTCAAATTATGGGTTCAAAGGCACTCAGTTGGCCATGTGGTTGCATGTCAGAGGGCTTGATATACTGTGGTCAAAATGTTACAGCTCTTTCTAATAAAACCTAAAACTTTTGAATGCAAAATCTGTCAGAGGTTGTGTCTCCACAGACACGAAGGGCAGTCTGTGCCAGAGTTTGCAGAAAATCAGGAGGGCCAAAAGGACCAGGAAGGAGAAAGATGTTCAGTAAACTCTCTCTTCTTCCTTAGCAGTGAAGGAGATTATTTCAGGACCTTTGCATTTGGAGAATGATTTGGCTTTGTGGTTCATGTTTTGGACTAGGAAAAAAAAAAAGAAAGAAAGAAAGGAAAACCAGGTAAGGTGGAATGGAGCCTAAGGGGAACAGAGGAGTTACCTAAATGTGGTTGGAACAGTACAGTGTATTTGGTCCATCTCAGCTCCCATCTGGGAAGTGTGAGCCCTGAATTCTAATTCTAATTTTACTTCTGTAGAACTTGGGCCAAGGGCTGGGTCTCATTTCTTTACCGGCAAAATGAGGAGTTGAACGGCATGATCCTAAAGGTCTTTTTCAAGTTGAATTTTCTATTATTTTTTTTAAGTGTTAAAGTCTGACTTCTCTACCAGACTTCTTCTTCTTAGTATTTGAAATAAGGCCTTGTTAAAATCTTCTCTATTTTAAGGCAAGAGCAACAAATAAAACAATAATAAGCCTTTAAAAAAAGCTTTTTTAGAACATAAAACTTATTTCAATGAATCAACATGTGTTTGGGGTCTTGCCTTCTTTGTGCTGGATCCTCTGATAAGAGCTGCTAGAGAGATAAAGCGACATATAAAGTCACTTCTATCCTCAAGGAGCAGGCAAGCCAGTTGAGAGAAGACACAAATACCCATGAAACAATGAGTAAATGAGACAGTGTGGGACAGAGTGGAAAAGCCATGACAGGTCATCTATCAGTGCAAGGGATGTTGGAGAAGGAGAACTGAGTCGTCAGTACGAGCTGGGGCAATCTTAGATCTTGGAGGGGGTAGAACTGACACTGGGCTTTGAAAAATATCTACGGAAGAGTGAGAGCAAGGGATAGCCTAAGCAAAGACAAGAAGTCATTTATAAATTCCATGATGGATGTAAGCAAGAAGAGGGACAGAAAAATAATCCAGGTGGTAGAGAAGGAGTCATTTAAAGAGGCAGTGGGAAATATGAGAGTGATGTCGAATCAAAAGGAAGACCTTCAAAACCAGCGAAATTTAGAATATATGTCAATAGCTACCTGTTTATACATATACATTGTGTATATATATATATACATATATGTACATATACATATGTATGTATGTATATATATACATATATGTATATATATATATGTTTGGTTTTGAGCATAGCTTTGAATCATACAATGGACTGACATTGCATTGGAATGTTTCCATTTAATATTATCATAAGTATTTTTCATGTATTATGTATGCTGTATAAACTTATTATTAAATATCTTAAATTAATTTGAATCCTTTCCTTGCCACATGTTACCTGGGTGACCCTGAACAAGTTATTTATCCTCTGTATGGCTCAGTTTCCTATCTGTAAAAGTGGAATAATAATAAAGTTTTTATGAAAATTAAAGGCAGAATCTGTCACAGTATAAGCACTCAAATAATGTTGCCCTTAAGTAGATTTATTATAATATACTTAATCATTCCCCAAATTCAAGAATTTATGCTGTTTTCAACTTTCCACCATTAATAAAGCACTGCTGTTTACCTCAAGAAGCTTTTTTGTCTTTTTAGAATTAGCTATTTCTTTAGGATAAAGGTTCTCAGAATTGGAATTACCAGAGTCAAAGGTGTGAATATTTGAAGAGGCTTGTTACATCTTGCCAAGTAACTGCCCTAACGGGCTGTATAACCGTAACTGCATGAAGTAGTTTCTTTATAAAGCAAAACAGAGGTCACCAACTTGATGGGGGTACTCAGTATTGTTGGTTTGATTTGTATTTCCTCAGTTAGTAATGAAAATGAACATCCCCCATCTTTGCAAATGAACAATATTTCCACTTTTGTGGCTTCTTTGATCACTATTTTTGTTTATGAGTCTGTTGAAATCTTGATTGCTTTAACATTGTTTTCTGTTGGCATTTTTCTTCTCAGTTTGTACTTTGATGATATTTAGCAGACTCTGATATATTTCCCCACAACCATTCTCATATCATTTATTCCACGTCTCCTCTTCTATGAGAAGAACATTAGCTTCATAATTCCTTAACATCTATTCTTAGCAATTCTTAGTATCTGAAGCAATGTTCTGCACAGTAGGTATTCAATAGATACTTGATAAACCCTGCAAAGAAGGTCATTTTTTTCACCTCTGATTGTTTTCCAAAATTTAAATATATATATATATGTGTGTGTGTGTGTGTGTGTGTGTGTGTGTATGTATATATATATATATAATCAATGACCCTCAGTGCATGGCTGTCAACTATAGTCACATGCTTTTATTGGATAAATGCCAAACTTGTTTCTTATTACAAAGAGAATATCTTTGAGCCTTCATCAGGGAAGAATAGTGTCTTAGTTTGAACTGCTATAACAAAAATACCACAGACTTTATTTCTCACATTTATGGATGCCAGGACATCCAAGATCAAGTCACTTACAGAGAAGACAACTGGTAAGAGTCTCCTACCTGGATTGTAGATAGCCACCTTCTATACCCTCACATAGCCAGCAAGAGGACACTAATACTATTATGGGAGCTTCACCCTTGTGACCTTATCTAAACCTAATTACCTTCCGAAATCCCCACATCCTAATACTGTCTCACTGGGGATTAGGGTTCCAACATACGAATTTCGGGGAGGCACAAACATGTAGTCCATAAAAAATAATATTTGCTGATGAATCCAAACTATCTAGGCCTTAGTCCAAAATAGTAATTCCATTTTTCAGTAAGCATTTGGTCTGCAAAAAAGGGAAAAAGATAAGGCACCATTTCTCCCTAATACTTTTTGGGCGTGGAAGTTTTGATGGATAGCAGAGGAATAATGAAGTGCATATTCTCCCGGACAGTCTGACGTAAGCAAGAGAAGCAGAGTGGCCTATATTTCACGAAGAAAACGTTGACAAGGGCCAAACTGCATGCTCTCAGCACTTGGGTCATTTCATTAGCATTTGTTATTTTTATACATTGGTAGTTATGGATGTCAATGGCATTTTAATATCCCAGAATGGTCATAGCACCAGTATACTCACTCCCACTAATATTTCATGGCTCATGGATCACTTTCAAATCAAGAGCCTGGGAGGTAATATGTCTTAACACTTTCTGTAACAGAACTAGTAGGAAGAAAAAAGAATACTCTTTCCCGGGTACACAATAAACTCTCCCCCTTAATTTTTGATAACTAACATTATTTTTCATTTATTTTTATGAGATTTATAAGATACATTTCCTCCAGAGAGTTCTTTTCAGAATCACAAGTACTTAGGTAATTTGCCTGCATGCTATTAATTTTTACTTACTGTCATAGCTTTAAAGCATTTCAGACTCAGGGATTGCTGTGCCACATCCTTCTTAAAGACCCAGACCAAATATCAGCCCCCCACAAGTTCTTTATTTTATGGCCAACACCTTCATGCCATGCACCTTGAAAGCAGAATTAATATGAATTAAGCTCTCATCCTCCCTTACATCATATTACTTCACAATACATTACATTTTATTGTATGGAAGGCACCTATTGGATTGTCTGCCCAACTTCTTACTATGAAAATCAACATCTTAGAGAGTAACATATCACAGAGTGAGATTTCCCAAACCCACCTTTTAAATGTCTACAACTGATTGGCTCAAAAGTATCCACCTGACAAGTTAAGTCAAGCAGAGCTTTTCCCAAGAATTTAAAATTAGGAGCAAGAGAGGGGAAAAAAGTGAAAAAGCATTTAAAAGATGGGGAAGTAGAGGACTAGAGGATGGAAAGACAGAGAGATTGAGAAGCCCTGTAAGAGATTTGACAGTGTTATAAAAGCAAAAGTGGTGTGACATGGCCAGTGTTTTTCCATCAGAGGAGGACAGGTGACTCTGTCCAGGAAAAGAAGAAGCAGACAATTAGGGAGGATCAGAATCCAAGGAGGAGAGAATCTTGATGGTTTTCTAGGTTTTGTGCCCAGTCTCTTCCCTAGTCCAAACTGTATTTTTGCCTGTGGCTTTAGTAAGACAAGCATTTCTTCTTCTCATAAATTCCCTCTCTTTAACTTATACCAGATCAAATTGGTTTTCATTGGTTGTAGTCAAAAGCATCTCAATATAAATGTGTCTCTGTCTCCCCAATTGGACCATGAGTTTCTTGAGAAAAGGGATTTTATTTT
>NW_019154106.1:32480636-32515989 GCF_002288905.1 Enhydra lutris kenyoni
TCCGTCTTGATTTTACCCTAACATGTCTAAAACAGTCTCTGGCAATAGTATGTGCTTGCTTAATATTGATGTAAAGGGATGCCTGGGTGGCTCAGTTGGTTAAGCAGCTGCCTTCGGCTCAGGTCATGATCCCGGCGTCCTGGGATCGAGTCCCACATCGGGCTCCTTGCTTGGCAGGGAGCCTGCTTCTCCCTCTGCCTCTGCCTGCCATTCTGTCTGCCTGTGCTCGCTCGCTCTCCTTCTCTCTCTCTCTGATAAATAAATTAAAAAAAATTGATGTAAAATGCTGTTGAATCATTTAATTGTTCAACATGTACTCATGAATATTGCATTAAAAAGACCCATTGTGAATATTTTGAGATAAACGTGGCAAATATTTAACAAATGCCACTTCAGCTTGGGAGCTAATATACTCCATCCACCTTTGAAAGATAATTTCAGATTATTTCATAGTTCCTTTATGGCAAAAAAGAAAAAAGAAACCAGGTTTTACTTCTCTCAAAATACTCCTTCTAATGTAAAAAATTTTGTACCTACATATATAGTTTTTTAAGTATGACTCCAAAATTTTCCAGTTCATAATAGGTGGATACCTCCTCAACTTGCAAACATATGCTAAACCTTGCCTCATCCTAGGTACTGAAACTGGACCCAAACTGAAAGGAAAGAGATTAAGAAAGAATCTCTGATCTTGAAGTATTCACTAACTAGTGGGAAAGAGAATTATAAAAATACATAATTATAGTGCTGTAAAGGTTCTAGAGTAGAGTTCTTAGTGGAGGAAAGGTTAAAGAAATCCTCCCAAAGGAGGTAAGTTTGGAGCAAGAGAGTGAATGATAAATAGGAGTTTACTCACTCCAGAAAAAAAAAAAAAAATTGCATTAAGCTGTACAAAGTCGAATATAAAATAATGAGGTTGGGGGGTGCTATTTCGGTTGATAGTAAAGGCCATTATTGTAAGTTATATTTAGAAGTTCAGAAAACATCTTGTAAGCCATGGTACAAAGAAATGATGATTGGGGTGCCTGGGTGGCTCAGTGGGTTAAGCCTCTGCCTTCGGCTCAGGTCATGATCCCAGGGTCCTGGGATCTAGCCCTGCATTGGGCTCTCTGCTCAGCAGGAAGCCTGCTTCCTCCTTTCTCCCTCTCTGCCTACTTGTGATCTCTGTCTGTCAAATAAATAAATAAAATCTTTAAAAAAAAAAGAAATGACGATTTAAAAAAAATGATGGTATAAAGTGGTCACACATGTGTTTAAGTAATTATTTAATAGATGTCATTACTGAGGATTTACTAAATGCCTGGTACCATGATCAATACATGCATTACTATGTAATGCTATGAATCTGTGGGAGAAAAATGACTCTATACAACTAGCTGTAAGAGGCATCATCTGAAATTATATACATAACTAGTATATGCTAGCTACCCTCAAAATGTTAGTTCTTTTTCCTTGATCTCAGCCTTAGAACTAACCCACTAGACAGCAAGCTCTTTGAGGGTGGGTTAGAGGAGGTCCTCAGGAGGATGTGACTTCAGGTTGACCTGTGAGCTGGACCCTGGCAATTGGAGGCTCCTGACTACTGTCAGGAATAACATTCCTATGTCTTTGGAATGTACATCCTGCCTGCTATTCCCATACTAGCAACTGTTTTGAGGATGTCTGTACCCTCAAAAGAGAAAGGTACTATTGAGATCAACTAGACTGAATACATAACTGACACGATTTAAGTCCTCTATATAAATTTAAGATTCTGGAGAGCAAGTGTGGAGATGGACTCATCTTGAGCCTGCTCTGTTAAGCCTTGTTTTTAAGTTCCTTTGCTTATTGAGACTGTCACCTACCAATCTGGAATGGTTTGCCTTATTTTTTTGCTCCTTGCCCTCCATGTACAGGGGCTGGTTTGTGAACCAACATGATAAGTGCTATGATTCCTTTCCCTTGAAATTGGAGGCACATAGCAAAAGAGTAGTAAATGTTTCGATGAATAAATTGATTGACAAATTACTTAATCTCTAGTGCATGGTGGAGGCACAACGGAGTAAGGTTTTATTTATAGTCAGCAAACTCTCACATCCAACTTGAAGCCCTCTTTAGTATATTTAGTGCTTACCTCTTTATTTCTTCCCCAAAGAAACTGTCACCATGATGACAGTAATTAAAAGGAAAAGAAGCGGCAGCCAGAACACAAAGTCCCTGGTTTGGGGTTTCAGGGTTTCTAGGTTGCTGGTCCCAGATTGCTACATATGGGGCATAAATCACCTTGGATGTGTTACTAATCTCTCTTGAGGTAAATCTTCACTCATAGAAGTCTACTTTCTGGGTAGTGGAATAATTTAATAGTATGTAATATAAAGTACTATATAAATGAAAATAACTGTGTGAAATGGTAAAAATGGGTTAAAATAGAACCATTACTAACCCAGTGTTTTCAATGATATGGAAATAGAAGGAGGAATTGATCACAATCAGGAGGAAACAAATATTTTCAGGCATCTCCTAAAACCTCTACTACCTACGTCTTTTAATTCTTCCTCAACCCATAGACTTTAATAGACTCAGACTCCATCTCTGAGGATGAGGTTTAACTACCATGAATATGTCTACATAATGTATATAGCAGTGTCTTTTGCAGGGGGAAAGTCAAGATTAAAATAGTATGGCTGACCCACCTCTTCAACCCAACCATCCTAAATCAATACCATACCATGGGGCCTCAGGACAACCACTAGCTCTGGGAAAAAAGTATCTTCTCCCCATAGATCTGGCATATTGCTCCAGGTGCACCAGAGGAGAAAAGCATTCATCTTCTTTAGAAACATCTAAATTAGGCACTTGCCAGAGGCAGGGCAGCAGGCAGCAAGACCCAATGGCCAATGAAATATTTTGAGAACAAAAGGAAATTGTGTTTACAATTGTGACATTATTTCTATTGGCATAACTTCCAAAAGAATCTAGAAGACCACACCAAGGCTAAACAAAATTAGGGAACCATTTGATAAAGGCAAACCAATACACACTGGTCATCCCTAAAACTAAGAGATCCAGATTTCAGTCCCAATGGTACCATTTATTAAATGGGCATCCCTAGGAAAGTAACTTAGGGTCTGTGGGTCTCTATTATTTCTTATATAAAATAAATGTGTTGGATTAGAAAGGTGGATGTTGGGATAAGTGATTAAAGTAGCCTCTGGCTAACTTAGCTCTAAAAGCAATTTATTGGAAATATTCAACCATGTCATATAATTGAGAGGAGGCCCAGAGAACCAGGCCAGGAACGGGCAGGCACCAGAGAGGCCCTGGGAACCTTAGAAGCAGGAATACTTGCACAGCCTAACTAGGACGTCCATGCCAGAGCAAATGAGCATCAACCCTTCTTTATTCTTCTTCTTCTTCTTTTTTTAAATCTTTCTATCTCTTCATACACTCTTGAGAGAGAGAACCACTGACCTAGTTTATCTCTTCGACTTCCCATTGACTAGGTGAGAGCAAGACTGGTACATTATATATATTTTCAAGATTTTATTTATTTATTTGAGAGAGAGCGAAACTGAGAGAGATCACAGAGTAAGAGGGAGAAACAGACTCAGTTCTGAATGGAGAGCCCCATGTAGGGCTCCTAGGACCCTGGGATCATGACCTGAACTGAAGGCAGACATTTAACCAACTGACCCATCAGGTGCCCCAAGACTAGTACATATAAATCCAACTAAATCTTCACTTGATTGGGAGAGATTATTTCCTAAAGTGAAATGTGGCTGTTATAATCAGAAGGTAGGATGGACTCTGAGTAGCCAAAAATCTGCAAGTGTCCACTTCAATGGGTGTTAAGTTCCTTTACAGCAATAATATCCTGGAAGTCCATTTAGACTTTATTTTACTATAAAAGAATTCTGACAGAGATAATTTCCAACATAAAGGGGATGTATACTTAAAGGCAAATGTTGGCTCCTCTGGGAGTCTGATTTAGTGAGTCTTGGGTGAACTGATGAATGTGTATCTTCAAAACACTCCCAAGGGATATGATCCCAAGTCAGGTTTGGGACCCACCACTGTTCCATTTGCTTAACAGGAGAATACACATGCACGCACGCACACACACACACACACACACATACATATACCTGCCATTGTGTCATTAGATAATATATAAAAAACACTCTAGGAAGAGAGAAAGGAGAGAGATGGATAGATAGATAGATAGACAGATGATAGATAGATAGATGTGATGACCGGACACCTTAAAAATCACAATACCCTAACCTTCTTTATCTTATACTCTAGGCCTAGAGGGCAAGAGAGAGGAGTATTACACAGTACAGTTTAGCCCAAGCAAAAGCAGCAAATACTCTCCCACTCTCCTTTATTAGAAACACTCAATTTAGCAATCCTCCTCCCTCCTGCTGTGCTCACTGCTCCCCCTCCCCACCTCATACGCCATATGCTTTTAATCATGCCCCCACGGTTTCTCTTCCTGCAATGTCCCGGGCAAATTAAACTTGAAAAACAGAAATCTGAGAACTTGGAGCAAACATGGAAACTCGTGACAATGGTAGTAATCAGCAACCAGGCTGAATTCTCAGCTTACAGGGAGGCAAGAAGATTGTTTTGGCCCTCAATACAACTAAACCTATAGTATACAGACTTATGGTAAAAGGGGCTAATTGCACTCTTTGTGACTTTTCTTGGATTTTCCTCATGGGCTTCTGAAATTCTATTCTAGAAGGAGCTGTTAAGAATGACTTTAGTCCGGGGGGTGCCTGGGTGGCTCAGTGGGTTAAGCTGCTGCCTTTGGCTCAGGTCATGGTCTCGGGGTCCTGGGATCGAGCCCCACATCGGGCTCTTTGCTCAGCGGGGAGCCTGCTTCTCTCTCTCTCTCTCTGCCTGCCTCTCTGCCTATCTGTGATCTTTCTCTGTCAAATAAATAAATAAATAATATAAAAAAAAACTAAAAAAAGAATGACTCTAGTTCGGATATTGGGGAAAGGGTTTTTTTTTCCATTTTTTCCCAGAATTTCCAAAATTCTACATTTTAGGAAGTTTGTGAAATCTTTGACACTGCCTCCAAAATATTTAGTGACATAATCAATTATTTTTTAGGGAAATCATACTATAACTTCCATCAGATTTTCACCAAGACTTGTATACTACAAAAAACAACTGTATTCTAAATCACTCTCCCAAAAGCTGTAACTGTAATGGCTAAAGTCTTTAAATCTATAAATCAGAGATTGCTTCAACTCCTTTTCCTACCAGCTTTCAAGATGTGAGACCCTGGGCAAGTTACTTCTAAATCTTTGTCTCCATAGTCATTTATGGCAATAAAAAATATCTGCTTGATAACATTATCTTACGATCAGATAGATTAAAAATAAAAACTGATTGCAGAGTACCTGGCTGTCTTAGTCTGTCCCGGCTGCAATAGCAAAGTACCATAAACTAAGCAGCTTATAAACAACATAAATTTATTTCTCATAGTTACAGAAGCTGGGAAGTCCAGGACCAAGGCATCGGTATATACAGTGTCTGGTGAAAGCCTGCTTCCTGGGTCATACTTGGCTGTCTATTCACTGAGTCTTCTACATGGTGGAAGGTACATGCAAATTCTCTGGGGTCTCTTTAATAAAGGGCATTAATCCCAATCATTAAGGATCTCCCCCATGACCTAAACACCTCCTAAAGGCTCCACCTCCAAATATCACCACCTGGGGCATGAGGTCTCAACATACAAATATGAAGGTACACAACCATTCAGCCTACAGCACTGTCAATCCATGAATGTTAGATTTTATTATTATTGTTATTGTTATTATTATTATGCATTATTATTATTATTGACAGGGAACTTGAAAGCCAAAGATGACCAATACAATCAGATGATGACAGAACCAAAACAGGGAGGCAGGTATTTTTATTCGTAGCAAAATCCACTAATGGGAACAGATGCCTAATTTTACTGGATCTGTTGGAATATCCAAGCCAAGAAGGAATAAACATCACAATATTAGAAACATGTTTGCAGCATGGCCAATAGCACATATGATAGGCTTTATATCTATCAAAGATGAGTTCACCTGAAACACCAACTACCAAAAGTCAAACATTTATAGCTTCACAAAAATTTATGGGCCCTCAGAAGTCATTAAATCCAGGACTTCATTTCATAGATAAGAAATTGAAGTTCATATTGGTCAGGCACTAGGACACAACCAAGCTCAACTGAGAAACAAGCTAAGAGGCCAATTTATAGTAGCCTAAATGATCATCCTAAGTTCCTGCTGCATTTTCTAAACTTTACCTGAGGATCAGAAAAACTGAGTTTGAATTTGGGGCTGGATATATATATATTAAATGTTCATTCTCAGAATATCTGTCAAGTACCAACTATAGATAAGTCTCATGAACATCAGAGAGTTCAATAGTAGACCATAAAAGAATAAGAAAAATCAGGTCTGTGAGGTTATGGAACCTCTAAAAAACGAAAATATACATGAAATGACAAATTACCAACTGATTTATTTGCAATTGTGTTATAACAGCTGAGTAGTCTAGATACACCTGCCTCACACACAGTGTTAGTGTGATTATCACATGAGTGAATGCACAGTGGGCACATAACAGAGTTAGTGAATCTCACTCATTAGCTATTATTATATGTGCTCCCCTCTTCCCCACATTGTTTGTCAGTTATGACTCTTTGTGTAGAATACTTCAAGTTGAGAAATTATATTTCACAAAGTAAGTTGTTTTTTGACTCCAGTTTGACAGAGGTCACCAGGATTTTCATTTTTTTTCACAGATACCACTGAAACACTTTCATGTTTTAGAGCTCTTTAGTGATCTTCTCTAGGTTTTATTCATTTTTCTCCTAGTTCCTGGGAAAGCTTGTCCTTTGACAGGTGAAATCATGAGTGACTTAAAATGAAATAGCTTTTTAAAAAATTTAAACACAGAGGATGTTTCTTTTTCTTCACTATTTAAAGAGGTGGGGCAGAGAGCAATGGTCCAGGAGGTTCTTTTCTTCAGTGCTGATCTAAAAGGTCAGGACTCTGTGAAGTTAAATTTTATCTATACTGTAGCTCTCGCAGCCTGCCTGAAGCACAGCTATCCGTGACTCTATTCATCTTTCAACCATCTCCCAGCACCTCCATTCTTCCCTCAGCTCCACACTGACACCACATATTCCTCCAATGCTTATTTTGTAAAATCCTTGCCCCGATCAAACCCCCAAGTTACCTCCCTGTTATTGAAGGATCAAGTTGAACTGCTGAATTTCTAGTCCCAGCTCTGCCTTGTATTCATTCTGTGGCCTTGGGCTAGCTCCTAATTGTTCTAAGCCTATTTTGGTGCATGTTAAAGGGGCAAACACCTACCTTTGAAGGTGATTGCAGGATTAAACAAAATGTCATGAAATAGTTTGCAATGCTACTAATTCAATGGGTGTTCACAAAATGTTACTTCCCTCACCTTCTTCTAATAGCCTCTAGGTGAGCATCTAGCCAATGATGAGGGTTTCCCAAGGCTGCTGGGCATAGACCTAGCTTCTGCAGATGGGACTGAGGAGACAATGACAAGTAAGAGAAAGGACAGCTAACCAGATGTGAAACCTATGGCCCTGCTGTAACTACAGAAACTCCTTTTATGTCTGTCCAGATAACAGGATTTCACAGGTATTTGGCTTTAAAAAATAATTTTAGATCTAAACTGAGTTGGAAAGCGGGAAAGTTAGCCAACTGTAAAGTTAGAAGGAAGAGGACACACAAGATTTCCCTCACTTCTGATACCACTGTAAGTTCTCAAAAATATCCTCAGGTAAGTTATTCACTGGAAGGACTCACGGAACACAATGAAAGTGGTTCTGTTCACAGTTACAGTTTGTTACAGATAAAGGACATACATTAAAATCACCCAGGGTAATAGGCCCACGGGGTGGCTTCCATGGGGCTTTTAAATATGTAGCTCAGAATTGCCCTTTTCCTGTGGAATTAGGGCAGTGTTATTCTCCTAGGTTAAAGAGACAATGCTCATGGAATGTTGCCAATCAGGGAATCTCACCCAGTCCTTGTTGTCCACAGTATTTAATGGGATCCATCATGTGTATGCATGATAGATTACCCATGTAGCTGATCTCACTCTCTACTCCAGAGGTGGATTTAACACCATATGACCCAAGGCCTGGACCCTAAATCTCATTGTTAGACTATCCAGTGTGACCCAAAGGCCCCACACAGTTAAAGACATTCCTTCCAGGCATGACATTCCAAGACTACCTCTTAGAAGCCAAGGACAAATCTAGACTTCTCTTTGAGCAAGGCTAAATTCTTCCCCACACAGAAACCCATTCTCTCGAATGTACACTATCCACTCCAGATAAGTCAGTTATGATCTCCTGTACTTCAATCTTTTACTTATGTTTTTTGTTTGTTTTGCTTTATTTTTTATTTTTGTTTTCAACCTTTTATTCATTACTGTACCTGCAATTCCCTATATTCCTCTTTCTGTTTTCTCTTAGTTCAAGACCTGTCTCAAGTCAAACCACTGCTGTTTACAACCACTGGCTCATATTTCACTTTTTTACTTCCAGTAGTTTATTTCATCTACATAATTTTCAGCATGTCACTTCAACAAATATTATGTCTACAATGTTCTGGAGGGGGGAAAAAAAGAGATTGAGAGAGAGAGAGAGAGAGAGAGAGAGAAATGACTAGCATAGTAATCCTTGGTTTAAGGAGCTTAACATCTAGTAGGACAAGACCAACAGGATATTTTTATTCAGTTGTTCAGTGTGTATTTATTTAATATATACTCTACATAAGGACCTAAATTAGTTACTAAAGTTCATAATTATCTAGAATTATAGGCAGAAAAAAATGTAAGACCCAGTAAGAGAGGATGTGGGTGATGGAATCAGATTCTGGTGGGTCTTGGTATAACATTAAGGAGCTAAGCTTTTATTCTAGAGTCCTGTATTTCCTTAATGGTGAAATATTTACCCTAATACAATGTTGGTTGGTACAAAAATAACCCTTTTTAGTTAGTAGTTATGCATTTAATGAATCTCATATAAAAACACTATGTAACCAGCATATTCCAACCTGTGATTTGTTAATATTGCTTAGAACAGATAATAATAAAAAGTGGATCATTTTACAGTATTTAACAACCACTGTGTCCACACTGCCATATACCAGTTGTATCAGCCCTGGGTATAGATAATCTGCAGCTATGACTAAAATCATGTAATATCTGGAGTTTGAGAATTACCAGGATGGTAAAGGGAATGGCATGTTCAGATTGGGTTAAGGAAAGTATCCAAGGGACCATGGTGGAAAGTGGATTAGACTAGGATAAGGCAGGAGTTGGAGACACCAGTGAAGATGCTACTCAAACAGTTGAGAAATACGGAAGACCTGAATCAGACCAGAGAAATAGGGTTTAAGAGGAAGAGATAGACCTTTATCAGTCTTTATGAGTTGGAGAATGAACCAGAAATATGAGTTGGAAAGGGGAAAAAAAAATCTCAGTTTCTAGTTTGTGTGATCCCAGATTATGGTGGCAACCAAGACAGGAAATACAGAATGAGAAACAAGTTTGGAAGGAAAGAAAATGAATCTGTTTGGAAGGTAGAATGAGTTCTCAGTATACTTATGGTAAACTACCTCATTGTTTCATGTGTGCAAATTTCCTCTTCAATTAAAATTTAACCAAGACAAAAAAATAAGTGATATCCCTTTTTTATGTATGCCAGAAAATGTTTAGTGAAAGAGCACCAACTTTTTATTAAAGTCTTTGAGTGCCAGGGCCAGTTAGCTGTGTGATCCAGTGCAAGTTGCTTAATCTGAGTCTCAGTTTCCACATTTCCAAAATGCGATAATAATAGTAATATTGATATCTGCCACACACATTGTAAAGAGCTACATGATTTTTATTTGGGTGGGGGTTGGGAGGTGATCTTATGTTGAATAAGAATTTCTTCCTGATTGTCTTGAATCACTTGCCAAAATACCAGTAAGGAGAAAATGTCTGTTTATGAGGAGACCAAAGTCAAAACCAAATGTATATTTTTCTCCCAATCTAACTTTCAAAAAGCAAAGCTGCCTGATAACTGTATCCAGATATCAAAAGGGAAACAGATGTTGCCCTCCTTAACTCTGCATTCTTCATTCTTGAGAAAAAACAAGTTTTCATACCTCCAATTCACTTGTGTAACCAAGAGGGCTTTGTCCCTTTCTTCTGCCTCACCCCTGGGTCTCAGTCATCTGAGATTATGCCTAAGCCTGGTTGTGATTTGTATTATGTATTGTAATGCCTAACGTATGATTAGTTCTCTATTATTATTAAAAAAAAAGAAAAGAAAAGAAAAGTCAAAGTCAGGCTTTCCAAGTATAATATGAAACCCACTTGAGTACATCTTAAACACTATGTTTCTAATGTGAGAAAAATGTCAATAAAAGTCTTCCTAGAGCCTCTTTGCAAGAAGACAGAAGGAAAATATCAGACTACCCAGAGAGAAGAACAAGAATACTATTTACATGCCTCCTATTGGTCAGAGATCTCAGTGCCTGAGAACACAAGTCATTACTAGTTGCCAGGTAACTTGTTCTGGAGGTCTTTCACTTGACCCTATAGATCTATGGTCCCTCCTTCTAAATCTGACTTTTGTGAGTTACATTAACAGGCCCTCTTTCATCCTTTGGCTTCTTTTTTGGTCCACCCAATGAAAAAATCTATTATTAGATTCTCCTCAAGTTGTCCAATCCAACCTATGTGTAGTTTCTGCTTCCTGCTGAAATCTGACTGATATACTGATCTCAGGAATAAAATAAGTCTCAGAATGTAAAAGCCATACTCCAAAATTCAGTTTCCTTGTTGCCATGGTGTCTGATATTCCCATACTTCTTACTCCTTCAGATTATAGGAGGCAGCATTGTCCGAGAGAATTCTCTGAAATGATGGAAATGGTTAATGCAGTGCTATCCAACCAACATGGTAGCCACCAGCCACATATATGACATTGAACACTGGAAATATGACTAGCACAGCCAAGAGACTAAATTCACATTTTTATTTAATTTTAATCAAGTAAAATTTAAATTTAAATAGCCACATATGATTGGCAACTACCATTGTGGACAGTGCAGCCTAGAAAAAACACAAATATTAATCTGGGAAGAATTGTGCCTTAATTCTTGAATGGTTTTTAAGTGTTGTTGCTAACATTTCAGGTCACCTCTAAATCCTAAAGTCACGTGCAGGAACAAAAGGATCCTTATTCCTTCTTGTCTGTCTTTTTCATCTTTTTTTTTTTTTTAAAAGATTTTATTTATTTACTTGACAGAGGGAGAGAGATCACAAGTAGGCAGAGAGGCAGGCAGAGAGAGGGGAGGAAGCAGGCTCCCTGCCGAGCAGAGAGCCCAACGTGGGGCTCGATCCCAGGACCCTGGGATCATGACCTGAGCCAAAGGCAGAGGCTTAACCCACTGAGCCACCCAGGTGCCCCTGTCTTTTTCATCTTTATCTCCCAGATCCTAACCCATTGCTCCAAATGGATTGAGCTCCTTTGTTTGCTGTTCTGCTTTTCCAACTACTTTATCACCGCCACTACCATCTCCACCTCATTCTCTTTTACAAACTCACTTTCTCCTTCCTCATATGTATAAGCAGTATTTCCTGAGTCAAGGTCTTCATTCCTCAACTTAATTTGTCATACCCTTCAGTGGTTCACCTACTACTTCACCTATCATTGCTCTGTAGGTGGCTCCCGAATTTTGTCTCTACTCAGGAACTAACTCTCTACATGCAATCACCATTCCTTTATTATTCTTTCTTTATTATTCTTTCAATATACATTTTTGAGTATCTACTATGTATTAGGTTTTCAATAATGTTGCTACAGTTTAATAACAATAACATCAATAATAATAATGGCTAATATTTATTTAGCATTTTCATGTGTCATGCACTACGGAAGAGCTTTCCCTATATAACTCATTCAGTCCTCTTACAACACTATAAATTAGGAACTATGGTCATCCCCATTTAAGGGTGAATAAACAAGCACAGAGAAATCTGGTAATTGGCAGAAGCCATACAGCTAGTAGGTAATGGAGTCAGCATTTGAATGAAGGTAGTCCAGCTCTAGAATCTATGCCCTTTACTATTACTATGTTGTACTGCCAATGGCCACACCCCTGGAAGGGCAAACCAGGAAAGTCTCCATCTGTTCCTAGAAACCATATACTAGTATCACTTATACTAGGCATATTCACAGTGCACATCAGAGGCTAGTACTTTTTTTACAATTTTCTAGAAATCGCAAAACATAAATAGTATGTAAATTACATGTGTGAGTTTTTCTTTTTTATCCCTAAAGCCTTTGGTGGTAAATAATGCTAATGTGGATCAAAGACATTCCCTTAAACTCAGACAATAATATTTAGACAGGGAAATCAAACATTATTAAGACAGAGTGTTGTGATAGAAAGAATACTACCCATCCCTATCCTGGAAGGCAATTTGCCACAATGTATAAAAAGTTGTAAAAATACACATTATCTGTGACCTGGCAATTCAATTCTGGAAATACACTCTGAGAAAATAATCAGAGAAATTTGCAAATATCTATGAACAAAGATGTTCATCTGCAGCATGATTTATAATAATGTTAAACTTGAAATAACCGAAATGTGTAGCAAAAAGGAATTAAATATTTTTGTATCTATAAAATGTATGTTAAGCAGTGATCAACAACAAATCTATATATATGTTCATATAGAAAGTCTCTTTTTTTAAAGTAAAGAGTCTATATAGTAAAGTCATTTTTTAAGGAATTATACATATGTATAAGAAAATTTAAAAATTTAAAAATTTTTAAAAAATCTCTAAGCATATATACCAGATGTTATCTCCAGAGTATAGTATTGTGGATGGATGATTTTTATACTTTTCCCTTTTCTTACTAAATACATTATGTTACCTTAATTAATAATTATTTTTAAATAAAAATTCATCAGTTGCCTTAATATAGAGGCATATTAAATTTTCTTTTACTGAAGCTGAATTAGAAGTGGATATGGTAGTATTATTTACTAGGGCATGCTTATTTCTAAAGTCCTGATTCTGTAAAAATCAAAAACAAGTCTCTGCATTGTAAATTTAGACCATCAATTTTGTTATACATTTTTATTTAAATTGTCAGGGTCTAATTTACAGATAACCTTCCTTGACTCTTCCCTTGATTAAAATTTGATTAATGAAGGTCAACTGTTCCTTGATTGAATGGATGACAAGGGAAACAAACAAATACAAATAAATAAATAAAACAAATGGAATGCAGATCTCTCTTCTGCTATTTCCTGGAGATAATGATCTCAAAAAGAGTTATTTAATCTTTCCTAACTTCAAATTAGTTTCCTGTATGTGGAAATAAAAATAATAAATAATTCAAATAAATTTAATGGGTATAAAATAAGGTATGTATGGAAGAGGCATTCTGTAAATTTAAAGCATTACATCAATGTTAATCAGGGAAGGGTGATGATATTTTTGGTTTGTTTTCCTCTGTCATTTACTCATTTTGAGACTTTTAGCAAGTCACTTAGTCTTAACAATTGTCAAATGCTTCTTCCTTAAAACAAAGGTTGAATAGAGCTGATGACCTCTCCAGTTGTTTCTGACTCTGTCATTCTATTATTCTACTGGCCTGTTTGTGGCTTGTGACAGTTTCTTCCAGGGCCCTGGAAAATGATATGGAAATGGAGCTCATCGAGTATGGCAGGAAACACGAAGCTGACTTCAGTGCTGATGTGTTGATGGGTAGGATGGCTTTAGAAGAACTGCTCTGTCCTATAGTCCTCTCTGAATCATTTCCTCTCCGAGTCAGGGCAAATATGAAGAATAAAGAAATTCTTCAGTGACTGTATACTGGAAACCAACCCAGAATTGATTCCTAAGGAACTCATGGAGAAAGCTGTGCCTGGAGCATGAACTCTGCCTTCCCAAAAGCCTGGGCTGACTCTCTTGCACTGCATATCCTAGAAAGCCCTATGGTGAAACTGAGTGGTAATGACTCCTTAAATATATTTATGGTAGCAAAAAAAAAAAAAGAAAAAAAAAAAAAGGTGTGTGAGAAGAGTTCTTCTGACCAGAGGCTATGTTACTTATAGAAAATAACTTCTGGGAAAAAAAAAAGTGCCACTTTTCTCATTTGTGAAAGTTAATGTCCAGAAAAATAGAATATCAGAGGAGGAAAGGTACTGATTAGTTGATTCAGCCTAATCTTGTATAAAGGTAGAAAGTGAGACAAAGTGGGGTTAGAGGGTACAATAATGAAACTGAGTCATCCATAATGTACTATATTCCATTGCAGAACAGGACCTTTATACACACACACACGTATATACACATATATAATAAATACACATTATATATATATGTATATATCATATCAGTGAATATGATCTTGAGATACATAGACAGACTTCATGATATCAATCTATAAAATAGATATAATTTACTTTCTAGTTTTTAAATAAGGAAGCAGATATTAGGCAAGATTAAATGATTTTTCAAGGTCACAGATCTAATTAGTAGCAGAGCTTGAGCTTTTTGTCCTTGACAATCAGAATCAGAAAAAAGGAAAACTTCTTTTTTTCCTTTTTTTTTTTTTTCTAGCTGAGAACATCCGGCCGGGGGATGAGTAAGCAGACACTAAGGTACTTTTTTAACTTCCTAAAGATATAACAACTTGGATGCCTCTAAGTATCAGCCAGTTATTCCTTTATAGTCTTGCTTTCTATCCTGGCCACAGGCAAAGAGGCATTATTATACTGTGAGTCATCATGCTAATAAATAAATCTAATTTGAAGATACCCCTTCTTCACTTTCTGGCACGATTTAACCCTCCCCACTTCTTGCTGTCCCTTTCCACTTCCAGCAACATTCCCTGGTGTCTAAGAACAAATTGTCACCGAAGCAGTTGCATGAAGTAAAGAGAGGACAAGAAGATGCTAAAATATTGCAAAACTGTGACTTTGGAAAGGAAATTTTGGAGCCATTTGAGATGACTTAGAGAGTGAGTACCTTTGATGACAGAAAGAATGCAGAAGGAATGTTCAAGGATATACTAGAGTTTGCAAAAAGACTGTCTGAAAACTATTGGTAGTAGTCAATGAGGGAGAGAGAGGGGAGTATTCGGTCAGGTAACAAGTCCATATTTTTTTTTTTTAAGATTTTATTTATTTATTTGACAGAGAGAGATCACAAGTAGACAGAGAGGCAGTCAGAGAGAGAGAGAGAGAGGGAAGCAGGCTCCCTGCTGAGCAGAGAGCCCGATGCGGGACTCGATCCCAGGACCCTGAGATCATGACCTGAGCCGAAGGCAGCGGCTTAACCCACTGAGCCACCCAGGCTCCCACAAGTCCATATATTTTTAAGCTCTTCTTCCAACCCTCAAAGGAACTTCTACTTTGGTTTGCAACTTTTTTTATCCTTCACCATTTTGGTCATTTCTTTTCATATCTGTATCTTCAAGGGCAAATTTATTGATTAAAAAAATAATCCTCAGGGCCTATCCCAGAGCTTGGCATAGAGAACACTTTCATAAATATTTACTCACTGCAAAAATATGGTTCATAGGAATTGGAAAAGTGGAGTGGAGTGGTTTAATAGTTTGTCTGAATAGCATTTCGTCTTTCAGGGAAGCATCTCTCTCCAAGGCTATAGTAATTCTTCTTTCTTCAAAATATTCAGGCCTACCTTGGCCCTAGGGATGTGAAACCTGCAAGGGTTCACTCTCTTTTGGGCATCCCAGATGGGTAAACATGTGTAATCCAAGCCAGGCCAATCAGGGCTTTCCTCAAACATTTTGTTAGCACAATCAGAAAAGCTGTTCTTTATTTTTCTGACTCCATGCATTCTAAAGACCAAATAACTTGGAACTGTCCTGAGGCCTTTTGCTAATAAGAGACTGAGAAAAATAAGAATCAGAGTGTTTTGGTGCCATCCTATAAACCTTTGAATGTAGGCATATCTGAATATCTATCTTTTGTTTTTCCAGTTATATGAGTCAATAAATTCTCTTACAATTTGAGTTGAGGTTCTCTCATTGGCAACCAAGAGACCTGGCCAAGACGATAAATCATGTGCATTCATAGAATCTCTTCCACATTTTAGATTCCGTCACCCCATTCAGAAATAATCGAGAAGGCTGAGCTGCTGGCTCCTAAAAACTCCATGTAAAGGAACAACTGAAAATTTCATGGGTGATTTATATTAAAGAAAAATGCATGTAGGTAAGTGTTTTCTAGGCTTGTGAGAGGAGTCTTAGCTAAAGCCATAATAGAGTATTTTCTTCCCAAGTGTCAAGTGCTGGGTCTTATATATTTAACCTCTCCTCTGCCTTTAGGACAGTTACAGGACAGTCCATATTTAGTGGAAGGATTGCGAGAAGTGGACTCAGAAGACACAAGCCCTATCATCTGCTATGTTGTACCTCACTATAACCTCAGATAAGGGACATTCATTCTTTCATGTCTCACATTCTTTATTGCTAACAAGGGGATCACAGTAGCTATTTCATGGGTGGTTGTGGGCGTTGAATGAAACTATATATAAATATGAAAGCTTAGTCCAATGTCAAACTTAAAATATTTTGTGTATATCTACTGTAGCAAAGTAAATCATGCTAAAAAGGATTTACTCAATATTTTCATTCCATATGAATGAAAACCTATGAACTAGGGTTTGCTTTATTTATTTATTTGTCAGAGAGAGAGAGAGAGAGCAAGCACAAGCAGGCCAAGTGGCAGGCAGAGGCAGAGAAAGAAGCAGGCTCCCTGCTGAGCAAGGAGCCCAATGCGGGACTTGATCCCAGGACCCTGGGATCATGACCTGGGCTGAAGGCAGTGGCTTAACCGACTGAGCCACCCAGGCCTCCCTAGGGTTTGCTTTAGATGTTAGGGTAAAGTAATAATAAAACCACATTTACTACCCATGGGATACTTACATACTACTGGGGGAGAAAGACAATAAGAAAAAACAAATGTATAATAGAATAGAATAGAATAGGACATAATATAGTATCTGGACCTGATAAGTGCCACAAAAAAAAAAAAAAAAAAGCAGGGTAAAATAATACCACTTTATATGGTAAGGTCATGGAAGGCATCACCAAAATGGCAATTGAAGCAAAGCCAAAATGAAGTAAAGTAATAAACCATACGACTAGCTGGAGTAGAACATTCCAAGCTGAAGAAAGAGCTACTGACATGTTTGAGGACCAAAAATGGGAACTTTGATGCTGCAGCAGAGTAAATAAGGAGAAGAATTGTAAGAAATGGCATATATGTTTGATTTTAATATAATTGTCTCTTTATTCATGTTCACCACACTCAACTTTAAGCTCCTAGAGAATAGGGACAGCATTTTCTACATCTGCATTCCCAATGTCTAGCATAGTATCAACAAAGAATAGATGTTGAAACATTTAGTATATATTTGTAATAAATTATGCATGTATAATTGAATTATTGGCATCTGAGTAAGTGATTGTCAGGTTTGGAACTAAATGATACATTCTGTTTAGGCCAGATGTGGCATGCTTAAACATTCATAACTACTGAAATAATATATGGGAAAATAGTCTTGTGTTTTGACATTGTTCAATAAAATGAGATCACCTATATGAAAGGCATTGAGGTGTTACAGAACTGCTAGTAGGAATAGTTTTGTATGCAGCTTCTGATTAATTTAATGTATTAAATGTTCTAAGAATGTTATTGTATAGCATCTGTGACAGAGCTATGTAAAATACAAGAGAAAACAGCAACAAGGGTTATGAAGTGAAGTAATACATAAGGTTGAATCTAAATAAATCAAGTCATCTTTGTTGAAAAACAAAACAGATAATTTCAAAAGTGACTCTTTTGTCATCGAAATGACCAAGCAAATTCTCACTTAACTTGATTCTCTTATTTCATCTAGCTACTGCCCAAAGATGTTTATCTAGCTATTCTAGAGAATAGAGAATCTTTCACATTTTAATATACTTTTGAAGTTTTCAATGATATTTTACTTATATCTCAAAATATCTTTTTATAATTTTTTTTTTAAATTTCTTTTCAGTGTTCCAGAATTCATTGTTTATGCACCACACCCAGTGCTCCATGCAATACATGCCTTCCATAATACCCACCACCAGGCTCACCCAACCTCTCACCCCTCACCCCTCCAAAACCCTCAGATTGTTTTTCAGAGTCCAGTCTCTCATGGTTCATCTCCCCCTCCAATTTCCCCCAACTCCCTTCTCCTCTCCATCTCCCCATGCCCTCTGTGTTATTCCTTATGTTCCACAAATAAGTGAAACCACATGATAATTGACTCTCTCTGCTCGACTTATTTCACTCAGCATAATCTCTTCCAGTCCCATCCATGTTGATACAAAAGTTGGGTATTCATCCTTTATGCTGGAGGCATAATACTCCATAGTATATATGGACCACATCTTCCTTATCCATTCGTCCATTGAAGGGCATCTTGGTTCTTTCCACAGTTTGGTGACTGTGGCCATTGCTGCTATAAACATTGGGGTACAGATGGCCCTTCTTTTCACTACATCTGTATCTTTAGAGTAAATACCCAGTAGTGCTATTGCAGGGTCATAGGGAAGATCTATTTTTAATTTCTTAAGGAATCTCCACACTGTTTTCCAAAGTGGCTGCACCAACTTGCATTCCCACCAACAGTATAAGAGGGTTCCCCTTTCTCCACATCCTCTCCAACACGTGTTGTTTACTGTCTTGTTAATTTTGGCCATTCTAACTGGTGTAAGGTGGTATCTCATGAAACTTACTCAGAGATGCTACATAACATGACTAAAATTCCAAGTGTCTGGTCAGGAAAGAACTTCAGTTTAAGTCTTATAGTTCCCAGTCTAGTGTTCTTTCTACTTAAGAAGGATTCAGTTACTAGTATGGATTGAAGAATCACCTTAACTAAAGCAAATGTGAAATTAAAACTAAAAGTGGCTAACTGTAAATCTTTTAAAATATCTGTGGTTGGATTATTTAAATGAGAAACAGATAATCATCATCTTAGTTACATAATCATATTGAACTAGCCATGAAAAATATAAACAAATACTACACAAAAAATCAAACAATTTGTATTTATTCATTGTCTCATCAGAATAGGATAAAGCCTAATGTTAGTTAACATAAAGTAAATTTCTATTTTCTTTGCCTAAGCTTCACTTTTATGAATTTACATGACACCTGGGCAAGGGAGTATAGGAGATCCTCCTCACATCATTATCCATTATTTAAATCCCTGTAATTATAAGACTGTGTGGGAAAGAAACATCATAAAATGAAAATATTCTCCTATAATCACAGGTAAAAATCTTCTTTACTTTAGCATTGCTTCTTTCTTACTAACAATATATTTTATTACTATTTACATTATCTGTGAGAGTCATTTTCTGCTATTTATAAGATATTAAATATCCAAAAACTATAATGCCAACACAATGCAAATTAACTACAAATAAAATTATAAATCTTTCAAGAAACTCACAGTTCCTTGAAGTATGGTAAATTCTCATGGCAGAACTTCTCAGATTCTCCCAAAATCAATGACATAGGGGAATCTGATAAAATTAGTACAGTTAATTAATACAAAAGAGAAAATCAGCATGGGTGATGAGATATGCATTCCAAAGTAGTAGTTGAATACCAAAGGATTAAGTGCAATCCTATAGAAAATTAGTCATTCCAAAATATCTTTGGTGAAAGTCACCCTATTAATTATCATATTGCAAAAGTCAAATATGTAGTAAATGTTATAATAACATACTACCCTATAAGTATGCTGGAAAATATGGAAAAATGAAATTGATTCTCAATATATTCTTTGTGCTAACACTAAGCATATAGTTGCAATTTTTAATGTAAATATTGCTAAATGTAAGATAAAATAAACTTTGTTCAAGCTTTAAAATCATAGAAAAAACATAGATACTGCTTCCTGATTCTTCCAGAATTCACCTCCAAAGCAACAAGAGTAACAAAAACACAAGATCCTCACTCAATAAAACTATAATTATTTAATATCCAAACCAGGGGATATAACCAAGGAGGGAAGATACATTTAAAAGCACAGTAAAGAGTGTGGAAAGATACTAAATGAGAATATCCATACCGTTAGAACAAAACAAACAAATAAACAAACAAACAAACAAAAAAACCCAAGACACATACTTCTCTATGGTATGTGGTACATTGTAAGAAATAAAACTCATCAGAATACAAGGAGAGAAGAAAAACACGTAGTGGAAGCTTCCTCAAATCAATATAAGCACGAAATCTAGAGAAGCTGGGAGGAGCAAGATCAAATGTAATATATACGGAAAACAATCTATCAATGAGGCATAGAAATAACAGATGTATATTATGATTAGCACAAGAGCCAAATTTAAGGCTGAGCAAATTTACTCATACTTCTGGTCTACACTAGAGCTTTTGTCTTTCCTTCACATTAAGCACCTGCAAAAACCTCTTATTTGAAGGCCTAAAGATGTTATATGGGAAAACAGAGGAAAAGGAAGAGGAAAAATGACAAATAAATGTTATGCACCAGAAATTTAGAGCAGAAGAATATTTCAACAAAATATATCCTATGAATTTTTAAAAACAATAAAGCAACAACTTCTATAAAACAAAAGCACATAGAAGAGATATAAGAGCTTAGGGACGTTATAATGAAGTAACATAAGATAAAACATTTGTGTATGAAATTCAGAAAAGTGTGGAAGAAAAATTAAAGTCAAAAAGAAGCACAAAAAATTACAACACTGTTGAAAACACAGTTAAGGACAGAGTACAGAAATGCGAAATGTGAGAAAATAAAAATAAACAGAGATAAAAAGTATCAGAGAAAAATATATTTATTAAAGTTATGGAGATACCTAAATGCATTAATGATGACCCCAAATAAGAGAACATAAATTATAAGAAAACAAAAATGTTTAGAGATGTAATTGAAAAGAAATTTTAATTTATTAAAAGAAATTTAAAACCATAATTATACTGATTAAAAGATAACAATGTGTCCCAGGTAAATCTGACACAAAATTATTAATACTGAGATATACAGTCCAATAAAATTTCTGAACTAGAAAATTAATATTCCTTTAAATATCTGAAGGCAAAAGAGGAAGTCATTTAAAAGGGGAAAAAATATGGGCTGGTATCATACTTCTCCACAGTCTCATTTAAAAATAGAAAATAAGGATTTGAGGCTTTTAACAATCTTTAAAGAAGAAAGAAAGGGAAAAATGCTAGGTAAAAGGAAAGAAGGGAAGAGGAAGGGAAAAAAAGAAGAAAATAGAAGGTAGATATGAAAAGGATGGAGGGAGGGAAGGAAGGGAAAGAAAGATACAAACTAGAAATTAACAACAGAAAGAAAACAACACAAATCTATCTCCTGGAAAGTCTAAACTTTTCTCTTGACAACTACTGCATCAAAGAAGAAATAAAAATTAAGTCTGTAAAACGTTTTGAAAGTAACCATAATTTATAGTACACACTGAACTCATAGAATAGAGCTAAAGTAGTGCTCAAAGAAAAATACATAGTCTTTAAAAATATGTTAATAAATAAGAATGAAATAAGTGAAACAGTGGAAAATCTGATTAACCATTATTTACTAGATAATAAGAGTAAAATATGATTAACCATTAATTACTAGATAATAAGAGTATATGGAAATATAATTATTTCCATAGATGTGACAAAGGCATTTCATAAAACTTAATATTTACTCTTGAAAGTACTTTTTAAGAAAATAGGAATAGGACTTGGATCATCCTAACTCATGGAAATAATAGAACTAATCCCATTAAGTAAAAAGTAGATAAGAATGTCTTTTAATCACCACTAGCATTTAATATTGTTATAGAAGAATTAACAAATGCAGTCAGGAAATGAAAAAAAAAAGAGAAAGAGAGGTGTCTAAATATTTAACAGGTAGATATAATATCATTATTTGTACACACACACAAAAATTATTTTTTAGAGAAACCCTGAGCATATATAAGAAACTTTTACAAATTTAAAAGACCTTAATATGGTAGCTATATACAAAATCCATATATAGAAAACAAAGGCCTAAATATATGCCAATAAAAAACTTCTGGAAAAAAATGGGGTGAAAAATACCTTATTTGCAAAAACAATGAAATAAATAAATTTCAAATTTAAGGAAAGAAATGTAATATCTACATGAATAAAAAATGTAGACTCAGAAGTAGTAGACAAAGGAAATGCTTTCCATGATCTTGAACAGAAAATTTAATACCATAAACTTCAGTCTTCTCTTAATTAACTAAGAATCTTAATATATTTTTATTTGTTTAAATAAAAAATTTATAGGCACTAAACAATAATAGTCCAGTACTTTAAAAAAAGAGTACTAAAAGGTTATAATCAATATAAAGATATAAATCTGAAATAATTCAAACAATGTCATGTAGTCATTTCTGGATCTTTTCTTGGAAAAGACTAGCTTCAGATTCAAATAGGCTGAAATCCATTCTGAAGAAACTCTGGGACTTGGAAACAAAGAACCCTCATCCTTTGAACTGCTGTGGCATAAGAGTAACTTCTGAATTGATGCAAAGAGAGAAAGATAGTCAGCAGAGCTAGTGATTATTGAGGGATTAGTTCACTTTCAAAAATTATTTACTGAATAGTAGCAAGCTGCATATCAGGCACTAAGAGATACAGCTTTATACCATATATATAGACCATCCATCCCAAAGCAACTAATAATATTCTCCTTTTTTGTTTGTTTGTTTTCTTTTTTATGACTTTTATAAAGTTGGAAAAGCCAGTTACTTTGGGAAGGCCATGAGTAGTCATCATGAAAGGAAATACAATGGGGACATTCAGTAGAAGTTATTCTTCCCCAGATAAAACATAACAGAGAGGAGAGAGGCTCCCACCACTGTTGCAGTTCTCCTGATTTCTGACTGTGAATGCAGGCATAAGTTCTGGATTTTGAAAGCATGAACAATAACACTATGAAAAAAAGGCAGAGCAAAAGGGTAAGCATTGCCTTAATAACAAGCAGATCCTTGTTATCCCTGGTAACTGAATCAGGTCAGTAGCTGCCTATCTCTAAGCTTCTTTTTTTTTTTTTTTTTTAATGTTATGGGAGAAAAATACTGCTATTTGGTTAAGAAACTGTTAGTAGGTAGTCTGTTATTTGAAGTGGAAAACATTCTTTACTAAATTTGTTTTCTATTAAAACTAAAGCAGAGATAGTTCCTGCTTTCATGGAGCTTAGAGTAGTGAAAAATATTAAAATATAGTGTAAAAAAAATTTGTTTCAATCTTATTACTGGTCATTGTTCCGAACTGACCAGTCTTTAGAAAACATTCTTACTGACTTTTTCACTTATATAAATTCCACACAAGTCTAAATTGTGGATTTGTGCATATGTATACATGTGTGTATTAGATGCATGCACTAATATCATGGGGTGCCATATTCAAAGAATGGGCGAGGGCTTGAGTGGATATCTGTGCCCCAACTGGAAATGGCACAGATAAGATGCCTCTCTTAAGTTCTGAAGAGTAAGGTCCGATCTCAGTAGTTAGACCAGTGAGTTAGTGGGTAATTGAAAAGGTCACCACTGAATTCTCAAGAGGAAAAGACATAACTAGCCTTGCCTTTACATTTCATGTCCTTCACTGAACAGGCATGAATGAGAAATCCCAGATTCGAGCTGGTTTCCCCTCACATGTGACCTGAGGCTCCAATTGAGAGGCTGCAGTTCCTGTGACTCACACTGGACAAGAGGATTTGCCCATAAGGTTATAAGGTCAATTACTCACACATTTGCACAAAGCCAACCAGTATTCTTCATGAAAAAGTATCTTTGCCATCCTCTATCATGCTTATTAATTATTCTTCCATCAACCGGAGGACAGAGGGCCCCCTAGAATGCCAAGTTGACTGAGGTAATGTCCACATTCATCACTGGACAACTGGTGGAGGCTGACATAATGTATACAGACCTGATTCCAGACAGAGATAACCCTCCATAGCAAAGGCTCACAGCCATGTGGTTTCCCAGACACCTAGTGCTTAAAAGACAGGTTGACCTTTTCAAGTTTAACTTCTCAGAATACATGTTCACCTCACCAAGAAAAAAAAAGAAGAAGAAAAAGAAGAAGAAGAAGAAGAAGAAGAAGAAGAAGAAGAAGAAAGAAAAGAAAAGAAAAAGAACATTCTGCTTACAGTTCAACACAGGAAGTCACTGCCTCACCTGCAGATATGCTGTCGGTCATCAGATTTCTAGTATGAAGTAGAGCCAGCAAGACACTGCTCTGTATATAGTTCAACATGTAATCCAGTCACTTGCTAAAGTATATATCAAATGAGATCTTATATTTTAAAGTCTTTGAAAACACTAAAATACTATATCGATATATGGCATGAGTGCTATGAATACTAAAGAAAAGTGATGATGGTTATTATGCCCTTATTCAAAAAACTTTAAAACTCCCATTTTCTATAGAATTAAGTCCTAACTTCTTATCTTTAAGAGGGACTATTTATTCCTCTTCCCAAGAGTCTTTATGAAAAAACATAAGAGGACTTCAGTTCCACTTTCCGAAAGGCAATAATAATAAAGGCACATTCCCTGGCCTTTTCTGGTACAATGATCAAGATAATTGATGAGCACAATAACCAGAGAGTGAGGCTACCCCACTGACCTACTGACAAAGGGCACTTGAACCAAAAGACAGATCTCTACTTTTCTGTTTGAAGTTAATCCCCTGCAAACATATTGGGGAGGGGATCTAGGTCACATAGCCTCAAAAGTTATGCTTAACTGTTTTCTAATCTAGTTATTCCCAGAAAGATCCATCTAATGTTGGTTCCTTACCCCATCTGGCTCTCCAACCAGAAACCTGAAAGTGAAAAGGATGAGTAGCAGAATTCAAGTATGAACCTATCCTGAGACCCCAGAACCATCGAGGACCTCCATAGATGAGGGGGAGGCATTTTAAGCTGAAGAAACAGCATGAACAAAGGCAGTGTGGGCAAGACAGAAGAAGCACTTGGGGAGTCTTTACCAATCCAGTGTGACTGTAGCATTCAAGTATATATGGACCTAGAGTGGAAAATGAGATTGAAAATATGCATCTTCATGGGTTATAGAACAGAACCTCACATGAAGCACTATACAATGGTTCGTTGAAGAAACAAATTACCTTGTTTAAAATCCACAACTATCCTATGATACCAGTGCTGTTATGTCAATTCTATAGCAGAAGACATCAAGGCAGTCTAACTTTAGAATCTATGCTCTTAACCATAGTTAAACTACCCCATACATAATGACTGGGAGGCCCTGGCCAGGGACCAGAAGAGAAGGGTAAGGAAGGCAGGAAGGAACAGAAGAAAGAACCAAAAGTGGGAGAGAAGAAACCAAAAGCTTAAGATAAAAAATCATGATACTGCATTATCAGTTACCCAGTTAAGTTCCTGGGAGAAAATAGAAAGAAGTGGGAATGGCTGGTTTTCTATTGTACAGAATATGAGTAATAATGATATGATGAAATAACTTAGATTATCCCTTCCCCAGAAGTTCTCCAGTAGTGCAGGGACTATAATGGCTAAAGAACTTTGCTGAAAACAGTCACTACATTCTCCCAGTTCAGAATAGGCTAGTTTTGGGTTTTCATACATCCTGCTTCCTCTCAACCTAAATATAAAGAACCTCAAACTTATTTGCTGGTCTTTCCAAAGACAGATATAAAACAGGACAAGAAGCCCAGAAGTCCGCCATCTCAAACTACCATGTTTGAGAAGAGATAGTATCTCCTGTCTTTTGGAAGAGGAAAGAAGTACTTCACTGGCTCCCTCTCTGAAGTCATCTCAGAAGAAGAGTCCAAAAAGAATCATGCATAGAAGTTGGAGTACAGATCCTAAGAAAAGCCTGACATCTCAGTTTTGGTTGGGATATCCAGCTAATGTCTGGTTTTGTTAACCTGTTTCTGGGTTGTTGGGGGTAGAGAAAAGAACATGGAGATATGGAGTTATGTCCCATTCTGGCAGAGGATCCCAAGTTTCTGAGATGTAAAATATGGATTTTGCCCTAGATTCTCTCAGAAGCTGGATATTAGGCTGGAGTTGTAAGACTGTTGGAGGCAACAACCTTGTGGAGAAAAAAGAAACATCCATCAAAACACTATAGGCCACAAACTGGAAGTCACATGTTGGAAAGGGAGCTTCAAGAGTGGCCATGAATAGTAAGATTCCCTAAGAAAGATGAACTTCTATCATGCAACTAGCAGAAGCTACAAAGCTTACAAAGTAGACACTACTAGTATTCCCATCCTGAGTCCCAGACAGTTAAATGTCTCCAACCAGCCCAAAGACAGAGTCAGAGCTAACCACATCTTCTGATCCCTTATCTAGTGCTCACTTCATAGTTACTCTTCAGGTCACCTGTCTCTAGCTCAGAGCCACAAGAAGAAATTGGTATTTCAGGTCCTTGCAATAGGGTCCTGATGCAGGTAGTTTGCCACACCACAGCCATGGTCACTGCCTAGAAAGATTCTCCTCGAATCTAATTCTGGTCTGTAGAATACCCAGTCATAGCTATACCCCCATCATGCTGAATTACAAAATACAGCAGCATGACTCACTTTTCACTCAGCACCAGCCACCGTAGGATAACGGAGAGTAAAAAACAGGCACTCTCCAAGGCCATCACTGAAAACGCCAGCAGCAGGTGAAGGGGATGGGGGGAGGGGAGGGGAGGTTAGAGCTTATCTGAAAGATACAATGTGACCAAAAGTTGAACTTCAACTCCAGAGCAGTAATGAAAAATTAATTTCTACATTGAAATGTAAGAGGAACTTTCACAGTGTTGCCTGACACACAAAATCATGGCAGTTTTCTGAGCCGGGAGTCAAAGTGGAAGGAGAAAATGGAATCCTTCAGGCACTTAAATATACCAACAGTCACACATTCCTAAAATATCTGCAGAAATCTTCCTAGACTGCAAGAGGAGAGCCAACAGGGGCCAAAGATGAGAGTGTGAGCTACCTTAATATTTTCTTTTGTGTTCCTTATATTATCTTTCAGGTAATACCAGGGAAGACTTTGTAAAACAAAGCTATGTAGGAGGCTTCAGTGACATTTCCTCCTACCCGCATGTTAGTTCATGTCTACTAAGAAGCAGAATCCTAGTTAATATTTGATATGAAAGGGATTTACTAGAAAAGGAAACAGAAAAAAGTGGAGCAAGCCCTCAGATCAGGATGTAGGTCTGACACCTGTACAAGGAAAGAAGGAAGGTAGGAGGATTGGAAAGAGTCTTAGACTGTAGCATGATTCTAAGAATGCCTCAGCTGGGCCTGGAGAGTGCCTGGGAGCCCACACAGTGGTAGATTCAGAGGGACAGCAGGCACAGCTATCAGTTCATTGTGTTCCTTAGAGTGGGAGATCTGAAAAAGACATTTTTAATCATCATGATATCCCTAATCATAATAATCAGGGTTCAGAGTTCAAAAAGAACCAGAAATCAACTCTAGCTAACAAACATAAGGTTAAAAAGGAATTTATTGGAAGGCATCAAACAGCTTACAGGATTTATAGGAAGGCTGGAGGAAAAGCTTAGGAAATGGGCAGAAATCAAGTGTATGCCTCAGAAAGACTCTGATCAGGCTGTTGCTGGTACTACCACTGGACACCAGAATCTACCACTTTCACTGCATACTGGATACCACCACTGTTGTCACTATTATCATGACTGGTCATTAGATATCACTGCCACCACTGCTACTGGCTGAATACATTCTGAATTGATGCAGCATCTCTGATTCACTTGATTTATATTTAAAATATAGGAAAGAGCACCTAATTGGCCAAGCCTTAGTCATATGTCCTGGCCCCAGGTAGGGTTGTCAGATTTAGCCAATAAAACATAAGATGCACAGCTGAATTAGAGTTTTCAAGAAATGATGTTTTTTTTTAAGTATTTCCTATGCAATATTTGTTACATACTTAAAATGAAAGTTTTTTTTTGTTATTTATCTGAAATTTAAATTTAACAGGGTGTCCTTTAAATTATCTGCCAACACCCCCTTCCACAGGCCAGCAGGAGGAGAGAGTGAGTGTCTGGCTTTTAATGTCTGGTATATAAGGAGGCAAACCCTGCCTCCCACCAAGATTCACACAATGGTGAATTCTCCAAACACAAAAAGGAGATTCTTATATTGTGCTGTCACTGATGGGGATATCTACTCCTTTGAGTCAAATTAATATGGCATTCCTTGTCATAACCAACATAAAAGGAGACCCAGTTATCTGTTGCTCAGGAATACATTTTTAATCCAAATACCTCAAGGATAGGATAAAATGAACAGAAAGCAATGTTTGTTCTTACTTTTCATGCAAACTTGGTTTTTACAGATGTATAAGTACAGAGCATTTGATATTTCATGGATTTTTAAATGTCCAAATCTGGGCTTTATCCAAAGACAATAACGCATCTGTATGCACAGACAGGACTGACTACAATTGCATCTACCAACTCTGTTGGGCTTGTGGGTTTTATCAGACATAGACTTTTTGGAAAATATCGTAGACAGAGTGAGTACTTTGGGCAGGGGCTGTTAACCTTGGGACTTTGATGAAATAAGGTTTCAGTGAGCACCACATGATCTGCAGAAGCATGGCTTCCAGGAAGCCAGTGCTGGATCTAATAGTTGCTTCTGCTAGAACCCTGGACCAATCTGTTCGTGCCTATGCTTTTCAGGTGTATCTGCCACCTGGACAGGAGTCATGCCCAGGAAAGGCCAGGAGTCCCTCTGAAATAGGGCACACATAAAAGGGAAGTATTATTGTCCTTGAAAAATAGTTTTCCAGATAACTAGAACCATGTGTCCCAAGCCTGTGGGGCTTTGTTCTCAGCAGGGTGTTAGATGCTGTCCAGCCTTGGAATGTGCTTTCTCCAGGCAACCAGTACCAGGTGGGGGAAAGGATCCTCACTGAGCCCTTCCCCCAGGGCATCTCCAACTTCAAGGTCCCCCCAGGGCAATCAAATCACTTCATCTCTATCTTTTATACATCCTCCTATCAACCTTTTTCCAAACAGAAAAGAGGAAAATAATTTTTTCATAGTGTTGCCCCTTCCTAAGTGACACCTCACCTTGTCTAGACAGTTTCCAAAAGAGCCTCTTTTCAGAGCCCTCTTTTGTGTTCTGGGTGGAGAAAAGAAAAGTGTTTTCGAAAAGTCTCACTGTGATTTTACAAAACCGTCTCAGATGATTCTATTTTGTAATCTCCCCCTGGCCCTGACACACACACACACTCAAACACATATCAGATTTTAAATCATTTGTTAGCTTACTTTTATTCACAAATATTTATTAAGTACACTTATCATGAAGTGCTTGGCATTATGCTAATTACTATTGATATGAAGATAAAAAAGATAGAGCAATCCCTGCCTTCACAGAGTTTTCTTCTTTATACAGTCCACAGAAATAACTATAAATCTGTACATACAGTTCATTTCAGCTAAATTAGTATTTATGGAGTGAGTTAGAATTCCTGAGGATAAAGTCTCTAGGAAAATACAATCTTATTGAAGGTATAGTAGATGTTCTTCTTTTTTTCCTGCTTTTCATCAAATAAATATTTATTAAATGTTTGTCATGTGCCAGATACTGTGCTAGAGTCTAGATATTCAAAAGCAAACAAAACTCTCAGAGGAATTGCTCTTGTGGAGATAAAAGTCTAGAAGGAGAGAAACACATTAAAAGATCAACCTTAAAATGAACTGTGATAACACATATGATGGCCCATGTTGGTTGAATGAATAAACGAGTAAAGGGTATTATGAAAGCATGCAACAAGAATGTATGATAAAGGCTACAGGACAAGGAGTTGAGGTTTAATTCAGCATTTAAGAATAGGGCCAAGTGGTGGGTGAGAGGAAGAATGAGAGAAAGCCAGGCACTGGGCTGTGAATTTATAAATTTTGTGTAAGCTTTTTTTTTTTTAAAAGATTTATGTATTTATTTGAGGGGGAGAGGAAGGAGAGGGAGAATCTCAAGCAGATTCCCAACACAGAGGCCTTGATCACACAACTCCGAGATCATGACCTGAGCTAAACTTAAGAGTGACACACTTCATCAACTGAGTCTCCCAGGTATTTGGTATTTATTATTATCAGTACCAGGTATTGAGGTATTTATTATTATCCTCATTTTGTACATAAACTATAACTCATATTTGAAGTAATTTGGCCACTGTCAGAGGGTTATACAGTAATGGTAGAGCTTGAGTTCAAACCCAGGACTGTATGACTACAGATTCCAATTCTTTTCATCACACCACATTTCCTCTCCCTACAACAAGCAACATAATACACATTAAGACCTCATTTCCTATCAACCCATTGACCTTTGTGTTCCTCAAATACATTCCCATCACAGGACTTATACTTGCCCATATGTCTGTAGAACTCTGTCTCTTCTTCAATCAATGTTTGTTCAGAAGTGACCTCCTTAGAGAGGCCTGCTCTGATCACAGTTATGACAATAGTACCTGTGTACCCTGCTTTATTCTTTTTTGTAATACCTATCACTACATGACAATAAATTTAATATGTGTTTGTTATTGTCTCTTCCCCATTAAAATGTAAGTTCTATGTAAGTTAAGGACTATATCAGGCAGACTCTCAGTAGGACTTATAATTCCCCTCTTATGGTTAAACCCAAAGGATTCAAAAAGGGAAGTGGACATTTTACAGAGTTATAGACAGGGTTGAGGAAACAATGAAGAAACTTGATGCATCTGGAAATGAACAAAAATCTAGAGGCCATTACCACCCCTAAGCTTAGAAGGAGAGGTAAGGGGAGGGAATGCTGTTCTTGGAACCAGTGATTGCTGGATCGTAGAGGAAGGGCTGGTGGGAAGCCAGCTGTGGTCACAGAGGAGATGGCCAATGCTAGAGTTGTGAACTTGGGGCAAGGAGGAAACCCAAATTCTCTCTACTCCACACCCCCATCTTCTGCACTAGATCACAAACTGGCCAAACCCAACTAGAATCAAGTTAGCAAGGTTGTACAGATGGATGCACTGCTATTTGCAGCAGTCAACTTCCCAGGCACACAGTAGGGCAGAGAAGGTAGAACATGGATCTGAGAGTGGGAAGGAGCAAACAGAAAATAACCTGGTACAAAGATTTCATTTGTTTTGTTTACTTCACTTTCCTACCATCCAGAACACTGCCCCTCACACCTTGAGTGCTCAGTAAATATGTGTGAATAAAATATATCCCATGAAGGAGGACAGAAGAGTGACATCAGAGCAACTAAGAATCACCTAGATATGGTTTTATGGATATTTCTAACCAGGTAGCAACATTGAACCTGGGACAGAAGAACAGACCTGAAATCTGTTTCTTTATAAAGAGGGACAAGATTTCTGTTCATTCACTGTTAAACACTTCTATAAAGTGTAAAGGTTGTGTAAATTGGGAGACAAAGGTCACATCCATAAAGGCTAGAGAATTCCTTCTCCATGCAATGTAAAGCAACATCCAGCCATTCAGAAGGTCTGAGTTGCTGTCCAGGTGGGAAGTAGGAGGAGAGAAGAACTGGAAGTCAAGTTCTCCTGCTGGCCAGTATCTTAACTCTGGTTCATCAAGATGCAAATAATAGAAACCCACTCAAATGAGCTAAATGGCATAGGAAGGAAATATTGCAAGGACACAGGGCTACTCAAGAAGTCTAAGGAAAGGAGATGTAGAAGAGAGACCACTGTCATTACTCTTTTCATCTCTCTCAAAAAGATGAGTCAGTCAGTCATTCAGCAAACATTTACTGAACTCCTGCTGTGTGCCAGGCAGTGTACTAGATTCTGAAGTGAACACAACAGTCTCATTTCTGCTTCTCTGGTCACATTTGAATTCTCTATTTCTCTCTCTTCATCTCTTTCTCCCTGTCATTGGTTTTACCTGATTCTTTGTTCAGAGAGCCCCAAACTAACAGTCCTTATGCCCTTATGCCCTTAGTCCCAACATGCCCTTATGCCCTTTGAGGTCTAGTGTCTACTAAAATATGAAGTTCCCGAGTTTCAATTCTAAGTTCCATGAAGAGAGAATTCAAGGACCTGACTGGTTGATTCTATTGTCCAATTAAGTCATCAGCAAGTACACCAGGGGGTCATAGTTGCCTGATTCACTGTCTGCTCAGCAAGGATGAGAGAAGCATACTTTGTGAAGGGATCATGTGAAGCTCTCTAAAAGGGACTGGAGGTATAGGTGTGGGGGTGGATGTGTGTGTGAATATTACTCAGCCATAAAAAAAGAATGAGATCTTGCCATTTGCAACAACATGACTAGACCTAGAGTATATTACTCTAAGTGAAATAAGTTAATCAGAGAAGGAAAAATACCACATGATTTCACTCATATGTGGAATCTAAAAACAAAACAAATGAACAAACGGGCTTTTAAATACAGAGAACAAACTGGTGGTTGTCAAAGGGGAAGTGGGGAGGGGGATGCATGGAATAGGCGAAGGGGATTAAGAGATACAAACTTCTAGTTATAAATAAGCGACAGAGATGAAAAGTATAGCATAGGAAATATAGTCAATAATATTGTAATAACATATGGTGACTACCTTCATTTTGGTGAGCATTGAGTAATGCATAGAATTGTCAAATCAATATGTAGTACACCTGAACCGCTGTTTGTCAATTATACTTTAACTTAAAAGGAGGATCCGAAGAGAGGAGACATCATTAGTACAATAGGCATCTTCGCCCACTCAGCCTCTACATGCCATCTCCATCATTTGTACCCTTCATGGAAAATACTCAAGGATGGGGACGAAATGGGAAATGAGAGGGTACACAGATGAATATAACATTTTGGCACTGTTTATGAATGCCCTGTGAAAGGACACACACTATCCTAGGATTTATTGTACCTGCTTGCTTATAAAATGTTCAATATAAATCATCAGATGACCCATCTACATGTAGGACTGCCACAGGTAGTAATCAGCATGAAATGTAGCAAAGGAGAAGGGAGGATGTTTGTGTCTCTAGTTCTCACTAAATGAGAAATTACAGTGAAGACAGGCAGATCAAATAAAAATTCCTGGCATTCTTCCATATTTTTAAAAAGATTTTATTTATTTATTTATTTATTTATTCATTTATTCATTTATTCATTCATTCATTTGACAGAGAGAGACACAGCAAGAGAGGGAACACAAGCAGGGGGAGTGGGAAAGGGAGAAGCAGGGAGCCCGAGGTAGGGGTTCAATCCCAGGACCCTGGGATCATGACCTGAGCCAAAGGCAGATGCTTAACAATTGAGCCACCCAGGCATACCTGGCACTCTTTCATATTAATGAAAACACCTGTATTGCAATTAAAGGTACAAAAAAATAATTTCTAAAATATAGAACCCATAAAAGACAGGGTGGTTCATGACAAACCAAATATAAAGCTGTCTAAGCAGCGCCTACATGGCTCAGTTGGTTAAGCATCAGACTTGATTTTGGCTTAGGTCATGATCTCAGGGATATGATATCGAGCCTGCTGTCTGCTTCCACACTCAGCAGGGAGTCTGCTGGAGATTCTCACTCTCTCCTTCTCCCTCTGCCCCTCCCCCACCAAAATAAATAAATCTTAAAAAAAAGAAAAACAAAAACAAAAAAAAACAGGGCACCTGGGTGGCTCAGTGGGTTAAGCCTCTGCCTTTGGCTTAGGTCATGGTCTCAGGGTCCTGGGATCGAATCCTCCATTGGGCTCTCTGCTCAGCAGGGAGCCTGCTTCTCCTTCTCTGCCTACTTGTGATCTCTCTCTCTCTCTCTCCCTCTGTGTGTGTCAAATAAATAAATAAATAAATCTTAAAAAATCAAAAACAAAACAAAAACTGTCGGAATATGAATCATGTGGTGCTCAGTAGATTATTGATTCTTGTTAATGGTAGTAATGTTCAGAATTTTAAAAAATATTATGATTTAGTTCAAGCCTTGCTTTATAAGAGCTGTAAAGAGGCAAAAATCAGAAAGGAGAACAGAATCATGTGTGACTGAGGCAGTTCCACTGTAAAAAAAGAAAAAAGCCTCCTAACATGCTTCTAACCATGATAGGTGTCAGGATTAGAAGAATTAGAAACACAGATGGAGAGAGAATGGTCCTTATATGTGTTTCTGCTTCTCAGAAGAGTCTTACAAGCAATGGGAAGTAGGCAGTGAAGCTGGAATGGAAGAGTTTGGTAAACCTCTTGTGGAACAGAAATGGCAAGGGTGGCCCACTCTCACCACCACCCTATCAATCTAACCTGTAAAACCTTTAAGACCTTCCAGGAGCCAATGTACACAAATATTTGTTTCCCAAGGACTCATAGAACCAGCAGCAACCCTAGCTTTATCAACAACATCTCCCTTATTTTACAAGTAAGAAAAATTGGGACCAGTGAAATGAAAGACCATCATGCAAGATTACAGGTAGTCACAGGTCAGCTATGAGAACTGAATACAACCCATGGTAAGCAGAACTCTGAGATGATCCTCTATGATACTCATCATTATTTAATTCTCTTCCTTTTGAGTGTAGGTTGAGCCTGTGGGTATATCCCACTCTTCTGTGATTATGTTACATTTTATATCAAATGGGAGATTTTCTTGCATGGGCTCAAATTAATTAGATATGTCCTTTTTTAATTTTTTTATTAACATATAATGTATTATTTACTTCAGGGGTACAGGTCTGTGAATCATCAGTCTTACACGGTTCACAGCACTCACCATATCACATACCTTCCCCAATGTGCATAACCCAGCCACCCTATCCCTCCCACCAACACCTCCCAGCAACCCTCAGTTTGTTTCTTGAGATTAAGAGTCTCTTATGGTTTGTCTCCCCCTGCCCCATCCCATCTTGCTTCATTTTTTTGCCTCCTTCATTTTTTGCCTCTCAATTTTCTCATATCAGAGACATCCTATGATAATTGTCTCTCTGATTGACTTACTTCGCTTAGCATAATAGCCTCTAACTCCAACCATGTCATTGCAAATGGCAATATTTCTTTTTTTCTTTCTTTCTTGTTTTTTTTTTTTTGATGGATGCCTAGTAGTGGTCCAAAGGGGCACATGCACCCAAATGTTTATAGCAGCAATGTCCACAACAGCCAAACTTTGGAAAGTACCTAGATGTCCATCAACAGATGAGTGGATAAAGAAGATGTGGGAGATATATATATATATATATATATATATATATATATATATATATATATATA
>NW_019154106.1:32515999-32660291 GCF_002288905.1 Enhydra lutris kenyoni
GGAATACTATGCAGCCATTAGATAAGTCCTTTAAAATGCTGTCCTCTGCCTGGTTGCAAAACAGGAAGTCAGAGAGACACCTAATGGCTTCCATAGAAGAAAGTAGATACCCACTTTAAGAACTACCTGAGGGCACCACCTGAGAAGGAGTGGTGGTCTCTGGTTTTTAGCTAACAGGAATATGGGGACCTCAGTTCTAAAGCTGTAAGGAAATTAATTCTGCTAGCAACAATTAAGATTAAAAGAGGATGCTGAGACCCAGATGAGAACTGAAGCCAAAGCCAACATCTTGATATCAGACTAATAAGACGTTGAACAGAAAATCCAGCCATGTCATGCTCAGATTTCTGACCTAAAGAAATTCTAAGATTGTAAATGGATAATGTTTTTAGCTGCTAAGTTTGTGGTAGTTTGTTAGGCAGCCAAAAAAATAAAATAATAATAATGATGATAATAATGAATAATAATAATATTCCCCCAAGAACTTCTCTGGATAAAGCTTGTTTTAAATTTTTTGAGATTTATTTATTTATTTTGAGAAAGAGAGAGAGCCCCCACATGAACAGGGGGAGGGTCAGAGGGAGAAGGGGAGAGAGAATCCTAAGCAGACTCCCCATGGAGCCCAACTTGGGGATGGATCTTACCACCCAGAGATTATGACCTGAACTTAAACCAAGAGTTGTATGCTCAACTGCCTGAGCCACCCAGGTGCCCCTAAAATATATCTTAAGAATTGAAATTCATCAGGGGCACCTGGGTGGCTCAGGCAGTTGAGCATACAACTCCTGGTTTCGGTACAGGTCACGATCTCAGAGTCATTGGATAGAGCCCTGCATGGGGCTCCACTCAGTGTTGAGTGTACTTATCCCTTTCTTTCATCCCTCTGCTTTTGCTTCTCCCTCTCTACTCCTCCCCTGCCCCACTCCCTGCTCCCTCGTGCATGTCCACTTTCTCTCTTTCCCTCTCTCTCAAATAAGTAAATCAATCTTTAAAAAAAAGAGTTAAAACTTATCAAACCAGATTGAGCAGAATAGAAAATGGTTGCAGGGGAGGGGCAATTATAGTAAAGACACAGAAATCTCATAGAATGCAAGAATAATAATAACAATAAAAGATTAAGCTTCATTTCTCATAATAGCTTTTACAACTGAATCAACCACCTGATCCACTAATTATACTGTGAATCCCATGTTCCCGCCGCATGAACTATTTCCAGTCATTTAAACATACTTCCCTGCTTCTATGACATAGTAGTAAATAAATTTGGTTTTGTGCACACTGTCTGCTTGACTGGTCATAGCTATTTGTAATGTTGTATTGAAGAAGGTTTTGAGAGCAATATTTGGGATCAACAAGAATAATGAACCAGAATAAAATAACAGGTGGCGAAAAAAAATTAAAAAAAAAAACAAAAACAAAAACAGGTGGTGGCTAAACCAAGTCAGAGGATGATAGCCTGTGTGCCATCTATTTTCTAACTCCATGTCTGCCATTATTTATTCTTCATCTTCAGCTTGAACTAGCTGCTTCTTATCCTAACCTGCTAGCCCAGACTCTACCCACCATTCAAGGTGTCTCCAGGAAGCCAATCAATGTCTCTTTACTCTCATACATTCACAGTTAAGAATTACTCTCTCCCTCCTCTAGGTCACAGAATACTTTTTCTCTACCTCTATGTTCAGATTTCTTATTATTATGAGTTTGAGTTTTGTCCTCCACAAAGACATTTAAAGTCCTAACACCTAGTATCTCAGAATGACTTTATTTGAAAATAGGGTCTTTGCATATGTGATTAGGTTAAGAGGAGGTTATACTGGGCTAGGGTATGCCTTTCACCCAATATGACCAGTGTCCTTATAAGAAGAGAAGAGACACAGAAACACAGACACCCTTGTGGAAAGATGGCCATGTGAACACAAAGGCAGAGAATGCAATTATGCTGCACAAACTGAAGAATGCCTTGGGTTAACTGGAAACTAGAAGCAGCTTCTGAGGGAGACTGACACCCTAATTTTGGATTTCCAGCCTCCGGAACTGTGAAAGAATAAATTTCTCTTGTTTTAAGCCATCCAGTTTGTGATACCTTCATATGGCAGTCCTAAGAAACTAAATGGGTATCTATTGGTTTTGTGTAAATTTCTGTCTCCCTCCTTAAATTCTAATCTCCCTGAGTACAGGGTCCCTGTTCTATTCATCTTTTTATACTTCATGACAGATATGTTCAGTAAATTTTGTATAGATGATAAATAGCAGATGGATTTATTTATTAACCCATTAATTCATTCAGTAAATATATACTGAGTATCTACTATGTGTTGTTAGATACAACTCTAGGCCTTTGGGTATGTAGCAAAGAACAAAATTAATTTTTTAAAAACCTGACTTCAAGAAACATATAAATGAATGAATTAAAGACGGATGGATGAATAATGAACAACTGCCAAAAGAATCTTACATCCTCCAGTCTGGGAAGGATTGGTTCAGACATCTGAGGTAACTGAATTTGCGAATGAGTTTACTACCTTCAGTTTCTAAAGTTAAAGCATTTGTTCTGAACCACAGCAATTTTGCCTCACCTCTACCCCACCCCGGGGGTATCTAGCAATGTCTGAAGATATTTTTTTGTCCTGGCAATTGGGAGAGAAGGTTACTGGCATCTAATAAACAGAAACCAGGGTTGCTGTAAACATCCTACAACACACAGGACAGACCCCACAGCAAAGAATTATCTGGCCCCAAATGTCAATAATGCTGAGGTTGAGAAACCTTGAGTTAGAGGTCAGGGAACACAGGGAAAACAAATGAAGCTATACCTAAGCACTGTGCTGAGATATTTCCATATGTTAGTGCTTTTAATCCAATTTTAGAGATGATGAAAACAAAGCTCAGAAGTTAAATAACATCCCCAAGAATAAGCATTTAGTAAGTGGTAATAACTCCATGAACCCAGGTGTGATTCCCATTCCAATGTTCCTTCCCCCACAGCATAGCTGCTTCATTCAAAACTTCCCTGATTTGAAATTGGAATTGGAATTGAAATTGAACCCTGGGGTTGGGGGAGGAAGGAAGGATATCCAATCCCAATCAGCAGACAAAAGTTCTGGGGCCATTGTTACACTGCTAGGTCTTTAAGAAAGCCCTGCAGGGATGCAGGTATCATGGAGTGGGCAATCCAGTGGTAAGGCGGAAAGAAGTCTGGGGAACAAATGAAAGGGAAAGTGGAGAGATCAAAGATCTGTTTCCCCGCCCAAGTCCATGAACCAGGTAGAGACGCAGGTAATGAAAGGTAATTCCCTAATAATAGAGAAGTTTTATAAACTAATGAGAACAATTGTTGGAAGAGGAAGATAAATATCTGGAATGAAATTGTGAGAATATAAACATTACAGCAAATAGAAAAAGATAGACACCAGAAATAACTGGGAAGAGGGGTTGGAAATACAGTTTATTTGTCCCTTCAGCTGATGTCTATTAAGTGCCTACTTTGTGCCAAGTACTGTGGAAATACTGGATTATATATTGGTGAACAAATAGATCCAATGTCCCATAGTAGGGGTGTGTGTGTGTGTCTGTGTGTGTGTGTGTGTGTGTGTGTGTGTGTGTGTGTATGTGCGTGCGTGCATATAAATATATTTAGTCTCAATTAGATTTAGTGGCAGTCAGGAGAAGCAAGAGGCTATTTTGCAACCTTGAGTTTTCATATTTTCTTAAATTATGCATCCTCTGTCAGTCTCTTTACATGCTTTCTTCAAGGGTAATGGCATAATGATGATAATAACCTTCTTTCTTGTGTTCAAAAAGATTGCTCAGCAGCCTCTGATGAGGCTTAAGGAGTTGGGAAAAAAAAGAAAAAAGAGGACTGGATATGGAGTGGAACATTAGAGGAAATTATCTGGGAGGATTAAGCTCTCCAGAAACAGAAAGGTCCTTTCTACAGTCACCTAGTCCAAAGAATTTAAAATATAGTTGGCACTCTAATAATATTATAATCCTAATTTTCTTGTTGCTTTTAACTTCCTCACATCCCCCTCCCACAGAGAGCTTCATGACATTCAGTTAACAAGTGATTAAGGAAAATTACAGATTATTTTGGGGAGGTCTCTGGTAAATCTATGAAGCAAGTCAATCGTATCTTCAGAGGCCATTCATGTCCAAAACCTAGAAAGCCCAGAGTCTATTCATGCCCTATGTCAGCCCATAATAAGAGCTCACTGAAGATCTGTGGAATGAATGAATTAGAAAGTATCCCTTTCCAGGGCGCCTGGGTGGCTCAGTGGGTTAAAGCCTCTTCCTTCAGCTCAGGTCATGATCTCAGGGTCCTGGGATCGAGTCCCACATTGGGCTCTCTGCTTGGCAGGGAGCCTGCTTCCCCTCTCTCTCTGCCTGCCTCTCTGCCTACTTGTGATCTCTGTCTGTCAAATAAATAAATAAAGTCTTTAACAAAAAATTAAAAAAAATTAAAAAAAAAAAAGTATCCCTTTCCTTCAGGGGCTCCTCTTATCCTTGCAAGATAATCACTTCCCTCATCATTCATTGATGACGAGAGGGTTGCTTTTCGTTCCTGATACCAAACAGTCATTTACGTATTTAATGAGCACTTACTGCATGTCAGATGTTACATTACTAGGAACTTCATGATGGTAGTATTATTATGGCTACTGCTCCTATTAGGTTATTTAGCTACATCACCTAGGAAATGATGTGCACTGTACAATGGAAAACATCCATCTTCTTTAAATGTAATATATTTCAGCAAGATGTTCTTCCTACTAAAAGGAGCAGCCCTCTCCCATGAAAGAAATACAGCAGAGAATGCATTCTGCCGGGAGAACACATCCCACAGTTACTCCCTAACCTCCCTCCCCAACCCACCCCCAGTCTCCAAAGCTAATTACAGCAGAGAACAGAGACTGCTGCAACCCAGAAAGGACTCAGCCTGGAGCACGCCTTTATGATGCAGACTAACCTGTCTGGAGCCATTCCTCCTCTGTCTGGAAAATATGAGCTTCTCCATGGATCCTATATCATATTACCCTAGGAGGTAATGTCCTCTGCCTTACTCAACCCAGGGTCAGGTACATGGCAACAAGGAAGAACCCCTATAGTCCAAAGCCCACTGAAATTTTTCAAACTAGCCAGGACCTTGCTTTGTCCTGCCTTGCCCATGGAAACCCCAATAAGTTCTCTGACCTGAACTTTTTTCTGGCTCCACTCTTTGGCCTCCTAACCACCCTGGTGTTTCTCCCTGTGACCCTGCAAGGTGTGCCATGCCTCCTATCTCTAAGTTTACTATACTTAATTAACATTATCATAAAAGAATACAAAACACAAGTTCTCTACTTACTTCTCTGACTTTTTTGCTAAATTCTCTCCTCACTTGTACTCTTCTCTCCAGCCCATCTGAACTACAAATAATCCTTAAAACCACTGTGGTCTTATTTATATCTTGACTTCTATACCTTGTCTTGGAATTATTCCCCTACTGCTTCCTCTTTCCCCATCTAACACAGTATAACATCTTCTGCTTATTCTTAAAATTCTGCTTAGATATTAGTGTATTTGGAAGACTTTCTTATTGCACTACTCCCAAATCTGGGTAAGCTAGCCATCCTGGGTGGTCCATAATAATCATGTGTATACTTTTCTATAACACTTATCATGAACTATAGTTGCCTGGCTTAATTTTTCTGTTTCTTGGGGTGTCTGGGTGGTCAGTCGGTTAAATGTCCTACTCTTAATTTTGGCACAGGTTATGATATCAGGGTCATGAGATCGAGCCCACATTAGGCTCTGCACTGGGCATGGTGCCTTCTTAGGATTCTCTCTCTCCTTCTGCCCCTCTACCTTCCACTTGCCTACATACATGTGAGCTCAAGCTCAATGTAAAAAAAATAATAATAATAAAAAAATTAAAAAATTAAATCTGTTTCTTGCATAAATAGGAAATTCCAAGAAGGAAGGAACTGTGTCTTAGTCAGTGTTATATCCTCAGCATCTGACATAGGGCTTGGCATAAAATCAGTACCTAATAAGTATCTGTTGATGACATGATAAGTGGTACAGTAATTTGGAAAAAACAAACAAACAAACAAAAAAAAACCTTCTACATAAAAGTTGATAAATGTTCTCTCCTAAAGATAGGAGTCAACCTTAGCTGCCGCCTCCCCCAGAGCTAAGATCAGGTCTCATTGCAGTAGCGGGAAAAAATAAGCAGGACCAGATGATGCAGCATATGCAGCTCCTTGCTCTTTTTCTGCAGCAAGAATTCGCTTTCACTTTCAGGTAGGCCCAGGCTGCTGTGCAGTCTATTCCGTGGCCTCCTCCAGGAGCCCAGAGAGAAGATAACTTGGCACTGACTAAATGAACTGCATTCTGATGAAAAAGGGGAGGATTTTCCATCTTATTGTCAGTCTAGCCACACTGCTAAGTACCCGAAATTGTTGGGTGATGGGAGGGAAGTAAGAAAGACAAACAGACCAGCCCTAGCCAGTGGTGCCTTGTAGCTTCTGGGAAAAAGAAAGCAGCAGATTTCCCCTGACTACACACACAAAGAAGCAGGTAGGGGTGGAAGGGGTGGGTTATTTAGAGAACTAATCTTATCTTCTTTCTGGGCAACATAAGCCTTTCCATGAAAGTCCTTCAATGAATGCCCTTTGCTTAGGGCATGCCCTAAGCCCACTGCTTCCATAAAAACCTTCCCTAATTCTCTAGGCTACCATAATCTCTGACTCTCCTATCAACTACCATAGAACTGACCGACCATACATCCATTGCATTGGTACTAAGAACCGGACACTTTGCCACACAGAGTACTGGCTGAGTAGTTTTATGATTTAACCACTAAAGCAGGTTCTGACTTACCTCCCCAACTAACCAGAAAGATTAGGGACCATACAGTGTACTTCTTTATTTGTCCTTTAAATACACAGTGTTAAGCATAGTGCTAAGTTTGTAATTAAAATATCAAGAATCACTCAAAAGATGAATGAATAAATCAGCCTGATTTATTCATTCATGGAAAGGTTCCCTATACAAGAATCTACTAAATGGACACAGGAGATACTTTCTATAGGAATCAGCTTCTCCTGACCAGAAAACACAAAAGTATCAGTGGCAGATCCTCACTTTACCCTCAACCAAATGACACCTGATAGACTAGATCGGGTGCTGGAAAATATGAGCTTCTCCATGGATCCTATATCATATGTTATCTATATCCTCTTATGTCGACAGTTTGTTCACAATATGCAATGCTATCCCCAGAGCTCCTGGGGTTAGGGTTAAGTACCATGGCTATTAGGCCCTATCTGGTTTAAATGGGATCAAGATGTAGGTTTCTTAAGTCATAGTGAGATATCTGTTTGTCCAGAGAACGAATTTGGACTCTGTTCACTTGGCAAATGCAAGTGGGCTCTCCTTCCTGTGATATAGGAATCAACATATAATATTTAAGGCTCCTACCATATTAAAAGAAACATATTATAAGACCTTAGGGCTTCAAGGACAATCAAAATATAAGTCTCCACTCTCAGAGAGATTGTAGTTGAGAACTTGTACTTTCCGAAAGGTGAATTGACCAGATAATAGCAGTTCAGAAATGGAAGCAAGCACTTCAAAGAGAAAGGGACTGGAGTTGAGCCTCAGTAGATGCATGGGATTTAGTTAGTGAAGAGGTTAGTAAGTTAATGTGAGGTCATTCCAGGCCAAGAAAACTGAGAAAGTCAAGGTTTAAAAGCAGAAATGTGCTAAACTCTTCCAAGACTAGTGTGAAAATTAATCATTTGCAAAACAGATATGTAAATGGTTAACACTTGTAGCAAAATGTCACAAAACATAACAAAAATTTACCATAGGAGTCTCTTTAACAAAATTTGAATCTACTATTTCGGTGGTTTCAGGGAGTAGTTGGAAATCTACCCTTCATCTTTTAAGTTTTATGGTACATTTGTGAGACATGGCATTCAGTGCTGAGTGCCAAAACAGTGCTTCCTGAACTTTAATAAACGTATGAGTCATCTAGGGGTCATGTTAACATGCAAACTCTTCTATTGCTAACTAGCTCCTAGATAATATGGATACCCCTGGTCCACGGATCAAACTGTGAATAGCAAAGCACTAGAACATCTTTCACTTTGTTTAAGTTACTCCTGTTTTTGTTTCATTTTTCTTAAAATCTTTATTTATTTGAGAGAGAAAGATAGTAGGGGGAGGGGCAGAGGGAGAGAGAGAGAACCTCAAGCAGATTTCCTGCTGAGCAGGGAGCCTGACACGGGGCTTAATTCCAGGACCCTGAAATCATGACCTGAACCTAAATCAAGAGTCAGATGCTCAACTGATTGAGCCACCCAAATGCCCCACTCCTGTTTATCACCAGAGTTATCATTAAACAAAGTGACAGAATCTTCAGGAGAAAAGATTAGATCTTATAAATTGTATACAATGATAACTATACAACCAACTTTTCAAATGCATGTACAATAATAATTGTATAATCAATGTTTTTAATGGCTGCTTACCATCAAATATAGAGTTCAATCAAAACAACAATGAAGGGTTTTTATGGCCTATAACAGAGGTCAGCAAGCTACCACCCCTGGGCCAAATCTAGGCTACTGTCTTGCTTATAAATAGTTTTATTGGAATACAGCCACACCCATTCATTTATACAATGTCTATAGCGGCTTTTATGCTACAATATCAGAGTTAATTACTTTAGACAGAGCCCATATGGCCCTCAAAGCCTAAGATACTACTCTATGGCCCTTTACAAAAATGTTTGCTGATGCCCTGGCCTATAAGATTGATATTTGAGTATCTCACTGGCTCTGAGCTTGGGCACCTAAGATGCTCTTAAATATTTCTGTTCTGAAATCCAAATGTCTTTGAAGAAGCATGAAGTACTCTCAAATTCTCTTGATAGAGGAGGAATGGTGTTGCCCAGGAAACCCATACATCATGTGGCAAATGGGGAAACGAATCAGGAGGACTCACAGGAAACTCTCAACAAAAGTACAAAAGTCTTGCAACAAATGTAATCAGTACTATCAGTACTGATAGTGATATCAGTACTATCTGCTCTTGACTGGTGTGCTGATTAAGGTGTGTGGCTGCTCTCGTCCATCTCAGAATCCAGACCAGTTGTGATCTGACCCATCTCATTTATTAAAAAAGGCAGTCCTCCTGAGAATCCTTGTTTTAGACTAGAGAGTGTCTCTTCTAAATTTTGCATTGAACTGTAACAGCCTCAAAAACATAGGAAGCAAACCCCTGCCAAACAACCCGGGAATTTTAACTGTCCCAGAAAGGGGGGATTGGTCTGGACTAGTCTATGGCATTGGCCTAGAATGGTGGAGAGTAGAAATCAAAAGAAAATTATGAAGGATGCATGTTAAGGTCGGATAGGGGCAAAAGTTCTCCTAAGAGTTTGGTAAAAGGAGAAGTAAAGGCCTTCTGAGAGTTGAACTATAAAATCAACAGAAAATGAAGCTGAGTTAAAATATGAGAAATCACATTAAGGATTCAGAAGAGTTCTTTCATGCCTTTAAGATTTGACACTAAACCACAGGAAATTATTAGGACTTTGTGTCAGCAACAGAAGGATTGCTCCACTAATAGATGCAGAGAGGGGGAAAGATGTGAGGGGTTAACACTGGTGGTGCCCATCTTTGCCCATATCAGAGATGAGGGTGCACAAGACAAGGAGCTTAGTGCATCTTTTTTGGAGACTTCTACTTCCTTTCTCCCTTTGTCCCTCCCTCCTTCCCTCTCCCTCCTTTCTTCTTTCCCTTTCTCCCATCCCCCTCTTTCCCTCCCTCTCTATCTCCTTCCCTTTCTCCATTCCACAAATATATATGAACTATGTATTCTGCATCAGGCCCTATGCTATTGATTCTGGGAAGACAATGTTGAGAAAAATTGACAGTCCATTCGTCAGAAGCTTAGATATCTAGTGGTAGAGGCAGGGATTAATAAAGTAATAGTATATATACATATATAAGTGCCATAAATAATACTTGTAACAAAGGTTGCAAAGCAATAGACAAAGTACAATCCTACCTCAGGGCCTTTATACCTGCTATTCCTCTTCTCTGGAACAATTTTCCCCTGATAAACTTAAAGCCTTCTCCTCACTTTCTTCAGGTCTCTGCTCATACTTCTTTCTATGAGTGAGACTTTCCTGTAAATAAAATGCAACTTTATAAAAAGTATTTGATATTTTTAAATAAAATATTCAGTTATTTTATATATGTTTTATATGTATACATTATACATATATATTTATATATACATTATTACATATATGTGTATGTGTATGCATGTATACACATGAATGTTGTGTATTTAAAATATTATATATTTGCTTTTTGTCATTATTCCCTTCTGTATGTCTGTCTTTGTAGAAGACTAGAAATGTGAGCTCCTGTTTGAGACCTTTTGTTCACTGCTCTTCTGCATTCCCAGTACCCACAGTAGGTGCTTACTAAAAAAGGTTACCAAAAAATTAATAAAACTATGAATGATCTGAGAGCATGCATTACACACATTTATTCAGAGTTGTAGGACTTAACCAGGCTAAGGCAGAGAAGGGTCGGGCAGGAAAAGGGGAGCAGGAAAGAAGGCTTCGGAGAGTGAAATCCAGCCCAGAAGCTAGAGTGATGAGAAGGTAAAATCATGTTGGACTTTATAAAACAAGTTATTTTTTTTTCCCTTTGATTCTAAGAGCAATCGAAAACCACTGAAATTTTTAGGCCAAGAATCAGATTTGCATTTTTAACATAGCATCCTAGCTACCCATTAGATAGTGGATCAGAGGTATCAGAAAGGTGCCATACAGCATTGGAATCATGCAGCAAACTGTGCTTTCTCTGATCCATGCTCAGCAAATTCTTTTCTGATTAGAAGTTGGCTTTCTAGGGTGCCTGGGTGGCTCAGTTGGGTAAGCGACTGCCATCAGCTCAGGTCATGATCCTAGGATTCCAGAATCAAGTCCCACATTGGGCTCCCAGCTCAACAGCGAGTCTGCTTCTTCCTCTGACCTTCTCCCTCTCACGCTCTCGCTCTCGCTCTCTCTCTCTCTCGAATAAATAAAATCTTAAAAAAAAAGTTGGTTTTCTAGAATTTAACACAGATAACACAGAGACTATGACACGAATTTTCTAACGTACACGAGAGATAAACGTGTCAATATGAATAAATCGATATTTCATGTTATCTCTCTCAGTCTCTTTGAGCTCCATTTCTGTGAGACTCTTCTGAAAGAAGGATCTGTCCTCCTAAAGCAGACAAACCAGGCTCTAAGGCAATAAAGCTCAGGGTCAGACCTGGGACCTCAGCCACTTGCCTAAGTTGAACGTTCATCTTGCAGCCCCTTGGTGGTCCACGAGCAGGCCTGTCTTGGTAAATCCTAACCTCCAACCCTGCCCTTCACTCAAATCTTTGGATTTTCAAGCAGAAAAATCTCTGTTTAATTCTGAACCAGGCTCATGAGGGCTTCCATGAAACTCTAAGCCAGTGTAAAGCTCAGCTTACCCAGAGGCTGCCCCCAATGAATGAGGAAACATGTTGAAGAAAATGTGGTGGTTTGACAACTGTGGATGTTTTGGGGGGAGCCCCCAATAAGCACCTATAAATATCATTATTCTAGGGTGATGGTAAGGTAACAAATGAGGCATTTACATGATAGAAAATTAAATTACTCACTTTGAGGTTCTGCAGAGCTTATTTGGGAAGACATCTGTATGCTGAAAATGTGAAACACAGACAGTGAACTAACCATACCCATGGAAGCACTGAAAGGGCCTACTGAATGACAAAGTACAAATGAAAATTCTGAAAAGCAAACAACTTATTAATGCAGCTCTATCCCCCAGGTTCTTCCTGCCCGAGCATCAAAAGAGAAGAACAAATGCACAGTTTCCTAGGTGCTCCAACACCAAACATGGCCAAAGTTCTCCCTGTCAGCAGGACAACTACATAGTCAGCAACCCCAACGTGCAGTGAATTCTTTTCATGTGGCATCCATGACATTCATATCTGTGTGGTTTTGTGGGGTTTTGTTTACCTTCTAGTTACTAAAGAAAAAGCTATTTCCTCCAAGACTGGGTATTAAAAGGCATTAATTCTATCCCCAGCTTTGGTACTGGCTGGCTATGAGATCTTGAAAAAGATATGAGCTATAGTATGTGATATTCATTTGTTTATTCATTCACCACCTTTGATTCTTTAAACAATGTCAGGCCCCATGCTATGTTCTTAGGAAATAAAAATGAATAAGAGAAATCCTTCCCCTCAAGTTGTTCCAAGTTCCTTTGAGGCTTTGAAGAGATAGGCAAGGAAAGCAAGTATAACAACAGTAACACAATAAGCTCTATACCAGAAATATGTAAAAGGTATTAAGTGGGCTTAGAGGCCAATGCAACTCTGCCTGCAGGAGGCTGGGAATGCATCCAAGGCAAATTACAGCTGAACTAAGATTTGAAAGAAGAGTTGAAATTCACAAGGGCTGTTGGGTGGGCCTTAGGGAACAGAGGATATTCCAAGGCAAAAGACACGGAATGGGCAATGGTGTTAAGATAAGAAAACAAGGGTTTTATTGCAAGAAGCTGTAAATCTTCAAGAGAACCAAGAGTATGATAAGTTGTGCAGAGTGACAATGAACACCAAGGCAGAGAGTAGAATGCCGTACCTTACTTCTGGGTACCTTATTTCTGACCATACCAGCTTGGTACTCATTACGACTATACATAATGACTACTCTTTCTGGCAGTACCTGTGATTCTGCCTATGCTTTCTCTAGTCTCAGGAGCATGACCTGTCCATATACAAGGTGGACTGAAGTACCAAAGTTTTAAAGCCACCAGGCTCAGTCAATAGCAGATGGTAGCTGGCTGATAAGTTCCCAACCAACTCAGTCTCTGAGATAGTCTCTGCATAGTGCCTTATGGTCTTCAGTGTGCTCATTAGCACACATATTATTCCCTCCCTTCCCTGTCTCACTTCCCCTCTTGCCTAGCATTGCTTCCCAAATAAATACATTACTCGCACTGAAATCTTTGTCTTACTTTGGGTTTCCACCAAAGATTTCAGTGCAACTAAGACAAATATTTCAAAGCAAGTAATTTATTTGGTGATACCCATAGCATATGGAGCATCACAATTATTGAAATGTTCACCTCTTGAGAGTTGAGATGGAATATGGGTAGAACACTTGTGCAGTAGCACTAGTATTGAAAGACATGGATGCAATATTGATTACAAAGATGGTGAAATTGGTTGACTAGTTTTATAGGCAAATTTCAGAGAGCCTGAAGAACAAATAACACATCATCAGCCAACTACCAACTCGGGGAATGATGAGGGATTCCATCTCAGGGATGTCTCCATGGCAGCATTTAAAGAGATGTAATTTCTTGCAGCCAGAAGCCAGATGGTGCTGAAGACCAGGCTCAAGATTTGATTATGAGAATGACAGAGTTAGAAAGGAGGCTGTTCAGAGCTCCAGCAGGTTGCCTATCTGAGGGTCTGGGAGGAGTGAGACCCTGAGAACAGGAACAAGGGTACTTGAGGGGATGTGCTTGAGAACATTTAAATCTTAGATTCCCCTCAGCCCACTGGGTTGGAAGAAGAAGCCACTTTCCTATATATAGAGTAGAGCCTGGAAACCCTTCCATTGCCTGGAAACCATGGAAGACTCCCATTTAAAGTGACTCCTTACAAGATGATATCTTCCTCAAAATCTGCTCTTCTCTCCCCTCATTGCTTTGAGAAGAGTGAGAAATACATTTCACTAATTAGAAGATTTACATTATTTTTTTACCATATTTATGACTCTCACTGCATACAGTTATAAGAATGGGGTTTCTTGAGTATTCTGTATAAACTCACTGGATTTTAAAATAAATTTTTATTATAAAACTTATACACTGTGTTTTATTTCCTTAGTGAAGATGAAAAGGGGTTAAAAATAAACAGTCTCAATGGGTTTATTTTTCAAATAAGATAGTTCAATAATGTCAAAATACATAGCACATTTTGGTCATTATAGAAATTCCTATTTAACACTGATGATAGATAGATAGAAAGAATATATAGAATAAAGTCTCAGTACGGTCCAAGCAGGGACTTACTGAAATGGGAGTCAACACCAAAATGGAAAAATGACAATCACTTGGGGTTGCAGGTGATTACTAACAGACAGTGAATGTTCCAGAGTCAAGATAGATGGGTGGTCAACAAGGATACTGCTTAACTTATCTTACAAAAAATAAATAAATAATAAAAATACAACTCTCAAAAATCAATAATAACTCTCAAAATATACCAATAAGAAATGAGCAAAAGATTTGGACAGATGCTTTGCCCAAGAAGCATGCCACATGGATGACAAGTAAACACATGAAATGATCAACATTACAGTCATTGGGAAATGCAAATTAAAACCACAATGAGACATTTTAATAACGTTTAACCTTCCAATCTATGAACATGGAATATTTTTCCATCTCTTTGTGTCTTCCTCACTTTCTTACATAATTATTCTGTAGTTTCTAGAGTATAAATTATTTACCTCTTGGTAAGGTTTATTTCTAGGTATCTTATGGTTTCACTCACATGTAGAACATGAGGAATAGTGCAGAGGAATATAGAAGAAGGGAGGGAAAACTGAATGTGAAGAATTTAGAGAGGGAAAAAAACAAGAGAGACTCTGGACTCTGGGAAACAAACTGAAGGTTACAGAAGGGAGGTGGGATGGGGTATGAGTGATGGGTATTAAGGAGGGCATGTGTTGTGATGAGCACTGGATGTTATATGAAACTAATGCATCACTGAACACTACATCAAAAACTAATGATGCACTATATGTTGCTTAATTGAGAATAAAAAAAATTAAAACTACAATGAGATAGCACTACACACATACTAAAATACCTAAAACTAAAAAGACTAACCACACCAAGTATTGAGGAGGATGCAAAGCAATTGGGACACTCAAGGAACAACCACTTGACATTTGGCAATAATCAACCTCATGGAACAACCACTTGGGAAAATAATTGGCAGTTCCTTAGAAGTTTAAATATACATCTATCATGTCATGGAACCATACACTCCTAGGTGTTTACCTAGAAGAAAAGAAAGCATATGCTTTTACAAAGACCTGTACATTAATTTTTAGAGAAGTTTCATCTGTAAAAGCCAAAAACTAGCAACAACCTAAATAATCCATCAACATATGAATAAAACATGGTATATCCTTATAATAGAACATTTCTTTGAAATAAAGAGGAATGAACTATACATATACACAACAATATAAACAAATTTCATACTAAGAACATTAAGTAAAAGAAATGAGGCTATGTCTCTCCCCAAAAACAGGCTTGTTTTTTCTTGCTATGAAAGTATTAAATTCCTCAAGCTCCATGTTCCTCAATTGCATTACAAATGTATTATTGTGCATAGGTCCCCAACATCATTCCCATGGGATCTGAGCAGTGATAGTGTCAGGAATAGAGATTGTGCATGGACCAAGCAACACATTGTCCCACTCACCAAGGCTGATCTAATTCAACCTGTCAGACTCAGATGCCAATACTGAGCACTTGATGTAGTACTACTGTCTCTCAAGGAGATTAACCAATCAGACTCCACTCTAGAAAGAGCAATAATTAATCCTAACTGAAATTGATAAATATTCTGGGTATATACTGTCTTTTCCTTCCTGTAGTGCCTTGGCCAGCATCACTATATTACTATTGGAGGGCCCACAGATAAATTTATCACTTCAGATAAAAGGTTCACCTTAAGACCAAAAAAAAAAAAAAATGTGAAAATGGGCACATGATGGTGAGATCAATTTTTCCTACCATATACTACATCATCTGGAAGATTTTGGTCCTATAGAATGTTGGAATAGCTCCTAAAGTTATAGCCAATGCATCAGCTTAGGGATGAACCCTACAAAATTGGGGTGTTATTCTTTAACATACAGTACATACTTTTAACCAAGGGCCACTTTATGATGCTGTGTTTAACAGGTAGAATACAAGAATCTGGGAACTTAGGGGTAGGAACAAGGGCCTGGGAATAATTACTTTTAGTGACCTACTAGGTGAATTTGTGCTTCCCATTTCAACAATTTTATATTCTGCTGGTTTCCAGGTTGGGGAAGTACCTTAACCAGTAAACACAGAAAGATCCTTCTAACTCTAAAACTATATCTGCTACCCAATGATTTTGCGCTCTTTATTGGCAGGGATAATTGACAGTTTCTACATTATCAACAGTAATTAACCCCAGTTATCATGAGAAAATAAAATTACTGTTACCTAATTGGGATAGTATAAAGAGTATGCATGGAACTCAGTGGTTTAGGCTTCTTATGTCCAGACTGTTGATAAACACAGAACTGTTAATTTCTGGAACCACATACTAACAAGGGCCAAGTAATAAAGAACTTGAAACTTTCAGAGATGAAGGTCTGGGTCACTCTATAAGGCAAGCAACCTAGACAAGCAGAAGTACTGGATGAAGATGAGAGGACTCCAGATGGACATAAGAGGAAGGAGATAATATCAGTAGTAGCTTCAGGACCATCTACAACAGTGGGGACTATACCTTGGGCTAGTAATCCTCTTTTTATTTTGTGAAGAAATTATAACCATCCACCACACTGAAGAATCAGTAAGAGAACAGAATAAATTTAGGAGAGGACGCTAGTCAGTCTCAGAGGGGGGAAAGGGTGGTCTGTAGCAGATGCTGTTCATCATTACCCACACACCACTATATTTATTGTTTCTAGATGGGCCAATAGTTTTACTTCAAACTTCTATGATTTTGCCTGAGGGCTTCTTTCAATGCAGTAGTATGCCTGATCTACACATGGGTTAGGATAGAATTGTTGGAAAGTAAACCCCCAACCACAGCTGCGCTCCTTAACAAAAGCAGAAGGAAAAATATCTCAGCTTCCTGGCCCTTCAAATGTAACAAATCTGAAACAACTCCAGCTGGCCTCTCTGAGGACCCCTGCAGTGTTGAGCACCAATTGTCCACAGCAGTAAACTCTTCATTAATCAACCTTGTATTCTCTTCCTTTCCCTCCTTGTCCTACTCCCCACTAGGTAGGAATGTGAAGGGCTGTATGAAGGTGATTGAACTGGGTGATTTCTACATTCACTTCTACTCTGAAGCTTATAGTTTGAAGACTAAATTCAAGACTCAAGCACTTTGGGAATTTTCCCTTCATGAGCTCCATACAAATTGAAAACATCTTTGTTCTCCTACACTGGAAGTATGGATTACTTTAATATAGACTTATTTTGCTTTCCTGATGTGTTAGAAATGCCTGCCTGGTTCCCCCAACTAGACACGTTCTCAAGCCTTATCATCTAAAGTAGTGAGTTCCCAAGTATTTTGTCCTCAAAGTAATAATAATAACTTCAGTCAAGTACTGACAACAATCCCATGAAGTAGGTTCTATTTTTATTGTTTCTATTCTGTATAAATGTGAACTAAGACTCAGAGATATTAAGTCATTTCCCCAAGGGCACTCACCTCGTAAGTGGAAGAAGGGTCAGGCTTTGAACTCAGGCACTCTGTCTTCTTAATCATTATCCTCTACTACCTCTCAAGGGTTATTTTTTTTTAAGATTTTATTTATTTATTTGACAGAGAGAGATCACAAGTAGACGGAGAGGCAGGCAGAGAGTGAGAGAGAGGGAAGCAGGCACCCTGCTGAGCAGAGAGCCCGATGTGGGACTTGATCCCAGGACCCTGAGATCTTGACCTGAGCCGAAGGCAGCGGCTTAATCCACTGAGCCACCCAGGTGCCCCTCAAGGGTTATTTTTAATCATGTTTTTCCTTTAGTAACCTTATTTTAAAACATCTGTCTGTATAAACAAATTAACTACAAATTACCCAATTTTCTAATTAGTGACTTGTTTTTCTTATTTTTTTAATTAGTCAAACATGTAAAGAATTTCCAACCATAAAGTTAAGCTAACTAGTGTGATAACTAGACTGTACTCTATATAAAAGCTATTAGTGGAATGAATAAATGAATGAATGAATGAATGAATGAATGAGTGAATGAAAAACCTTACCTTTTATAATTTCAGCCAAACTGAAATAGACCTGATGAGTAAGTTAGCCCGTGCTGCTTGGAGGTAGGTAGCTTCGTATTAGGCTATTCCAAAATCAAATAGCAAAAAACAAATTTAAGAAACCCCATTATTACCTTGTGGACTTTAAGTGATTCAGAGATTATAAATGGTAACTCCTCATCTGCTGGGCTTTTTGTGAAAAACCTCAAGTTTCTTGGCAAAGGACAAAGTGGACTCCTCAGGAATATTCAGGCCACCTGGTAAAGAACGGAGCATTGAATGTCATTTGGACTACTCCCCATATAACTAATTTCTCTAATTTTCCACTTATTCCTATACGACACAGGCTTAATGTTACTTAAAAATATAAACCTGGGGCACCTGGGTGGCTCAGTGGGTTAAAGCCTCTGCCTCCAGCTCAGATCATGATCCCAGGGTCCTGGCATCCGGCTCTCTGTTCAGCGGGGAGCCTGCTTCCTCCTCTATCTCTGCCTACTTGTGATCTCTGTCTGTCAAATAAATAAATAAAATCTTTAAAAATATATACGTATAGGGACGCCTGGGTGGCTCAGTTGGTTGGGCGGCTGCCTTCAGCTCGGGTCATGATCCCAGTGTTCTGGGATCAAGTCCCACATCGGGCTCCTTGCTCAGCAGGGAGCCTGCTTCTCCCTCTGCCTCTGCCTGCCGCTCTGTCTGCCTGTGCTTGCTCTCTCTCTCTCTCTCTCTAACAAATAAATAAATAAAATCTTTAAAAAATATATATATATATACGTATATATATAAACCTATCGCTCCACCACATAAAACCTTCATGGGACTGCCCATCACAGTTAAATTCCTTGCCATAGCCTATAAGATTCCATGAGACATTCCTTCTAAGCAAAATACTGGATGATTCTTTTCCCCCTTGGTAAACTGAATACCCCAACCTTCCCCGCCAAAAATTCATGACATTTAGTGGATCTTCCTATCAAAACAACTCATTCACCATTTAATCACCCAATAGTAGTCTACGGATTCATTCTTTAGACACAGAACTTTCTATTGGTTTCTTAATGCCTCACACTTGAACATGAATTGGCAGTTAAGGATTAGCGGGCATTTTAAAAAAGCTTTCAACATGAAAGAAAAAATGCCAACAGGCAAACAAACAGGAGCAAACAAGTTTATCCTTAATATCCTCATGGTTAGGAAAAGAAATTGAAGATTTTGTCTCTAGTAAACAAGAAGAGTATGCCATGAAAAAAGGAATAAGTAGAAAAGAATGCACACTTGGCAATTAAAAGTATCTAATGTGGAACATGCAACAGGAGATTTAGAAGAAGGAGTCAAGAAAGTCTCCAAGAAAGTACACAAGCAAGTAAGAAGAAAATGGAGAAGGAGAAAGAAAAACAAACAAGAAAGGTAGAGGGCATATATTACTGATGTGGACACCAGGGACACCTGAAAAACAGAGCAGTGATGAAATTATTTGAGAAAAGATAAAAGGAAATTTCTCAAAACTAGAAAGTAGGAATCACAAGAAAGCTAAATCTTTATTTACCTTAAGACAGGCAATTAATGTCTAAAATTAAGAAACCAAGAAGTGGCAATATGAGCATGTTATTCAGAAATTTGTGGGTAACTAGTGAAAATAAACAGATATGAGAGTTGAAATGAATTCCTCTGAGAAGTAGATCTGGAGGTTAGTAAAGGGTAGGCAAAAGTAGAGGACAAAGCTTTGCTGGTTATATATATACACACATATACACACATTATATATAGAATGGATATATAGAGAGATATATGAATATATAAAAGTATATGTATCTCATATTCATATATATTCAAAGATATGTGTGTATATATATGTACATAATATATTCAAAGACATGCTCTTTGGATCTTAAATATGCATTAAAATATGTATTAATTTGATTAAAAAATAAGATACAGATATAGTAGATAAACTATTTAAAACACACACATACACACACACATTTTTTTCTGAGGCATATTTTTTTTCCTTCTAGGCCTGTTGGCCTTTTTGTGGCATCTTGGGGATCTTTCCATCATGGCATTCTTTGGGAACTGTTGTGATTAACATAATTTGAGGTCTCTTCCTCATGTGATTCTTATGGAAGTGATCTAAGGACTATACTTCAGGAACTTGGTCTAGTCCAAAGAATTCCCTGCAACTGCAAACATTACAGATGAGCAGTTGTGTAATTTTAACTGGTTCCTTTCTTTGTCCCATATCTTTCCCAGGAACTTTGTAAAATTAACTGTGATTGTGGGAAGTGGCTGGTTGTGAGTTCAAGCCTCAGGGTACCATCACTTTTTCTATCCAACCCTTGTAGATGATTATCCAACACAGCAGTTTTCCCAGTATTAATAATTTAGAAGTTATTCAAGAAATGCTTATAGGAAGGAGGAAAAAAGAGAAGGAAGGAATGGGTTTGAAAAAGAAAAGGGATATGGGAGAAGCAACCAACTTTTTAATATATGAGCTGATATAAAATTAAGAACAATTTCCTAGTTAGAGTTTGGGTGTACATGTAGAAAACAGTCTGATTGTTTTGACTTTTATAAAAGATCTTCAGTCTGTAGTTATTGAGCATCTAAGCAAGTGTCCAGCAAAAGAGGTAGAAAAGAACAAAATAAGCAATGACTAATGCCCACAAGTACTTTAAATCCTCTTCTGGAATATAGAGCTGACAGACATGAAACAAATAGCAAGCAATTGCATAGCTACTATACACTGTCAAACAGACAGCAAGTGCAAAAAGAACTGGATGGCAAACAAGCCAGAAATTAATGGAGAAGGAACTTTCAAGAAAGAATTCGATTTGAGTAATAATATATGCATTCATATAATGTGAACCATTTTTCAGATATTCTTTTACAGAGTACTCATAACTATAACTTATAAGTAATTTCAGGCATTACCTCCATATGAATGAGGAAGACTCAGAGAAATTAAGCAACATGCTCAATTCACACAGCCAGGATGGCAATGGAATATGGTCTGAATCCAGACTTCTCGTGGTGTCTTCTTACTGCATACGGTTCGGAAAAAAAAGGGTAAAACATGGAGAGGTAGAGAAGAGGCCCCTGTGAAAGAGAGAAATAAAAACTTGAGCCAAGATGAGCACAGGAGAATGCACAGCTGAACCAGCACAGGCAAGCATTTGATAGAGAAGGGAGCCTGGACTAGTTGAGAATGTATGGGCTTTGGAGCCAGATACAGTCAGAGATGAATTATAGCTCTGCACCCTACCGACAGCAGGGGAGAGGGCAAACGTTCCCCAGCCTCTGTGTTCTCATCTATAAAATGGGACAACTGTCTTCAAGATTTGCTGTAAGGTTTCAATGGCACAACTTATGTTTTTAAAGAACACGCAGCAAAAATTCTTTTTTTTTTTTTCCTGATTGAAGTAGAGTATTATTTATGGTGAGAAATAGTAGGAGGTTGTTGGTCACAAACACCTGGTCTAATCATCAGTCAAAACAACCATCTGCACAATCAGGGCTGTACATTAGTCACTGGTTCCTGACAGGTTCTTCTGTTGTTTTATTTTGACCAGCTCAAGTCAGTCCAAACAGTTTGTGCAGCTCTAGGAAACAGCCTGAGTTTGGCCTGTGAATTTTGGCATCCTGGACCTTGGAATCAAGTGGGGGGAAGGATGGAAAAGTACCCGGCAATGCCTCCTGATTCCAACTTCCTGCTGGTGACATCCACCTCTTGCTGACTCTGAGTCACCAACAGCATGCCTTCCCTCCCCTGCGGCCCATCCGCCCATTAGGCCCCAGCAGTTCTCTTCCTATGCTGACTTCCCTTGCGCGCTCCCACACGTGTGCTCAAGGTGGAAGCAACCCTAATGAGGAAACACAAGACAACTGCTGCAGAAGGCACTTCTTCCTCAGCCAGCAAAATGAGGGCTGTCCAGCCCTAGAGCCCTGCAGGGCACCCCTCAGACACAGGGTGCTCCCACCGTGTGCTCAGGAGCTCTCCCAGAAGATGGGGACCCATATGAACTCCAGACTGAATCTCCTAGGAACTCACTGTGGGAAACAGTCCTGTGTATTCCCCAATGTATTGTTAAAAATGATGTCCTGTAAAAAGTCACCATAAACTCTCCTTGAAATGACTGTTTCCTCAGACTGGTATCAAGGTTCTCCATAATCTGCCTTTTCAGTCTATTTTCCAAAATATCCCTCTGCTCCAACTCAATGTTTATTATGAATTTGGCTAATCAATCACAAGGTTTCCCCAGAATACTTCATAGAAACACAGACTCCAAGATTCTGATTCAGCCTGTTGGGGTGGACCTCAAGGACTTTGTACATAAGAAGTATTTTAGGTGATTCTACTGATCAGCTGAGGAGAGAGCATGTTCCCTCATGGCTCAGTGGTTCTCAATGTCTCCAGTGAGCAGTCCTCAGGTTCAGTTAAAAAGTTTCAGGGGTCAGGGCACCTGGTGGCTCAGTGGGTTGAGCCTCTGCTTTCAGCTCAGGTCATGATCTCAGGGTCCTGGGATCGAGCCCCGCATTGGGCTCTCTGCTTGGCAGGGAGCCTGCTTCCCCCTCTCTCTCTGCCTGCCTCTCTGTCTACTTGTGATTTCTCTCTCTGTCAAATAAATAAATAAAATCTTTTAAAAAAAAAGTTTCAGGGGTCATTTTAGGAAAGAGGAGTCATTGTAGCAAGAGAAACTCAGAATCTTTTTTTTTTCCTCTTTTTTTTTTTTTTAAATAATACATATAATGTATTATTTGCTCCAGGGGTACAGGTCTGTGAATCATCAGGCTTACACACTTCATAGCACTCACCCTCCCCAATGTCCATCACTCAGCCACCCTATCCCTACCTCCCCACCCCTAGCAACCCTCAGTTTGTTTTGTGAGATTTAGAGTTTCTTATGGTTTGTCTCTCTCCCAATCCCATCTTGTTTCATTTTTAACTTCCCTACTCCCCACAACCCCCTGCCCAGCCTCTCAAATTCCTCATATCAGAGAGATCATATGATAATTGTCTGTCTCTGATTGATTTATTTCGCTTAGCATAATACCCTCTAGTTCCAACCACATCTTTGCAAATGGCAAGATTTCATTTCCTTTGATGGCTTCACAGTATTCCATTGTATATATATGCCACAGCTTCTTTATCCATTCACCTGTTGATGGACATCCAGGTTCTTTCCATAAAAACTCAGAATCTTAAGAAAATTTCCTGTTATATGTTAAATTGTGTCTCCCAAAAAGATAAGATGAAGTCCTAACCCCAGGTACCTATGAACATAAGTAGGATCTTTATAGATGTAATTTGTTAGGATGAGTATATTGAATTAGAGTGAGCCCTAAATCCAATATGACAGGATCCTAATAAGAAGAGGAAATGGACAGAGACACAGGCATAAGGAAGAAGGCCACATGAAGACAGAGATTGGAGTTATCCTGCCACATACCAAGGAATATCAAGGATTGTCAGCAACCACCAGAAGCTAGTAAGAGATAAGAAAGATTCTTCCCTACAGCTTTCAAAGGAAAGATGGCCCTGCCAACACCTTGATTTCATACTTTAAACCTCCAGAACTGTGGGAGGATACATTTCTGTTGTGTTAAGCCACTGAGTTTTTGGTAATTTGTTATGGCAGCTTGAGGACATTAATATACTCCTGGTTGTGCTCGCTCACTCTCTCTCTCTCTCTCTTTCTTTCACACACACACACACACACACACAGACACACACACTTTAGAGCGGCTTGGTTATTTTGATTTATATTATACTTTAGACTTCAGCTTAACATTTCATTTGAAGAAGGAAAAAAAAAAGTTTTACTACTAACCAAAGTTTGAAAACCCACCTCTTTGGCCAAACTGAACCATAAACCATTCCTCCAGACATACCCTGAAGGTTTTTGATGCCATATTTGTATTCATGATGTTCTTGACATCTGGATACTTTACCTACTTTTCATCTGTTAAAATATTAGCCATTCATGAAGCTCAACTTATATGAACTCCTCCACAAAGTCATGCCCCAATATCTCTTCAATTAGGTATGATTTCTTCTGCTTTTGAAAAGCAATTGAATTTTTAGATCTTCTCTTACAGCATTTACTTGATTCAACATCATGTTCTAGTCATGCATGATATATTTTTGTCCCCACCTTAACTCCATAATGGGCCCTGTGTTTTATCCATTTTTTGCATCCTGCTTCCCAATCCCATACAGTGCCTTACAGTGTCTTCCACACTGCAGTTGGTATTCAATAGAAGCTGGTAGTAAAATTTTACAAAGGGCCCTATTCATTTCGTATAAACTCATTGTTTAGGTGTGAATGGTCTTTTGATGTCTCACACAGATTAAACTGATAAGTTACTTTATTGTAACCTAGGCCTTTTTTAAAAAATCCATACCAGTTAAAAAAAAAAATAGCTGAACGTAGATTTTGTAAAACAGAAGGAAAAGAGAGGCCCAAAACTTAAGTATTTGACTGTGTGAAGGAAAATTCCAAGACTCTGAGGAAAGAGAATTAATGCAGAGAGTATTAAGAGGAAGGAAAAAAAAATAAAGTTTTCTCTAAGTTTTTAATCCTGCTCTATTAAGGAATTTAAAGGTGGGGTGAGAGACTAGAGACCTTTGAAACTATGGTGTGCTAAATAGTATTCATCCAATATGCCCCATTAATAAAACATAATTTAAAAGTCCTGATTCCAGTGCTTATAATTTAAGAAAATCACTTGGTATGATGCAAACACAATATATATTATCAACTATTTCCATGCTTTCGTGAGAAAATAAAACTTTTTCAGTGTTTCTCAAATAGACAGTAACCACAAATTCCTAAAAACATTTTCTTGGGTGCCTGGGTGGCTCAGTGGGTTAAGCCGCTGCCTTCGGCTCAGGTCATGATCTCAGGGTCCTGGGATCGAGCCCCGCATCGGGCTCTCTGCTCAGCAGGGAGCCTGCTTCCTCCTCTCTCTCTCTGCCTGCCTCTCTGCCTGCTTGTGATCTCTCTCTGTCAAATAAATAAATAAAATCTTTAAAAAAAAAAAAAAACATTTTCTTTACCCAAAATATGCCTAGCTCTCAGAAAGTTTCCCTGACCCATTTTCTTTGTTAAAAGATTGTGTTTTTTTTTTTTCTTATTGAAAAATGGTAAAGGGGTACCTGGGTGGCTCAGTTGGTTAAGTGTCTGCCTTTGGCTCAGGTTATGATCCAAGAGTCCTGGGATCAAGCCCCAGTCAGGCTCACTGCTCAACAGAGAGTCTGCTTCTCCCTCTAACCCTCCCCCTGTCATGCTCTCTCTCTCAAATAAATAAATATTTTTTTAAGGGGTAGAGATATTTTATTCTATCCTAATAATCTGAGAAAATAGGTTCTTATCATTAGAACCATGCAAATAATAATAATTTAAAAATTAACAAGAAATAGTAAGATTGAACTTGAATTCAATACTATCTTCATTATATTTTAATATACGCTAAGCTTAACCAACCACACTCTAACTAAATATAGTCTTCCATCTGACATATTTTGCTTTCATGTTTAGAAGATAGAGTTTTATGATCACAGAATATATTGTTCTATGGTTCTTAGGTTAGCTTCAAGAATGTGTTGATTTTAACCTGTTGTCATCCCAGTATCTTTCAGTATCAATGGCTACTTTTCTTTTTCTTGAATATTACAAGGGCAGGTTTCCCATCTTTAAGTCATCCACACCCACCACAAAACCTGCTACCTTGTAATTTATCAACAAAAATCTATCGAATGGAAGGAGTCTTTATTAATCCGTAGAAATCTTGAAGGCTAGCTAGATTTCCAATCCTCCACTAGACTGAGACAGAAAGGATATCTGGACATTTGTGAAACAAGATAAACAAATCATTAGAAAATATAATTGCCCAGAATCCCCTCCATTCTTCAAGCATTCAAGTAACTGAGGTATTCTGTTATCTGAAGATAATGAAGTAAACTCAAAAAGGCCTCTTGTTGCGGAGAACACTCTTTTATATCAATGTGCTGCTGATGAAAGGGATTCTATTCTGGTTAAATGGCTAAGAGCACTAGTTTTCAGGTATCAACAATATTCCCTATATAGTCATCGAGTGATCTCCATCAGGTTACCATGTCCTAGTGCTATTCTATTTTCATAAGTGTTCTTTCGTCACCAACACATTTTCATCCTTCTTAATATTTCCAATGGCATCACTTCACTCCACTAACGTAAAAAACAAGCAATCTAAAAATTATCCTCTGCTGTTTCCCACTCATCCACAGAGAGTGAAGTTGCCATTTACGGACACTTGCTGTTGCCATGTTTTTCAGAAAGTTTGCCATTCCACAAGCTGTTTTTAGCCCCCATACCCACGACACTTCTACAGGCATTTAGTATTTCTTTATCTGATGCTTTTCCAAGGCAATACCTCCGCCTCCTCATTGAATCATGCGGGCTGTCTCTTAATCAAATGATATTTTTTGAAGTGTTTCCTCACTGGAGCCCACAAGGTTGTTTCTCATATTTTCCCCCACACCTGCTTCGTATACTAACCTAAGGAGAACTACTTATGTGGTATATTGTCCTTTTTGGAACAGAAATATGATATTTGTCATTTCCCCATTCCACAATCTGGCCCAACAGTTGAAAGTATCTAAAAATATCAACTAATATTTCTTCATTTTCTTGCTCCCCAGAAAATGATATATTTTCCTCTGTTTATATCTGGTGTTCCATAAAAGATTAGCCAGATTCAAAACTGTGTGGTGCAATGAAAACAGTTCAAAAATTAACAACAGAAAGATGGGTTCAAATCCCATTTATTAAAGATGGAACTTTGGACACAAAGGCGTCTGAACCTCAGTTTTCTCATCTGCAGAATGGGGAAACAAGGATTTACCTAGGAGAGATGGGTAAGCATTAAATGAGGTACTATACTGTAAGTCACATATCTAGTATACTGTGTGACACAAAATAGTGAACCAAGAATTTCTCCCATTATAGAACTGCCATAACTGTGGCAAGATGGTACAGCAGGTAACTATGCAGAGGACAACTGTTCAACACCCATGATATTTTAGTGTTGAGATAAAAAGAACTTTTATCTTAAGGTTAGAAACAGAATTTTCCTTAAGAAGGAAGCAGTTTTGATTTAAGAAAAAGAATCTTTACAAAAAATTAATAGCTAACTTTTATTACATCCTTTTTACAATAGCCAAGAAAAAGAAATATTGGTATGTCTCTTGGAAGTAAAAGATGTAACCTATCACAGACTGGCAGAAAGAAATTTTTTAAAGTAACTCAGCCACTCAGTAAGAGGAAGAAACTGGGATCTGGGGCATAGGGGAAAGCAAAGTAGGAAAAGGAGAAGAGAGATAAATGAAGAGAGTAGAGTATTTTGGTGAGAGATCGGCATCCACATTAGCCAGTGTGGTAAGGGGACATTTTAAAGAAGAGAAATGTGAGAACACCCAATAATGGATGTCAAGTTCTTTTTATTTTGTAATGTAAGTCGCCTCCATATTCTCAAAGCCTAACTGTCCTATAAAGTCCTAGAACAATGCTGTTTACTTGCATTTTGTTTTAACAGTTATAGACATCACAGAATGGAGTAGAAATTTCCCTTTGTGAAAACAGTGCTGAATAGGTAGACCATGTATGGAATGGTGAAATGATTTATATGTGAGTACAAGGACTCAGATTCAGGAGGGATCATGAGAAAAGAAGCCCCCTAGGGGTTTGCAGAAAACATACAGAAGATAATAGATTTTCCTCAGGATGGAAGAAGGGAGCTCAAGCATTCTTATCTAGATCAGAGATGACAAATGTTTTCTCTGAAAGGTCAGATAATAAATCTTCTAGGCTTGTGAGGTATATAGTGCTGTAGACTGAATTATGCCCTCCCCCACAAATTCTTATGTTGAAGCCCTGATTAGATAACCAATATGATGATATTTAGAGGTGGGGATTTGGGGAAGTAGTTAGGTTTAGATGAGGTCGTGAGGGTAGAACCCTCATGATAAGATTGGTACTCTTATAAGAAGAAACTCCCGAGAGCTTTATTTCTCTTCTCCTTCTGTACACACACTGAGAAAAGGCCATGTGAGCATACAACAAGATGGAAGCCATCTACAAGCCAGAAGGGGAGTCCTTGACAGAACCCATCCATACTGGCACTTTGATCTCAGATTTCCAATCTACAGGGCAAGGAGAAAATAAATTTCTATTGTTTAAGCCATCCGGTTTATGGTATTTTGTTATGACAACCCAAACGAAATAGGAAATATGGTCTCTGTTGCAACTACTCAACACTGTCATTAGGGTGGGATAGATAATACATAAACAAATAGGCATAAAGCTATGTAAATAAGAATTTTATTTACAGAACAAGTGGCTGGCTAGATTTTCCATGACCAGTAGTATGTCAACTACTGACTTAGACCAGGAGTCAACAAAATACCTTACACAAACCAAATCCAGTTACTTTCCTATTTTATTTATGGCCCTCCAATCTAAAAATGGATTTTATATTTTTAGATGATTACAATTTTAAATGATTATATTTTAAATGATTATAAGTATCTACATCATATCCAATATTATACTTCTTGTTTTGCAAAGACTAAAATATATACTATCTATTCCTTAAAGAAAAAGTTTGCCAAACCCTGTTCCAAAGCATAAGGTCCAGTTGACACCTAATTTCCATATCCATTGGGTCAGAATTTTTGTCCCAATTCTGTCCCCTATATTAGGACCCAGAGTTGACATTTGTGAGGGAAACATTGAGGGAAATTTTTTGTGAACTCCTAACTTTCCTCCAAAACCTATCTTCTGCATTTCAGTAAAAAGTACCACACAGATAAGAAACCGCATAACCGGGGTGCCTGGGTGGCTCAGCGGGTTAAAGCCTCTGCCTTCAGCTCAGGTCATGATCTCAGGGTCCTGGGATCAAGCCCTGCATCAGGCTCTCTGCTCCGTGGGGAGTCTGCTTCCTCCTCTCTCTGCCTGCCTTTCTGCCTACTTGTGATTTCTATCTGTCAAATAAATAAATTTAAAAAAAAAGAAAAAGAAAAAGAAACCGCATAACCTACCTATCCTAATCCAACCTACCAATATTATCACTGATGTTACTCTAATTCATGTAATCATCCACCTCTCACCCAGATAATTATCATAGCCTCATCCTAATTACTTTCTTCCTGCTCTTCCTTCCACCAACCACCACCTACTTCATTATAGAAGCCAAATGAATTTTTTAATTTAAATTCCATCTTACCCCTTTACATAAAATCCTCCAATAGTTCCCCTATTGCATTTATTTATTTATTTATTTATATTTATTTTTTCAGTGTTCCAAGATTCATTGTTTATGCATCACACCCAGTGCTCCATGCAATACACACCCTCCTTAATACATACCACCAGGCTCCCCCATCCCCCAAATCCACCCCCTTCCAAAACCCTCAGTTTCCTTCTCAGAGGCCACAGATTTTCATGTTTTGTCTCCCCCTCTAATTTACCCCAATTCATTTTTCCTTTCCTTCTCCTAATGTCCTCCATGTTATTCCTTATGCTCCACAAGTAAGTGAAACCATATGCTAATTGACTTTCTCTGCTTGACTTATTTCACTTAGCATAATCTCCTCCAGTCCTGTCCATGTTGATACAAAAGGGCCATCTGTACCCCAGTGTTCATAGCAGCAATGACCACAATCACCGAACTGTGGAAAGAGCCAAGATGCCCTTCAACAGATGAGTGAATAAGGAAGATATGGTCCATATATACAATGGAATATTATGCAGCCATTAGAAAGGATGAATACCCTATTATATTTAGAATAAAAATCCATACTCTTGACCACAGCCTGCAGGACCCTAGAATACTGGCCCCTACCTCCCTCTCAAACATCAACAAAGTGACCTGAACCCACTTCACTTTGGTCTAGTTTCCTTTGCCTCCATCTGTCTCTAGTTTTGAGCCATACTCTTTCTTCAAACAGGGGTTTAGAGTTTGCTGTTTCTTTTGCCTGAAATAACTCTTTTCCTGCCTCTTCACACTGACGACATGTTTTTATTATTCAGGTCTCAAATTAAGTATCACCTCATCAGAGAAGGCTGTCATAACTCTCTAAAATAGATGCCCCCAATTATTCTTCATCACAGCACTTTGTTTAATCCTACATGATGAATTTACTTTGTTTATAAACTCCATTCATGGTATCCACTTGACCTGGAGCCATGCTTGGCACTCAGTAATAGGCACTTGATAAATAAGTACTGAGCGAATGATGGAATGTGACAAAGTTCAAATTAATAAACATAAAACAACCCAACAGTTGTATTGCAATTTAGCAGTTCACAAAACATTTTCAGATAAGTTAACTCACTTAATTATCATGGAAAATGTACAAAGTCTCAGGTGTGTGCAGCCTGGTATGAGAGACAGAAGAAACTCTGATAATAGGTAGAACATGATAAAGGCATACCAGTGGTACAAATAAGGCACTTTACAAAGAAAGAAAAAACTTAGGGGTTCAGGGGCATTAGGAGAAGGGTATTGGTTCCCAACAGCTTCCATAACAATGTATCAAAAACTGGGTATATTTTTGTGGTTCTGGAGGCTAGATGTCTGAATTCAAGGTATCAGCAGATCTCTCCTCCCTCTGAGGCCCTGAATAGAATCCTTTGCCTTTTCCTCGCTTCTAATGGGGCCTGTCAATCCTTGGCATCCCTTGGCTTGCAGAAGCATCACTTCTATCTCTGCCTCTGTCATCATAGAGTGATTTCCTCATGTTTCTCCATCTTCATTTCTTCTTTTCCTGCTTATAAGGGCACCAGTTATACTGGATGAGGGTCCAACCTATCAGGTATAACCTCCTTTTAACCTGATTACATCTGTAAAAACCCTATTTCCAAATAAGTTCACATTCAAGGAACCAGAGGTTAAGACTGCAACATATCTTTTTTGGAACACAATTTAACATGTAATAATAGAAATTTTTCCAAGGGGAGGTAATAAAGGCAATTATCTTGAAGGCATTTTTTATTAAATATGGTATAAAGGAAGATTTTTATCATTCAAGTCTCTGCTATGATAAAGCTACATAATAAGTAACTCCAAAATGTCAGTAACTTATAACAATAAACATTGTTCACTAACCAGTCTGTTAGTTGGACGAGGCAGCTCTGCTCAAAGTGTCAGGTCAGGTTCAGTCTGTTGTTCTGGGACCCATGTTTGCCTGGGGCTTGCTCTTCTCATGATAGTTAGCCAAAGCGCAAGATTTCAAGAACTCCAGGCCAGCACATATGAAGCCTCAGCTGCATCACCTCTGCTAACACTAACTTGGCCTAAACAGTTCACTGGACCTAGGCCAATATTCAATGAACCCAGCTAAGATACTCTGCCTACTTTTATGGGAAGCCATAGCAAAGTGAATGAGTAATTAAAAACAACTATCTAATCATCCAAAGGATTATCACCAAATTATCTCATTGTCTCTTGGGCTCTGATACTTCCCAAGGAGCTTAGAGATAGAGATCCTGACCTAGACTTTCTTCTAGAAGCCTTCATGAACTTAACACATTTGGAGATCTTTGGTTATGCTGTGCAACAATTACATGTCTCAGATGAGAAATGTTCCAGGAATTTAGGTGTGATGGAGAACTCTCTAGAATTAATGAGGGACCAGTTTTCCCATGAGTTCACATCATACATTTTTATCTTCAGTAATAATCAAAATGGGGTTTTCCAGTATAATATATAAGACGGACATTGGAGGGAATGTGTTCCAAGAGGTCAAAAGGAAGGGAAGGATATCTTACACGGAGCCACTGGAAAGAGAACAAAGAAAAATAGTGACTGGCATAAGTGTGGCCCATGAGGATGTCAGACTGGCTGAAATATAGACTTAGGATACACATGTTACCCTGGGATACCAAGATGGTAGAATAACATGCAATCTTAATTTTGTTTTCCTCAAAGAATCCATTCCACTCAGGGTAAGAATTCACTATTGGAAGATGATGACAGGATAGGGCAGTAGTGGGGGAAATGATGCCCTGTCAGTTAGTATGAAATGAATCAAAGTGCCTGAAAGGGTTCAGAAACCACATTTAAACAAGCAGAAAGTTAAGCCACAGTATGGACAGAGGAACATCATAGAGCCAATGAAGGCAAACCTCTAGGTTTCCCAAGGTATTAGAAGATGAAGTAGAAGAATAAGTCTGAGAAACTGGCATCTGAGCAATGCTTAAAGATACTGGAGATATTTCAACAATGGTAACCCACAGTGAATGTCTATGCATACATACAGGGTTTTTTGATTGGAGAGGAAGAGGACTTGTTTGTTCTATATGTCTCAAGAGATAGCCCAATAGGTGAATGCTACATTATCAGTTCAACTTATAAAATAGAGATAGTGACTTTCTATAAAACCTATACTGTAAGGGAAGGTAGGATGAGACTTAGGAGTATAATTCAGTCTGAATTTCGCATTCATAAGAGACATGTCAAAACTTTCGGCATTATCTCTGTATGATGTGTTTCCCTAGTGTTTTTAGATGTGTATCAAAAGATATTCATTTGGTGTAAATATTATAAATTTAAAATTATCCTATCTTAGCATTTTAAAAAATATTTTACAAACCTGCAAAAAAAAAAAAATGGCTCAGGTATCTCTTAACCTCTGAAAACTGCTGGTTCAAAAAAGAACAACTATTTACCTAAGATGTGGTCAAGGTACTTTGTGTGCCAGGCATAGTATTGGATTAGATGTCTAAGATTCCATTCAAGATTGACATTGTTTAATTCTAACTTTTCTAGGTTATACTCTCCTTGTCTGTAAATGCAGGAAGAAAGCTCAGCTTTCTTCTTGTGGAGTCTGAAATAGCACTACTGATTCCTGGAATGCTCTTTGACTTCCCTATTCCCTTTCCCCACTCCCACACCCCGCAAGAAACTAACTCATACTCCTCCTCCTGGCTTTAATTTGAATCTCAGTTCTTCAAAGTAAACAGCTACTTTTCAGATTAGGCTAAAACCTCTGTTAGATACACACCCATCTCACCTAAACTCCATTAAGCCCTGAACTGTTCTATCATCATGCCCAATATTCAGTGCACAGCATAGTATCCTACAAATGGCAGAAAATTCAACAAATAGTTATTAAATTAATAAATTACTTGGGATATTATTTTTTTGGTGCAAAATGGTGGTTTATTAAAGCATGGGGACAGGACCCATGGGCAGAAAGAGCTGCTGCACCAGGGTTGTGAGGGGTGCTTGCTTATATACTGTGGGGCTGGGGGGGTAAGGAACAATGGAGGTTTCAAAATTACTTGGAATATTAATCAGTGTCAAATGAAAAAGGGTTTTAATGGTAAAATTCATCTGAGAAACACCGAACTAAATACTCTTACCAGATTTCTTTATTACCATTTCCAAAGTCTTTAATATATAAACAACTATGGAAAGTAAATACAGTGCATTTTCTCAATTCTAAGATTTATTAAAAACCATTTTACATTTCTCAAATTCTTTCTTATAATACAGTTTTTGATATGCTTCTTTCCCACCCTTCCTTACAGCTTCACCAAACTCTGTTATTAAATCTTAATAACAATTTCCTACAATTAATAGTGTCATAGAATTAAGAGAACCATTAGCATAGAGTGTTTATCAAATATGATTGATTATGGAATCTTTTTTTACAGAGATTCTCCTGGGACTAGTGTGGTATGGGGTGCATTTTATGAAACACCAGAATAGAAAGTCACCTCCAAATTTACTAATCTTTGAAGCTACTAGCCAGAATCAGGAAGCAATATATTATAGGTAAAAAAGAATAATAATAAATTTAATTAATTAATTTAATTAAATAAATATTTTTTTAAAAATATGACTCCTGAGACTTGAGTATTCCGGGACCTATTTAGTAATCTCAAGTCACTTAAGCAATATTACTCTCAAGTATTTTACCAGTAAAAGAGAAACAATGGCATCTTTCCTGCTTACCTCATTAACAGAGGAAAGTTAAATGTAGAGAGGTCAGATTCTGATTAAGGAAATTAGAATAAACAGCTTATGTTCTGGTCTTCCCCAAAATACACTGAAATGACAGTAAAGTGATCTTTTATTTATTTATTATTTAATGATTTTATTTATTTATTTGACACACACACAGAGAGAGAGAGAGAGAGTGAAAAAGAGAGCACAAGCAGGGCAAGTGGCAGGTAGAGGGAGAAAGAGAAGCAGGCTTCCTGCAGAGCAAGGAGCCCAGTGCAGGGCTCAATGTGGGGCTCGATTCCAGGACCCCAGGGTCATGACCCAGACCAAAAGCAGCTGCTTAACTGACTGAGCCATCCAGGTGCCCCTAAAGTGGTCTCTTAAAAAGGGTGCACACACACACACACACACACACACACACACACACACACACTCACAGACGCACATGCTCGCGTGCACATTTTGGAGGCTGGAAGGCAGATGGATGAGTGATAATTGATTTAACAAATCGTAAAATGTTGAAATCTTAAAAGGAAAACAGATAAGTAACTTAATTTGCACTCCTTAATCCCTGGATATATCTGTAAGAATAAAGTCCTTGAGAAGGCAAGAAATATGGGCTCTAGGGCAAAAATAGGACCTGAAGTTCTTCCCACTTAAGGAAAAAAATGGAGAGGAGGAATTACCCCTCTTTCAAAAAAAAAAAAAAAGTAAATAAAAAAAATGATGTATGTTCTTTTTACTCAAAGTATTTGCTGGATGTCCAACACAATGAATAAAGTAGAAATATTACTACTACACATCATCATAAAATTTTAGAATTCAGAAGATAATGATAACCCAAAAGCTGTCCAGAGTGGGAACAAGGAGAGAGGATCAGAATGGAATCAAACTTCTCAATAACAATAATTAAGTTGACAGTTTTCCCATTGTGTTTGATCATATTAATAATAGATCTTCTCTTACACAGAGGGTTTAGAGATGATTTAGTGGCAGGTACATAGAAAACAAATCAAAGAAAACTAAGACAATTACTTATTCTGGAAAATAAAAAATTTAGAAAGAAGAGACTCAACTGTAAGATGTGTTCATAAAATTATAACAGCATAAAGATGGTACATAAATTTAACCATAAATTTTGTGTAATTATATTTAAAGAAGAATTTGTTATTTTTCTATTGTGTTGTATCACAAATTATCACAAATGTAGCAGTTCAAAACAAAACATATTTATACTTTCATATTTCTGTGGGTTAAGAGTTGAAGCACAGCTAAGCTGGGTCCTCTGGTTAGGGTCTCACAAAGCTATAATTAAGGTGTTAGCTGGGCTGCATTCTTATCTGTAGAATAAACCACTTCCAAGCTTATTCAGCTTATTGACAGAATTCATTTCCTTATGACTGTGGGATTCAGGGAAGCTTTCTTCTTCAAAGACAGCAAGGGAGAAGTGAGTGGGTCTGCTAGTAAGAGGGAATCTTATAACGTAATATAACCATGGGAGTGATATCCTTTCACCTTTGTCGTATTATATTGGTTAAAAGTAAAAGAAAGGTCTTGTCCACACTGAAGGGGAAGAGATTATACAAGGTTGTAAACATCAGGAGGTCAGGCTCGTTTGGGACACTTTCATGTTTAAAATATCAAAGAACATAGAAGCTTCTATTTTTCTGATATCCCACAGTAGCATAGTATGTTAGTGTTAGATCTGGATGGTAGTCTAGCTCCTCATTTTAAAAAAAGTAACAGTTTCATGTGTGTGTGTGAATTTACAAAGTTGTGTAACCATCATCAAAATCCCATTTTAAGGGGCATCTGGGTGGTTCAGTCTGTTAAGTGTCTGCTTTTGGCTCAGGTCATGATCCCAGGGTCCTGGGATCAAGCCGTGCATCCAGCTCCCTGCATAACAGGGAGCCTTCTTCTCCCTGTCCCTGACTGTTCATGCTCTCTCTGTCTCTCGCTCTCTCTCTCTCTCTCTCTCAAATAAATAAAAAATAAAATCTCAAAAAAAACTCCCATTTTATATCACTTCAATTACTCCAAAAAGATCTCTTGTGTCCAGTTTGCTGTCCCATTCTTACTCCCACTCTCAGACAATTACTAATATGCTTTCTGTCCTTATAGATTTGTCCCAGATCCTCTATTTCATCCATCTAAGTGAGCCAGTCTTATGCCTACTTGCTTTCAGAACCATCTTGTTTCCTGCATCCTCTCCAGCCTTGAGGGCAATAGTATCCTGGAGTTGGCTTTTACCAACTCCTGAGAGTCAATTGTTAACTATGGCATGAGATGTTTTCAGTTCTGTTGTTAAACTGTTGGTAGCTTAAAGATGGCCTTAGTAGGAGTTTTTACACTATGGCAAATAATACAAATCAGGGTATCTTTGTTTTGGTTAATTTTTCAAAGAGCTGGTTTATCAGTACACCACTGTTTGGCTACCTATTATTACTAATCTCTGGGTTATCTCCTGTTAAGTCAGGTGTCTTAAAAAGATCTTTGCCTCTTGGTGTTCACATCCTTATCTAATTCCCTCCCTCAATTAACAGGACTGATTTGTATTACCATTAAATGACTGCAGAAATAATGTTTTACACCAATGCTAGATCGTAAAAAGTATCATGGTTTCCGCCTTACTCTCACATGAGTTATTTCTTCTGGGCTCAGTCAGCTGCTATGTCATAACCAGACTCAAGTAGCCCTATGGAGAGTCCTAAGGAACTGTGGTGTCCTTCTAAAAATGACATGATTGAGCCATTCTGGAAACAGATCCTTCAGCCATGTCCAGCTTTCAGATTACTGTAGCCCAGGCTGACATCTTGACTGCAACCTAATGAGAGATTCTGAGCCAAAATCAAACAGCTAACCTGTTCCTGATTGCCTGGCCCACAGAAACTCAACGAGATAATAAATGATTATTGTCTGAATCACTAAGTTTTAAGGTAATTTGTTATTTTGCAACAGGTAATTAAGACAGCTTTTGGCACCAAAAATGGGGTGCAACCATTACAAAACTTAGAAGATGAGAGTGGCTTTGGAGTTGAGGCAAGATGGTGGATGAGTAAGACACTTATTATCATCTGGTCCCAGGAGTTCAGCTAGATAGTTGTCAAACCATTCTGAACACCTATAAATTCAACAGAAGATCTAAGAGAAGAAGACCAGCAATTCTAGGAACAGAAAAACGACCACTTTCTGGAAGGTAGGACATGGGGAGAAGGGACTCCGAGGCAACATATGGGAAGAGAGACCTTGGCAGGAGAGGCCAGCTCCTGGCAAGCCATAGAGCAGCAGAGCACAAAATCAGAAAGTTTAGAAGTTGACTCCACTGAGGGACATCGCTCCAGAGGCTAAGCAGGGGGATGGAGGCCTCACAGGGACAGTGTGGTCTCAGGACCTGCAGGGTCACACAAAAAGACCAGGGATGCCTGACTACGGCAGAGCTCCCAGGTATCAGAGCAGGGAAGCCAGCTGTGGAGATGGAGCCGAGTAGTGGGCTTTCAGCTCAGGATTACCTTAAAGAGTGATCAGAGGTACAGTTGACCCCACAAGCGGTACATCCAGGGAAACCCCTCCCTCTGCAGGGAGGAGTGATGTGAGCGTGCTATAGGAATCTGTTGGGTTTGGAGACTCCAAACAAGGCTGTGCACCAGAGATAAAAATGCTCGGTCACAGGCTGGATGAGCTCAGAGTGTAACCAGAGACCAGGGAGGTGGGAGGGATTGACCCTTTTCTCTAAGGGGGTATTGAAAAGTGGGGCCCCAAGTTCTCATCTCCTACCAACCAGAAATTGGGAGGCTGCCATTTTCATTTCCATCCTCCAAATTTGTACAGAAAGCATTCAGAGAACAAAAGTTCCCAAGAGCGAATTCAAGCAGGTTACTTAGCCTGGCCACTGGCAAGGGCAGTCCAATTCCACCTCAGGCAAAGACGTTTGAGAATCACAACAACAGGCCCCTCCTCCAAAGATCAGCAAGAACATACAGTCAAGACCAAGTTCATCAATCAACGAGAACTGTGGAACGCCAGAGCTAGGGGAAAGCAACTCATAGAATATTTTTCTCATTATCCTTTGATCTTTCAAAGTTAAATTTTTTTATTTTATTTTTTTCTTATCCTATTTCTTAAATTATTCCTCTTTCTTATTTTAACATTTTTAAACTATTTTGCCTTATTAATACATTTTAAAAAATCTTTTAAAATTTTCATTATAAAATTATAATGAAATTATAATTACAGTTATATTCTATCCCTTTATTGTATTTAACCTCACTTTTTGTGTGTGTATATATATATATATACACACACACACACACACACACACCCCTATATTTTTTTCTTTAAAATTTTCGAATAAAATTTCGTCTAATAGATAAAATATACCCTAAATCTAGTGAATGACTTTGTTCTAGTCTCCAGCCTGAGCACATTCCTTCCTCTTTTTTTTTCCTTTTTTCAAACAACTTCTTACCTTATCAATTCCTTTTTTAGAATCTTTTCTAATTTTCATCTTTACAGTCATACTCCATTGTTTCATCATGTTTACCCTTATTTTTGTGTATATATAAGTTCTTCTTTCTTTAAAATTTTGGGAGAAAGTTTCTCCTAACAGATCAAAATACACCCAAAATCAAGTCTATGGTTCTGTTCTATTCACCAGTCTAATATATATATTTTTTTCTTTTTTTTCCTCCTTTCTTCCCCACCTACTAGTTTTGAGTCTCTTCTGATTTGTTTAGTGTATATCTTCCTGGGGTTTTTGTTACCCTCTTAGTATTTTGTTCTCAGAAAAATTCACCACAAAAAAAGAAAGAACAAGAGGCAGTAACAACAGCTAGGGACCTAATCAATACAGACATTACTAATATCTCAGAAGAGTTCAGAATGACAATTACCAAGGTGCTAGCTGGGCTCAAAAAAAAAAAAAAGCGTGGAAGATACTAGAGAATTCCTTTCTGGAGAAATAATATCCCTTTCTGGAGAAATAAAAGATCTAAAATCTAACCAAGTTGAAATAAAAAGATCTATTAATGAGATACAATCAAAAGTGGAGGCTCTCACTGCTAGGATAAATGAGGCAGAAGAGATAATTAGTGATATAGAAGACCAAATTATGGAGAATAAAGAAGCTGAGCAAAAGAGAGGCAAACAGCTACTGGACCATGATGAGAATCGAGAGACATGTGATATCATAAGATGAAACAATATCAGAATAATTGGGATCCCAGAAGAAGAAGAGAGAGAGATAGGGGCAGAAGGTACATTGGAGCAAATTATAATAGAGAATTTCCCTAATATGGCAAAGGGAACAAGCTTCAAAATTGAGAGGCACAGAGAACCCCCTCAAAATCAGTAAAAATAGGTTGACACCCTATTATCTAATAGTAAAATGTACAAGTTTCAATGACAAAGAGAAAATCCTGAAAGCATCTTGAGACAAGAAGTCTGTAATATACAATGGTAGAAATATTACATTGGCAACAGACCTATCCACAGAGACCTGACAGGACAGAAAGAATGGGCATGATATATTCAGAGCATTAAATGAGAAATATATGCAGACAAGAATGCTATCTCCAGCTAGGCTATCATTGAAAATAGAAGTAGAGATAAAAAGCTTCCAGCATGAACAAAAACTAAAAGAATTTATAAACACCAAACAGGAAATATTGAAAGGGGTCCTCTAAGCAAAGAGAGAGCCTAAAAGTAACAGACCAGAAAGGAACAGAGACAATATACAGTAACAGTCAATTTACTGGCAATACAATGGCACTAAATTCATATCTTTCATAATTACCCTGAATGTAAATGGGCTAAATGTCCTAAATAAAAGACACGGGGTATCAGAATGGATTAAAAAAACAAGATGCACCAATATGCTGTCTGCAACGAACTCATTTTAGACCCAAAGACACCTCCAGATTTAAAGGGAAGGGGTGGAAAACCATTTAACCATGCTAATGAACATCAAAAGAAAGCTGGGTGGCAATCCTTATAGCAGATAAGTTAGATTTTGAGCCAAAGACAATAATAAGAAATGAGGAAGGACACGATATCATACCTACAGGGTCTGTCTAACACGAAGATCTAACAATTTTAAATATCTATGTCCCTGACATGGAAACAGCCAATTACATAAACAATTAATAACAAAATCAAAGAAATACATCAACAATAATACAATAATAGTAGGGGACTTTAACACCCCCCTCACTGAAATGGACAGATCATCTAAGCAAAAGATCAACAAGGAAATAAAGGCTTTAAATGACATACTGGACAAGATAGACACCACAAATATATTTAGAACATTCTATCCCAAGGCAACAGAATGCACATTCTTCTCTAGTGCACATGGAACATTCTCCAGAACAGATCACATCCTGGGTCACAAATCAGGCCTGAACTAGTACCAAAAGATTGGGATCATTTCCTGCATATTTTCAGATCACAATGCTTTGAAACTAGAACTCAACCACAAGAGGAAAGTTGAAAAGAACTCAAATACATGGGGTTTAAGAACATCCTATTGAAAAATGAATGGGTCAACCATCAAATTAAAGAATAATTACAAAAATTCATGGAAACAAGTGAAAATGAAAACACAGTTGTTCAAAATCTTTGGGACACAGCAAAGGCAGTCCTGACGGGAAAGTATATACCAATACAAGCCTTTCTCAAGAAACATAAAAGGTCTCAAGTACACAACCTAACCCTACACCTAAAGGAGCTGGAGAAAGAACAGCAAAGAAAGCCTAAACCCAGCAGGAGAAGAGGAAAAATCAAGATCAAAGCAGAAATCAATGAAATAGAAACCAAAAATCAGTAGAACAAATCAACAAAACTAGGAGCTGGTTCTTCGAAGGAATTAATAAGATTGATAAACCCCTGGCTAGACTTATCAAAAAGAAAAGAGAAAGTAGGGAATTAATAAAATCATGAATGAAAGAGGAGAGATCAAAACCAACACCAAAGAAATGCAAACAAGTATAAGAACATATTATGAGTAACTATACCACCAGAAAATTTGACAACCTGGAAGAAATGGATGTATTTCTAGAGGGAGATGAACTACCAAAACTGAACCAGAAAGAAATAGAAAATCTAAACAGACCCATAACCAGTAAGGAGATTAAATCAGTCATCAAAAGTCTCCCAAAACAAACAAGAGTCCAGGGCCAGATGTCTTCCCAGGGGAATTCTACCAAACATTCAAAGAAGAATGAATACCTATTCTCCTAAAACTGTTCCAAAAAAATAGAAATGGGGGGAAAACTTCCAAACTCATTTTATAAGGACAGCATTACCTTGATCCCAAAACCAGACAAAGACCCCATCAAAAAGGAGAATTACAGACCAATATCCTTGATGAACACAAATGCAAAAATTCTCACCAAAATACTAGCCAATAGGATCCAACTGTACATTAAAAGGATTATTCTCCATGACCAAGTGGGATTTATTTCTGGGCTGCAAGGTTGGTTCAACATCCACAAATCAATCAATGTGATACAGTACATTAATAAAAGAAAGGACAAGAATCATATGATCCTCTCAATAGATGCTGAAAAAGCATTTGACAAAGTACAGCATCATTTCTTGATAAAACTCTTTACTATGTAGGGATAGAGGGTACATACCTCAATACCATCAAAGCCAGCTATGAAAAACCCACAGTGAACATCATTCTCAATGGTGAAAAACTGAAAGCTTTTCCCCTAAGGTAAGGAACATGGCAGGGCTGTCCATTATCACCACTGCTATTCAACATAGTACTAGAAGTCCTAGCCTCAGCAATCAGACAACAAAAAGAAATAAAAGGCATCTGAATCGGCACTCTTTGCAGATGATAAGATACTTTATCTTATAATTTATGTGGAAAGTATATGATAATTTATCAGATACTTTATGTGGAAAACCCAAAAGACTCCACTCCAAAACTGTTAGAACTCACACAGGAATTCACTAAAGTGTCAGGAAATCAGTTGCATTTCTATACACCAACAGTTGCATTTCTATACACCAACAGCAACACAGAAGAAAGAGAAATTAAGGAGTCAATCCCATTTACAATTGCACCCAAAACAATAAGATACTTAGGAATAAACCTAACCAAACAGGCAAAGAATCTGTACTCAGAAAACTATAAAGTACTCATGAAAGAAATTGAGGAAGACACAAAGAAATGGAAAAATGTTCCATGCTCATGGATTGGAAGAACAACTATTGTGAAATGTCTATGCTACCTAATGCAATCTACACATTTAATTCAATCCCTATCAAAATATCATCATTTTTTTCAAATAATGGAACAAATAATCCTAAATTTTATATGGAACCAGAAAAGACCCTGAAAAGCCAGAGGAATGTTGAAAAAGAAAACCAAAGCTGGTGTCATCATATTTCCAGACTCCAAGCTCTATTACAAAGCTATAATCATCAAGACAGTATGGTACTGGCATAAAAACAAACACATAAATCAATGGAACAGAAATGGGCCCTCAACTCTATGGTCAACTAATCTTGGACAAAATAGGAAAGAATGTCTAATGGAAAAAAAGACAGTCTCTTCGACAAATGGTGTTGGGAAAACTGGACAGTCACATGCAGAAAAATGAAACTGGACCATTTCCTTACACCACACACAAAAGTAGATTCAAAATGGATGAAAGACCGCAATGTGAGACAGGAATCCATCAAAATTCTTGAGGAGAACACAGGCAGCAACCTCTTCAACCTCAGCCACAGCAACTTCTTCCTAGAAACATCACCAAAGGCAAGGGAAGCAAGGGCAAAAATGAACCTTTGGGACTTTAAGATAAAAAAAACCTTTTGCACAGCAAAGGAAATAGTCAACAAAACCAAAAGACAACTGACAGAATGGGAGGATATATTTGCAAATGACATATCAGATAAAAGACTAGTATCCAAATCTATAAAGCACTTATCAAACTCAACACCCAAAGAACAAATAATCCAATCAAGAAATGGGCAGAAGATATGAACAGACATTTTGGCAAAGACATCCAAATGGCCAACAGACACAGGAAAAAGTGCTCAACATCACTTGGCATCAGGGATATACAAACCAAAATCATAGTGAGATACCACCTCACACCAGTCAGAATGGCTAAAATTAACAAGTAAGAAAACAACAGATGTTGGCAAGGATGCGGAGAAAGGGGAACCCTCCTACACTGTTGGTGGGAATGCAAGCTGGTGCGGCCACTCTGAAAACAGCATAGAGGTTCCTCAAAAAGTTGAAAATAGAGCTACCCTATGACCCAGCAATCATACTACTGGATGTTTACCCTAAAGATAAAAATGTGGGGTGCCTGGGTTGTGCAGTCATTAAGCATCTGCCTTTGGCTCGGGTTGTGGTCCCAGGGTCCTGGGATCAAGCCCTGCATCAGGCTTCCTGCTTGGTGGAAGCCTGCTTCTCCCTTTCCCACTACCCCTGCTTGTGTTCCCTCTCTCACTGTGTCTCTCTCTGTCAAATAAATAAATAAAATTTAAAAAAAAAAACAAAGATAAAAACATAGTGATCTAAAGAGGTACACCCACCCGAATGTTTATAGCAGCAATGTCCACAATAGCCAAACTATGGAAAGAACCTAGATGTCCATCAACAGATGAATGGATAAAGAAGATGTGGGGTATATATACAATGGAATACTATGCAACCATCAAAAGAAACAAAATCTTGCCATTTGTAATGACATGGATGGAACTAGAGGGCATCATGCTAAGTGAAATAAGTCAATCAGAAAAGACAATAATCATATGATCTCTCTGATATGAGGAAATTGAGAGGCTGGGCAGGGGGCCTTTGGGGATAGGGAGGGAAAAAATAAAACAGGATGGGATTGGGAGGGGGACAAACCATAAGAGACTCTTCATCTCAGAGTTGGGGGGAGGGATAGGGTGGCTGGGTTATGGACATTGGGGAGGGTATGTGCTATGGTGAGTGCTGTGAATTGTGTAAGACTGATGATTCACAGACCTGTACCCATGAAGCAAATAATACATTATATGTTAATTTAAAAAAAAGATTAGAGTGGCTTTGAAAATGGGCAGAGAGCAGAAGCCAGAAGGACTTTGAGGAAAATATTAGTGAAAGTCAAGAATCTGTTAAGTAGAAGCCTTTGCCCAGGCTGCAGGTAAGATCTTACCTACATCTGTAGGAAAGAGGATCTTGTTATGGAATTGCAGAAAGTTTAGTAGCACTTTCCTCTTTGATAACATGAGAAGTAGGAAATGAACTAATGAATTGGGTGATTTAGCTAAAAAGATTTCCAGGTGAAGTGTTGATGGTGCTACCTCTCTTCTTCAGCTCTTTATACAGAAATGCAAGCAGAGAGAGAAAAGCTAAAGAAAATACTGATAAAACAGAGAAAGAATTGTTGAGTTAAAATTTCTCAGCTTTCCTAGACAGCCTATGGTGCTAAAATTAAGAAATGGCTTCCAGGCAAAGGTCAAATCTAGGACACATTCATGAAAACATAGTCTAAATATGAAGCCAAAGGTGTAGCCTCAGGAAAATTCAAGCCAGTATGTTATAGAACTACTCGGTCAAATAACAGAGCTTCTAAACAGCTTGAGAATGTTGACCTTTGTCATTCTCAACAGGAATACAAAGAAGAGAAATCTTGACTTTCGAGAAATTTGCAGGTGTGGCTTTTGTCTATCTAATACTTCAGAAGGAATATACAAAATGTGATCTTCATTCCTTGGCCCTATAACAGTGCTTATAACCATTCTAACTCAAGACCTTGACCTGGAGACTTTGCAATCCCTAAAGAGACTTCCATCTCAAAGACAGCTAAACATTGTATGCCCAGAGTAATTCCAGTGGGCCCAGGACAGGGGCTCTACTATAAGTGTACATTTGCTTCTCTCCTTTGCTTTCAGGAATGAATTTTTAGTTTGTTATGATAATGTCAATTCACTGGGACTCATTCAAATCCCTGACCTTTCCCTCAATGGTCCCATTTCCACATTAAAGTGAAGGCACCAAGCTAATAGAAGGAAAAGGTCATCTCCTCATAGCCACAATATTTTACTTATACACAAAAGTGAACCAACAACTACGTCAATCCCAGAAATTATAGAAATAATTGGATAAATGAGGGGGGAACAGAATGGGAGGGTTCTTAAAAATTTTTAAATAAGTTATCACCATCCTTACCTTGTGTACTTCCCATACATGCTAGGAATCTCTGAAAAAGTCAATCAGAATTAATTCAAGAGTAAAGAGATATTCAAGGCAGTTTGAAATTCAGTGGATGAAAGAAAAGTTCTTAGAGGATGTAGAGTGAGAATAGAGAAGCACCATGTTATCCTAGAAATATACTGTATAAAAGAGAAAGCCTGCTTCAAATGCCAAAATAGAAGGCTATTGCATGCAGGACCAGTAAATTATCTCAATTGAGATGTGCAATAGAACAGGTGTCAAAACCTATTAGTTGAATAAAACAGTAACTTAAAAGCTTAGCTGCATATGGAGGGCTCTCTCTTTTGGATATAGAGGTGAATGAGAATTCCTAAAATAACTAACATAGTTCTCCAAGTCTAGCTTCTCTAAGGAGAAGCTATGGACAAGATATTCTCTATGGAAAAGATATTCTCCATAGGAACATAGAACTTCACAGAACTGTATAGTTTTATAAATAAACTATACAGAGGTTTAAATTGCCCCAAGCTGACCTTAAATAAGAATGGAGGTCCATAGAATAGCCAAGGAGCAATGGCCACTGTGTGAAACCATGATAGAGGAAGCCCCTGGGCTGCTCAGATCATTTTCACTGTCATAAGTAACAAATGGTAGGCATTTGGGAAAGCATTCCCATGGCATAAACTCATTATTTTTATAGATAATAATAATAATACTGATAATAATAATAATTTATGTAATGCCGAATATGTTCTGAGCCCCCATAAATCCTCACAACCACACAGTGAGCAAAGTGCTCTAAGGATTCCCAGTTTTCATATAGGAAAAGGCTTGGAAGTTAAATAACTACCCCAACATCACATGGGTAGTAAATGGTCAAGCCAGGCAATGCTTTTAAATCCATGCTTTTATCCAAACCAGTTAGAGATGTAGTAAATACAGCTAATCTTTGAACAATTATACATAGAAATATCAAACTATTCTATAAATTAAAGTTAGGGCTCTGGTATGGGAAGGAACAGATAAGTATGGAACACTGAGAGGAAGATAAGCACTTTACGGTTTTCACAATTATTTGATGTAAATTTTAGTTCACTGTATAACTATAGAAAGATATGGATTGCATTCCAACAACATTCCAACATTCACTTATACATAGTCTACTTTATTGTCCTCATAAGTTCTTAATTCAAAACTGCTCAAGGTATTATTGTTATTACCTTTATATCTGAAATGGGTAAAATAACTAGGATGACTTCTAATTACTACAGTTAATGTTATGGTGCCCAGATGGGGCAAAACCAAGAAATCAGCTACACCTTATAGGATGCTATTTTAATGAACTTTAGTTTTGTCTGAGAATATAAAAATAATGCAGTCTAATCTGATGAAACCAAAATAAAGTGCTTCTCTAAATTAATTTAATTGAACATGCTTATACATTTACAGAAAATACCCTATTTGCCTGATTATTTCTATTAGTGACATTTTCTAAAATTTAAGATGAAATCTAAAAAGGTCTATACAAATTCTAAAACTATGTCATATTTGAGTTATCTTTCAAATTCACGACTATATGATTCTAACTTATTATTTCTCTAAAGAAGGCTTCTACAAAAGTGAGACTGGTCTCCTACATACACTGTGCACATTAATGTTCTTTTGTGCACACCCTCCCTTAGCCTGAAGGACATACCATCTCCCCTTATGACTGGATGAATGAGGAAGCAAGACAGATTATCAATGAATCATGCTCAAATGTTGCCTTCAACTTCCCATTCCTAACCAATAGAGACAGGACCACTCAGAAAATATGTGTAGTAACAGTTGAGCATTTTGGAGGAAATTCTGCCGTGTTGTAAAATGGACTGTCAAAATGATGTCTATCCCATCCACTCTGTACTGGGAAAAGAAATAAAGTGTACCCGACTTTGTACTAATGGGATGGTGTAACTGTATTTTTTGGTGTGGAAGGTAATCATCTAAAACTGAATGCAGGGGCACTGAATGGCTCAGTCACTTACCCTAGATTTCGGGTCAGGTCATGATCTCAGGGTTGCCCCACACAGGGCTCCAGGCTGAGCATGGAGCCTGCTTGGGATTCTCTCTTTCCTCCTCTCTCTGCCCCTCCTTTTGCACTCTCTCTCTTACAGTCTCTCTCTCTCTCTCTCTCTCAGTAAATTAATTAATTAAAAAATTTTTAAATGAAATTTTAAAAATCAAGTCGAATGCAGATTCTAATGAACTATTAAATTCCTAATAGGACATTTCGAGACAACAGATTTAAGGATGTAGATTTCAATTCCTTTTCTATAAAATACTATGGCTATGTTAATCCAAAATTTGTACAAACCAAAACATCTGATTCTTTTTATGAAAAGGAAAGAGCATTGTTTAGGTACTTACTATGTGGCAGGTATTAAAGTAGGTACTAAAGGCTATGGCAGTCATGAGATAGAGTAAGCTCTTTAAGGGAAGGGATGATATCTGATACACTTTTGTATCCCAAATGTCTAGTACCTTGCTCTGGAATGCTTAATGAATAAAATAAAATAGATAAAAATTCTTCCTAGGTTTAAACAACTTGGTTATAATTTTTTTATTATTACTTTTAAGTGTCAGGCAAGATGCAGCTTATTTTTCTGATGGATCTTAATTGGTCCTTGAATCCTTTGACACAAGAGAGGAGAATCTAAAAAGTTGGCAAGATTGTCCTTGGTAAGATACAAACCTCAAGGCATATTTGATAGATCAAATTCTTTTTTATCTTACTTAAAATAAGAGTGTTCAAAAGAATTTGCCCTTGGGAGATTATTATTGAGACACAGAAATACAGCTCAAGAGGTTGACTCTTGAAAGGACAAGTAGGACAAGCATGGTCCTGCTTTGCTTCCTATGGCAGGTCTCCTAGAGTGCCCAGATTTCAGAAAAACCACTAGAGGTGCCAAGGTGTAGTCCAGAGACTTTGTCTGAACTGAGAAGATATGGGAAGCAAACCTGCAAATTTCTGTGGAAGTAAAGAATAAAAAACAAAATATTGTGATTTTTTTAAAAGTGGTGGCAGGGAGAGAAGCAATTAAAATATATGAAAAAGCTCAAACATGATATTCTTCTGAAATACAGGATTTTTTAAAGTGGTAAAGCTTTATTATTGTAAAGAAACTTACTACACAATGTGTTCAGTTTTATCTATGTCTTTATCTTGTCCTGAAGGGATATAGAATTGAATAACCACCATGCGATCACTCACTGAGACGTAGGAAACCTGAATCACGTAACATCCTTGCCCTAAGTACAGTCATTTATATGTTTAAGATTTTTACCTCATCAATTCCAAAAAGATTTAAAGGAACTTACTGGCTAATACACAATATAATGAATTTAAGAGTTTCCCCTTAATTAAGTACAATATCAAGACAAAGATGCTCCTGTGCATTTTTATTTTTTTTAATTTTTTATTTCTTTTCAGCGTGACAGTATTCATTATTTTTGCACCACACGCAGTGCTCCATGCAATCCATGCCCTCTCTAATACCCACCACCTGGTTCCCCCAACCTCCCACCCACCCCTTCAAAACTCTGATTGTTCTTCAGAGTGCATAGTCTCTCATGGTTCACCTCCCCTTCCAATTTCCCTCAACTCCCTTCTCCTCTCCATCTCCCCTTGTCATTTTAAAATAGGTTAAGCAAACATTCTGGTAAATTCAATGAAATTTGGCTCTAAACATTCTGAAAAATCTGACAAAAATGCAAAAATATTGAGCTATGGCAGTCCCATATTCTGTCAGTGGGTAAGAATTAAATCTAGGTAGAGTCAAACTTCTCCTGAAATTAGAATCAAGGAGGAATTTATCATGTAAAACTAGGAAGAGAAAGGTTGCATAATAATAGCATGGGTGCTATCTTTCACCTCTGTTCTAAAAAGTCAAAGAAAGGTTAACCAATGGATAATTTTTTTATCAAACCTCTACAAAAACAGAGAGTATCATAAACTAAAAGTATCTAGGGTATTTCTGCAGAAGAATAGAAATAATATAGTTCAAATACTTTGCTTGACTAAATAAAGGGATAGAATATAAAGTCTCTACTTCCACAGGTACTTGACAAGTTTATTTAAATGTCAACTACCTTAGGAGAGCATCTGGCTAGTGATAAATTCATCAAATATCCTAGTAATTGTCAATGGTATAAGAATTCTATATTACTAATTAAAGACAATGGTAACTAACAAGTATAGAGGTTTGGGGTTTTTTTCAGTTTATCAAATACTTTTTATATCCATTGTCACATTATTTTTTATTATAGCCCTATGATCAGTAATTAGGAAAGTATCAACATCATCCATCCTTTAGGGACAAAGAAGAAAGGCTCAGAATTGTTAGGTAACAGATCAAGTTAGTGTATCTGGTAAGGAATAGTCAGAAATCAAATCCAGGTTTTGAGTTCTATTTTATGTCCCTAAAATTACATGTCCCTTTTACTATGTATTTTCTTATCATCCCTAATTAAATATCCATCCAAGTATCATTGTCTTATGAAACAGGCAGATTTGGTGTTGGACCAGGTAAAAGCCTTACTTCAGCAAACTTTAGTCAACAAGGTGAAAGAAAATGGGAAGAAGGAAGAAGGACATGAAAATATAATTTGCTGGGATATAAACCAGACCCTGCCAGATACTTGTAGACTACTGTAAGAAAGAAAATTGTCCTCTTCTCATTGAGAAGACAGAATTTTATATCATATAATACAGACCAAAATATTTTCTTAAAATTGCCTAAGGTTATTAAAACTATCCATTTTTCCTTTATGAACTTCATCATCACTTTTGTAATTCTGTAATATATTTTTATTGGTCAGAACCCCTCATAGCACAATGGATGGTAAACTCTCTTGGGGTAGACATGATTTTCTAATTCTCTTCCATTGGTTAGGAGCAAAGGGAGTCTCTGCCATGTGATGAACTCTCCCTCCAGTGCTCGTAATGTAATTCTGGCCAGGAAACAGGTGATTATTTATTCCACCAGTAGACTTTCAGAGGTGAAGGCACAGTTGGGAATTTTTTGTCCTAAATTTAGATTCTTTTTCTATATATACACTCATTTATGCTGCTAGGTCTACCAGGGTGGGTTAACTCCAAAAGACAACTCTAAATATGTGAAGCTTGAAGGGACAATAGTTACTGATAAACTGCTCTTTAAAGCCTTTCCTTGCTATGAATAACAAAACCACTTTACCAGTGTCAAAGGATCTAGTCTTCTTAGGAGGGAGTATGGATATCAGGCACATGGAGCCTAGATACTCCAGTGCTATAATGCTAGAGGATTGATTAAGGATTGATTCATGCATGTTGCTTCAAGACCATTAGGTAGACAAACCAACTGATTTTTTTTTTCTCTTTTGACAAGGCAAATCGTAGGATTAACAAGGTCAAATGGCTTGGGAATATTTATGAACATTTTCCCTGATAATATGAAAGTTCTTGTGAATATCTAAGAAATCTTTAAACAAAGTCATTTTGGATGATGGAGATTTTCAAGGTATAATCCAAGGATATTATAATTATTTTCCCACACTTTTACTGGTCTGAGGCATATGACATCAGTATTTATTTGGAAGAGAAACCATGTGATTAGCTTGATACTACTGAGTGACCTGATAATAAGGTTAAAAATAGATTGCACTAGAAGAAGTCACTGTAAGATTTATAGAACAATCATTTATTAATGCAATAAAAATTTATTACATGTGTGACTATAATGTATGAGGCCCAACCTTAAGTGTTAAGGATACAGAAGTGAGCCAGACAGATGAGTTCTTTGCCCTCACTGAGCCTATGGTCTAGTAGAAAAGACATATAAAAGTGGCACAGAGAAGCAATGTATTTAGAAGTGTGCTGAGTGCTTTCATAGAAAATTAGAAAGGGGCTATTAGCAGATGAGACCTGCAAGACATTACTTAGACTGCATTTCTGGAGAACTGAGTGACAGGACAGGCCTCCTTGAGGAGTTGTTTTGAGGGAAAGGCTAAAACAGTGAGTAGGAGTTAGCTAGGTGAAGAATGCAGGGATGTGCATTTGCCCAGGGGTTCCAGGTCATGCATCAGGGAGGTGAAAAGATGCACTTTCCAGGGAGAGAGGACAGCAGTGTTTGATGACACAGTGGGAAAAGAGAGTAGCTTAGAGTGACATAAGGAGATCCAGCTGGAAGTATTGCTAGAGCTCCTGCAAGGGATTGTTACAGTTTCAACTGAAGTTGTGGGAGTGCAGGTGGAGAAAAGTGGATGGACTATACAGGACTGGGAAGTGATAGGATGTGAAGGGGTAAGATTCCTAGGTTTTGTATATGAGTAAATCTTTGGAGGGAGGTGACATTTACTGAGATGGGAAACAGTAAAAGACACATAGGGCCCAAAAAAAGTCCTAAAAGAAAACTATAACTATATATATGCATGCACACATACTCACACATGTCCACACACAAACTATAATTTTGCCTGGAAAACAAAGTTATAAGAATATTGTATGCAAAAAGAAGCAATACTAGAATCTTAAAAGTGTATCAACACATACCAATCAATTTAAGGGTCCTTTAACAAATATCTGTGGGTAACTTGCTTTTTAAAGTGCTATCCTAATATGGATATTTGTTTAAAATTTCTCTAGAACACTTTGAAGTATTCTTAGACTAAAAGGAAATAAGAAAGGACTTAAAAACCCCATGTCAGATACCAGCTTTCCAGATGAAAGAGACTTGGTCTTTCCCATCTCTGAGAGGAATGGCAGATGTGGTCTGAAAAAGTTAAGATTGGTTTGACCAACTAATATTTTTAATTATCTTGGGGTGTAGCTCCCAAAGAATGTCTCCTATTGAAAGTAGCATTTATACTTCAAAAGGTTTCACGTAACCAGGTAGCTATTTGGCAAAAAGACCAAGACATGGAAAGTCTTTGGATGTTAGGTGGACTAAGGCTCCTAGAATTTGGACATGAGTTAAAAACAGCAGTAAAAGTTGTAAAAACTTTACAATTTATAGGAACTTCATAGTTTTCATCTTCATAATCTTATATGATTATAGCTGTTTTATTTCTCCTGGGAAAAACAAGACGATAAGCTAAAAATTTTATAAAATGTACCTGAATTCTGGAACACTATAACTAATGTACCCCCTTAAAACTTATAAAAAACAAGTAAGTTGAGGATAAAGACATTTTACTCCACACAGTGGATAGCAAACTTGCCAAACCAAGGAACATTTTTTCCCAAGAAATAGCCCAGGCCAAAATTTATTTAAAAGACTGAAACAGATTAAAGGATGACACATCTACAGTGACTTATTAAGGGAAACCCAGGATTTCAAGAGTAGGGTCCCTAACATTAATGGTGGATGCCAAGAAAGATTTAAAACCTACTCTCCCACAACACAGCTGTTGGTGCCTCCATCGTCAATAGTTCTAGGCTAGATGGACAAAAGGTCTGCTCTAAATTGGCAATCCTTATGTTCTTATTATGCATGTTTCATCACTGCTCTAGAAGAAGAAAGACCATCACCACCAACCAACATCTTCCCATTCTGGTGTTATCTAAAAATACCTGCAGACAGTATTACCCTGCAGTTACCTCACACTCCTGCCCATCAGCCATAGCCACCTCCTACCTCCCGCTCACTAATAGCACAGTCCTGTATCACCTCCCACTCAGCCAAGCAACACTACTGTAGCTGCTTTAGATACACTCATATCTATATATATAGTCTCATATATAAATATATATTCAGACATATACTCATGTGCACACAAAAACGCTTTTACAAAAGAAAAAGGGAAAGCTAGTTATGTGAAAGTAGCTGCACTTTGAAAAGTTAGTGTGATATGCCATTTGGGAAATAGTTCCTGTTCTATCTATCCTGTAGAAAGGCATTTACTAAGCCCAGACAGGAGAAGAATTTGGTTTTATTAACCCCTGATCCTTGAACAGTTGGAGCCTGCATTTCCTGAATCTACTTCATTACACTTTATACTTCCCCTTTTAATTATTATAGCATAATAGCATAAACTTATTTAACATTTAAATTTAATATTTAAAGTATAATATAATTTTTAAATCAGTCTGGTACATTAGATATTTTTATGAATATTGTACTCGGCATTCAAACAATATCTCTTCTACTACTGTTGCTTTTTACTTTGTTTTCCTTTATGATTATGATTATGATTATGATTATGATTTACCCTTTATTATTATTATTCCCTTTATTATTATTATTACCCTTGAGGTATCAGTATGTCATTTGGAGACAGAAATGAGTTGGGCAGAGGACTCAGGAGCAGAAGCAGAGACAAGAATGAAGAGATGCTTGTTCTCTGACAGCAGCAACAGACAAAACCTCTATTAGCATGATCAGAGCAACCAGGGCTTGCAGTTGGGAGCAGGGATCCTGTGACTCTTCAACTAATCGGCACCTAGCAACAAGCCCAAAAGAACACCATGGAGTAGCACCTAGGGCTGTGAGGAGTAACTGAGATCACAGTTGGGGAAGCACTTTGAGGGCGAAAGTGACATGGAATGCAAGGGAAGGTTTTCATTACTGCTTCATCATGTCATCTGCACTGATCATCCAGCAAACTGTAGACTAGGGAGAAAGGACGGGGCTCCTTGTCAGAAGCCTGGGACTCAAATCCTGACTGACACTAACTTGCTCAGTGGCTTTGAGCAAATCTCTTTGAATATCTGAGGCTCAGATTTTCCCATCTGGCAATAAATACCTCTCCCATCTGCCCTACAATGTTACTATAAACATTTAATTAGAATTGTAGGTGAAATGCTTTAGAAAGTGTAGCACAGAATATGGCTGTGTGATTATGACTGAAAAACTCCCCCTGGATACCATCCCTGTTCCCTAACTAAAAGAAGTATTTGCCAGCATCTCTGCTCTGACCTTGTCTTCCCTATCTCAGTTAATGACACCATCTCAGTAGAATGTAAGCTCCATGGAGGCAGGTATTTGGAACAATGCTAGGCCCATAGTGGGCCTTCAGTAAATATTCACTACATTCAAAAAAAAATCTAGGGGCACCTGGGTGGCTCTGTCAGTTAAGCAGCTGTCTTCTGCTCAGGTCATGATACCAGGGTCTTGGGATCGAGCCCTGAATCGGGCTTCCCGCTCAGTAGGGAGCCTGCTTCTCTCTCTCCCTCTGCCTGCTGCTCTGCCTGTTTGTGCTTTCTCTCCATATCTCTAATAAATAAATAAAATCTTTAAAAAAAATCTATTCAATTGTCCAAATGAGGACATGTCATCTGTGATGCATTCTTGTCCTTCATTCTAACACATCCAATGAATCACTTCCAAGTGGCTCTGACACCTGTCTACCTCAGTCTCTTCCACTCACTGATGTGCTGGCAAATGTTTAACAACCACCTCTCAGGAGAACATTTCTGGAATTTGCCAATTTTAGTGGTATAAATTTCCCACTATGGCCAATTTCAAGTCTCCAGCATGACACATTAAGTTGGAGAGAGATGTCTACAATCAGCAGTCAGGGCTGGTATGAAACATCTCCAGCTCACCATGGCTTCCACTGTTCTCATCCTAGTCAAGATCCTCACCCCTACAAGTATGGCTTGATTCTTGGATGATCCTCATTGTACCTCCCATCCATATTCCCTGCAGCATGATCTTTCAAACACATACCTCTGATCATGTTGTTATCCTACTTAAAAATCTTCAATGCATCCATCCCTCTTGCTACAAAAAAATATGCCAAATATTTAGTATGTGAGACAAGGCATTTCCTAAAAATGAAGGTGGCGTACTGAAACCCTCTTCAAAGCCGGCCCGAATTCTACCCACACTGAACAAAGTTTCTTCAACACCCTAAGCATTTGTATTACTCTCTGTTTTTGCTCATGCTGTTCCTACTTCCTGGCTAGATACTTTCCTTTCCACCTGGAAGACCACCTACATATTCTCTAGGCCCAAATAAAAGATCATTTACTCATCAGAGCTTTCTTTGATTATGACTTATTTCTTCTTTACCCTTCAGTTACCTATCATCCTAAGCAGAATAAACTTTCTCACACACAGATCATTATATCATTATATTCATAGTCTTAGGATAACAAACATCAAGTTTTCCTACAGCTATTTACTTATTTCTCTCATTTCTGCTGGTCTGTGGGCTCCTCTAAAGCAGGTACTGTCTTTAATGAACTCTCAACAAATGTTGAATCACTTAACTGATGTCTTTCAAAGCACTGCTACTGAAGTGCTTTGTGGGTGGACCAGTAGTATTAACTTCACCTGGGACTTCTCTGGAAAGGTAGAATCCCAGACCTACTAAGCAGAATTTGTATTTTAAAAATATTTTCATGGGGCGCCTGGGTGGCTCAGTGGGTTAAGCCTCTGCCTTCGGCCCAGGTCATGATCTCAGGGTCCTGGGATAGAGCCCCGCATCGGGTTCTCTGCTCGGCGGGGAGCCTGCTTCCTCCTCTCTCTCTGCCTGCGTCTCTGCCTACTTGTGATCTCTTTCTCTCTCCCCGTCAAATAAATAAAGTCTTTAAAAAAAATAAAATAAATAAAATAAAAATATTTTCATGGGCACATTGGAGTTTAAAAAGCTATACTAAAGTTTAAAGAGGCTCAAAGAAAGACAACTTGAATTGAGGAAATACAGCAAAAACACTATTCATAGGTAACTAATCTCTTAGCATGGGTGAAATAGTTTAAAAAGGTGAGATTAGAGCAATGGTTCTCAACTGAGGACAATTTGCCTTTCCCTTTCCCCCATCAGGGAGTATTTGGCAATGTCTGGAGACATTTTTGGTTGTCACAGCTGGAGGAGTACTATTGGCATCTACTAGGTAGAGGTCAGAGATGCTGTTAAATAATGTCCCTGACAATGAAGAGCCCTCTAGTCCAAAATGTAATAGTGCAAAGTTTGAAAGCCCTGGAACAGACAAAGAAAAGACAGGAAGCTAATGAAAATACACAGGCATACAGTGATGAATATTCACTGGTGTTGGGGTGGAGCTAGGTCAGCTCAGAGGAAAGTGAAAAATAGAGTTGCTCCTAAATAAATTAACAGAATTTAATAACGAAGGCCAAAAGAGAGGGATGTAGAAGAGAGCTCTCAGTTTTCTTTTTTGAGTAAATGGAAAAATGGCAGCAATACTGCCAATGCTAGAAGCAGCTTTCACTTCTCTTTTCAATAGAATAGATGCATGGAACCAAGACTCAGAAAGATTTAGGCAAGTCACAGTGATCCCGTCTCACTAAACTTATTTACTGAGCACTGAAGTTCGTAGAGTTGTGCCTTCTGCCTTCTAAGACATCTGACCTTATGTAATCCTCCAATAACAACCTTTAAAGTAGCTATTGGTAGATTTTCCTGCTGAAGAAACTGAGGTTCAGAGAGGTTGCCTAACTTGGTGAAGAAGTAACTAGGCCCCAAACCCACAACTTCTGACTCCCAAATCTAATAATCTCCTCTCCAACAGATATAACAAATGGAATTTTATCAGTTGCCTCTGATTCATCATGACGTGGCTATGTGAAAAGGCATTCAGAGGCATGTCCAGGGCCATCATCAAAGGATGACATTATCAACTAGAGATGCCTGTCATGGAATAGGAGGGAGGCTTCATATTTATGATGTTCATTCCATACTATGTGAATTCTGAGTCACAGACTGTAGACTCAGTCTTTCATTCATTGTAAGGCCCAGACATACACATTTGATATTAAAATGATTATAGTTCTAACAATTAGTGAAGATTGTTCCTATAAGATCACAAAACCCATACTCTATTTCTTCTTACAACCAATGAAAATGAGCAGAAAAAAGGCTGCATTCAACACACCTATTCATGTCAATTAATATTGACATTATTCACTTTGAAAATTATTCATGTCATTGAGCAAGCACAAAGTTCCAATCTTGCCTGATTTTATAAAACCTTATTATTTAGAAAATATTTTTTATTAAGATAAAACCAAAATTATTTTCAATATCTATCAATACTGATGATTAGAATCATCAGCCAATTGTTAGGTAAGGGAAGAGGTCTGAGTCAACATAAAAGAAAGGGGAAGGTTGAAGATATGTTCCCTTTTTATGCTTCCTTGTCCCCTTAAACTTGCACCCAAATTTCCTGCCTAACAACCCGTATTCATAGTTCTGGACTAAACAAAAATCGTATCTCCTTTTTTTATCTTTTCCTTGATCCTTCTGGATAGAATTAGTTTTTCTTATCTGGGTTCTCATAGCACAGAATACAGACTTCTGCATAATACACTATATTAATGATTTATTTACATGTTTATATCTCTACTAGGGTATGACCTGCTTTGAGTCAGGGGCTGTTTTGATTCATTTTGTAGCCTTAGCATATAGAGCAACACCTGATTCCAAGTTGATGCTCAATTAATGCTTATTGAATTCAATTAGCATAAAGTCAGTCCCAATAAATGAGTGTTTTAGATTGACCTTTTGCTGCATTTTTTGCTCCTTTCAAATAGACTTCATCCTCCTAAGCTGTTTCCATTGATCTACACTGTTTAAATTGTTTAGTGAAGAACAAAAAGAGATGGGTATCTGGTTTCTTTCACTTAGCATGATGATTTCAAGGTTCATTCACATTGTAGCATATATCAGCACTTCATTTCTTTTTGTGGCTGAATAGTAATCCATTTTACAGGTATATCACATTTTTTAAATCCACCTGTCTGCTGATGGACATTAATTTGGGTTATTTCCATTTTTTGAGTATTATAAATAGAGCTGTTATGAATATTCAAGTACAAATTTTGTTTGAACACCTGATTCCATTTATATGAAATAGCCAAGACAGGCAAATCTATAGAGACATAAAGAGGATTAGCTGCCAAGACCCAGAAGAAAGGAGGAATGAGGAGTGACTGTTTAATGGGTACAGGATTTCTATTTGGGATGATGAGAAAGTTCTGGAACTAAATAGCAATGTTGGTTATACAACATTGTGAATTACTTAATGCCAATGCTTACATATTTTAAAATTTTTAATGGTAAATTTTATGTTGTGCTTTTTACCACAATAAAATACATATATATGTGTGGATATATATATATATATATATATATATATATAGTGTGTGTGTGTGTGTATATATGTATGTATATGTTAATATTTTATTATATATATAAAATATTATATATATATACATATATATATAATGTTTTTTTAAATGGACAGAAAGACAACACAATTGGACCAGGATTAGCTACCAGGACAAGATCCTCTTGTTCATAAAAAACATTTTTTCTTCATATCTGCAGTTCCCCTAAATTTGCATGCATAATCTGAGTTACTATTTCTAATGCTGATGAAACCCTTTTCTATTGCTTCTGGTGGTGTCAGTGCAACAATTTTGTATAGTAATTTTATAATATATGGCAGGAACTCTAACAGTTTTCATGTCATTTAAACTTGGAACACTTCTAAGAATTTATCTTAAAGAAATATTTCACAAGAATAATATAGCTATGTGTATAAAAATGTTTAGTACAAATATGCCTATAATAACTGAAAGCTGAGAGGAAATATTTGTCCAATTGTTATTTAACACATGTAACACTAACATGATAAAACATCTATGAGAACTATTTAAATATGTTAAGGGAAAAGAACAGAATACTAAATTTTTAACTTCCTGGGAATATAATTTATTTAAAATGTATTCCAGTGATTGACATTAGAGTTGCACATTGAAATGGAAAGTGTAGTAGGACTTAAACAATAAATCTTGGAACATTGAAAAAATAAATAAATAAATAAAAATTACTTCTTTTTTTCCCCTTTAAAAATTCCTTTACTATCCCTTCTATTACTCCTTCGTTTAAAAAGTACATTGAGCAACTACAATGTGTCAGGCATTGTGCAAAGAGTTGTGGCCACCATGATGAAGAAAGTTAGATTTCCTGCCTTCAACAAGATTTCACTCAGAGAAAAGATAGAGTAAATGATTAAAAGCTAATTATTAAATTTCAATTGTGACAAGTGGTCTGAAGGAGATGTATAAGGAGTCTAAGAATATATGCATGTTTCATTTGGGGTCTCTTGGATATTCAGTGTTAATATCTAGTAAACTACTAAATGCAAGTGTCTAGAGGTAAGAAGGGACAGAGGACCTATCAATACAATGTGGAGGATTATTAGTCTTTTGATGGTAATTTAACCCATGACAGCTGCTGTGACTGGCTAGAAAAGAAGCACAGAGAAGCTAAGAAGTTTTAAGAATAAGATTCTGAAGGATTCCAATAAACAGAAGCAGTCTAGAGTGGTTGTCAAGAATAGGGATTCTGGGGCACCTGGGTGGCTCAGTGGGTTAAGCCGCTGCCTTCGGCTCAGGTCATGATCTCAGGGTCCTGGGATCGAGTCCCGCAATGGGTTCTCTGCTCGGCAGAGATCCTGCTTCCCTCTCTCTCTCTCTCCGCCTGCCTCTCCATCTACTTGTGATCTCTCTCTGTCAAATAAATAAATAAAATCTTTAAAAAAAAAAAAAAAAGAATAGGGATTCTGGAATTTTGTTTCCTAGATTCAAATCACCAGCTCTGAGAGTTACTTAAATTATCTGTGTGTCAATTTTCTTATCTATTAAGCAAGGATAACTTCTCATCAGGTTTTACAAGGATTTATTGAGATAATAAGCACAAGGTGCTGAGACGAATGCCTGGCATATATTAAAAGCCACATAGGTGTTGGCTATGTGAAGTTCAAATATAAGATGAGACTCTCCCAAAAGATCCTGAAAAAGAACCCAAAGAAGAAGGAAAAAATAAGAAGAGTAAGATAAAAAGACAGTGAAAAAAAAAAAAGCAGTGGACTAGAGTGTCAAATATTACTGCAAATTTATATACAATGAGGAATGGAAAACTTACATTTCATCTATGTTACAGAGATGTTAGTGAAACAGAGGACAAGGGTGAAAGACTGGTGTCAGATAAGGAGGGAATTCTGATTTATTGTCTCCTTTTCCTAACAAGATGTAATATTGTTTTTATTTTTTAAAGGTGATAGAGGGGGTGGGGGTGGACAAAATGAGTGAAGGGGAGTGGGAGATACAAGCTTCCAGTGATGGAATGTATAAGTCATGGGAATAAAAGGCACAGCATAGGGGATATAGTCAATGACATCGTAATAGCATAGTATGGTGACAGATGGAAGCTACTCTTGTGGTGAGCATAACACAACTTATACTGAAGTTGAACCACTACTTGAAACTAGTGTAACATTGTGTGTCAACTATACTTCAATTTTAAAAAAGAGAGATATTAAGGGGGAAGCAAAGAAAAATTCACAGAGTTAAAAGTGACCAACATTCTGTCATTCTAAAATGTTGTGAATCTGACTATATATTTATTTTTAAAGCGACTTTTATACTTTCTTATATTTTCATGTTGCTAATTAAAGTCCTTTCATTTCAGCTTTAAGAACTCCTTTCAGTATTTCTTATAAGGCAAGTCCAGGAATGATGAACTCCCTCAGGTTTTAGTTGTCTCAGAAAGTCTTTCTCCATTTCTAAAGGACAGCTTTCCAGAGTTCAACATTCTTGGTTGGCAGTTTTTCTCTTTCAGCATTTTGAATTTATCATTCCATTCTCTCCTACCCAACAAAGTTTCTATTGAGAATTTCACTGATAGTCTTATGTCAGTTCCTTTCTATGTAACTAGTTACTTTTCTGTTCCCAGTTTCAAAATCATCTCTTTGTTTTTGACTTTGATAGTTTGATTATACTGTGTTCTGGCGAAGATGTCTTTATGTTCAGTCTATTTGGAGCTCTTTGGGTGTCATAGATCCACATGTTCATTTCCCTCCCCAGCTTTGGGGAATTTTCTGTCATTATTTCTTTAACTAAGCTTTCTCTCTGTCTCTGTCTCTCTCTCTCTTTCTCTTCTCTGCTCCTTTTGGAAAAAAAAACTTTCAGTTTTGTATGATAAATAAGTTCTGGAGATTTACTGTACAGCACAGTGCCTATAGCTAACAATACAGTATTGTACACTTAAAATTTGTCAAGAGGATAGATCTATGTTAAGTATACTTATCATACACACACAAAAGTCATGATAATAATAAGGAGATAGGAAGAAAGTTTGAGAGGTGTTTATGTCCTTGGTGATGGTGATGATTTTGTAGGTGTAACATATTTTCCAAACTCATGAATTTGTATACATTAGGTATGTACATATTTAGCATGTCAATCATACCTCAATAAAGTGGTTTAAAATGAAAAAAAAAAAAAAAAACCACCCTCACAGAGAGCATATAAGACAAAGTACCAATATGGCTTCTAATCCCAATGTCACATAGACTACAATAGCATATAAGAAACTACTCATTAGGATAGTAATTGTGATGATGACCTTTTTGCTCTGCCACCAGGCCTAAATGCAAAGGCTTTAATATTTCTAATACCTCCTTTAAAGGCCAGACCCTTAATTGCTATCCTGGCTCTTCCCTAAAGCCCATACAATTCTCTTTGTTAGTGTCCAGCTGATTGAGTTACAGAAGAGCTGGACAGATTTATCATCACAATTGCTCTCCCTATAATCCCATTTGGACCAAAATCTGACTAGAGGGAAAGTGTGAGAATTGAGACCCTTTTGTTAATAATGAGGAATGCTTTGGGCTTTTCTAGTTTGAAAAAGAAATTCTAACCATTGATTACCAAGAAATAAAAGGGGTTACATAATATGAGAGTAGTAAATAATGGCTCTGATGGTATTAGCAATGGACAACACTCAGCATAATGGTGCTCGAACCTAAAAGGGCTCTCAAATACCCTAGGATGAGCAGCCATGTAGAGACAGGTAATAGCTAGAAACATACAGTCCTGGGTCTCTGGGTGGGGCCTAAGGGTCCAGCATCCGTAATATCAATGGGACACGTTAAGGCAAAGTATCAAGCACTAACAGATCAGACTAATCATACCCACTGTGGAAATGGAGTCTAAAAAGGTACAGAGGCACAAGACCTGATCCAAAATTTTCAAAGGGAAAGGAAAGGAAGAGAAAAGAAGATGGAAAGAGGAGGGAAGAAAGAAGAGAGGGAAAGAAAAGAGAAGAAAAGAATTGAAACTACGAAGACCTTAGACCGGCTGGCAGCTTGAGCAGTAGGGAGCTACTTGTTTATTATTTAACCTGTTTCCTCCTTTGTAAAATGGGAGTGATGTTGATGACTACTTCAGAGGATTTCTGTGGGAGAATTAAATAACATAGGGAAAGTACCTAGCAGATAGGCACATTAGATGCTGGTTTTCTGCCTTCCTCAATGACAAGTATTGCTCCAGCAGCTGCCTGGAGATTTTACACTGCTATTTTTGTTGAGGAAGCCAGATCAACCTGTTGGGCCTACTGAGAGAGAATAAATTTTAATTTTAGAAAAGACTTAACCCAGATAAGGAATTGGCTGTAGTGGCTTCAAAAAACCTAACAATCTGCCCCTGTGGCACTTGGCTCTTCTCAGCTAACAACACTTACCCCTCCCCTGGCACTCCCTTGTACCACAGACTTGTGGCGGCAATGCTAGCCTTACTTAAACCATCCTAAGAATCTCTGGATGAATGGCTTAGAAGTTCAACTTTACGTTATCCTGCTGATGATCATGCTTTAATCTTACATATAGTGCCCTTCAATTGTGTCCTAGTTTTACTCTTCTTACCCTTGGCTTCATAGGGTCATAGATGAACCAGTAATTTTATTAATTTTCCTGATACTCACACTTCTTTCTTAGAGTTCTATCCAGGCTACAACCTTGATCTATTGATACTCATCCCATATTATCTTACTTCATCATCATGGCTGATTGGATCAGGGGCAAACACTTGCCCAAGACTGGCCAATTACATTTCCTCTTCTATGCATTTGGAATCTAGACGCTAAAAGCTTACTATACTTTGTAGCAAGCCAGGCAGAGAGGTCATACAGAGCAAAAACTGCCGATTAGAGGAAGTGCAAACCAATTGTAATAAATGAGTAGAAAAGATCAATCTGCAGGGAGAGAGGATGAAAAATCTGCCTAGAGAAAGTGATTCCAGAAACAAAGCAAGGGCAGAGAGAGCGGATGGCTGATGATTTTCCAGATCTCTTGAGGCTTGGCTGTAATTCCAGCATTTTATTTATGGGTAATTTTCCTATGACCACACAATGTGCTCCCTTGTTCTTAAGTTATATGAATGTATCTCTTTTGTTGTTATTGTTTTTCAAGACACCAGGCCCAGAATCCTATCTTTTAATCAGTCTTGGGGTAGAGTGTCTCCTGTCTTAACTCCACCTCCCACCTGCCTACAGCAGTTTCCTTCCAAAGGCAGCCACTGGCCTCCAGGTGAGAGGTTTGCATCTATCTCCAGACCTTTTATTACAGAAACTGCCCACTTCCTAGATTTACTACTGTTGTCTGCTATATTGATCATTCCCTACAATAAGGCTATGGATGATGAAGGGTGGGATCACATTTTCAAAATAAAATGGAAACTGCTGAGAGTTTTCAGAATATAAAAAGAAAGGATATATAAACACACACATACACATGCACTGTAATTTTCCTGTTCAGGAGGGAAGTGTTGAGAATTCCAATACAGTGGCTTTAGTTCTAAGTCTAGGTCTGCCGCATCCAAAATAATGTGACTTTGGGCAATCACGGCCTAGCAAAAATTCAGCTTCTTAATCTTAAAAACAAGAATATTAACCATCCCCTGATTTTACTGGAAGGATTAAATTAGAAAATGAGTACAAAAATATTCTGTGAACCATTCTGTGCTACACAAAAATAAAACACCATAATTTTCTCAATAAGAAATATACTTAAAGACCTAAGATACTATTTAAGTATTTCAAATAGTAATACCAGTAAGCTCAGAGGCTTACATTTTTAATTGAGATATAACTGACATATAACTTTGTATAAGTTTAAGGTGTGCAACTTATTGATATATTTATGTATTGCAATGTGATCATCACCGTAGTGTCAGCTGATAACTATATCACACTGCACAACTACCATTTCCTTTTTGTAGTAAGGCAATTAAGATCTAGTTTCCTAACAACTTTGAAGTTTATAATACATTATTGTTGACTATAATCACCATGCTGTGCCTTAGGTCTCTAAAAATGATTTATCTTCTAGTTAAAAGTTTGTACTCTTAAACAACATCTCTCCATCCCCTCACCTCCTATTCCCCGGTAACCACCATTCCAATCTCTGTTTCTGAGTATGGCTTTCTAAAATTCTACATAAAAGTGAGACCATACAGTATTTGTGTTTTTCTGTCTGGCTTATCTCACTTAACATAATACCCTTAAGTTCCATCCATGTTGTCACAAATGGCAAGATTTCCTCCTTTCTTGTGGCTAAATAATATTCCATTGTATATATTAGAGAATCAGTTGTAGATTCCTTAAGGGAACCACATTTACTTTGCAAACAGCAGAGACTCTCTCTAACCTTCACCTTCACAAAACAGCATCTTCAGTGACATATCAGTCACTGCTATTTTGCAGTTTACACTGAAATGTAGAGTAGGAAGAGAAACTGAGCTTCTGTACTGATACATAATACTCCTGAACCAAACTACGTAAAAATATATTTATGAAGTTTCATTAGGAGTGATCTCTATGACCTGTTCAGTTATTCATGCATTAATTCAAAAAGAATTTTCAGTGGCTTAAAGTGATCTTAGCTCCATAATAGGCATAATGAGGAAGAGAAGGAAATGATACAGTTCTTTTCCCTAGAGAGCTTTTGCTCAGAGTGAGAAAACAAGATGAATTCACTTTAATTCAGCATTCGTTCAGACATTCATCACTCATATATTCAACCATTCAATCAACTAACATTAATTAAGATTCTACTCTGTGCTAAGAGTAAACTGCTTCAGTTAGAGAGATTTCTTAAAAACATCTCAGTTCCTATTCTCAAGCAGCTATTAGTATAGTCAAAGACAGAAGTAAAGAAATAATTACAATTTCTTCTTTTCTTCCTGTTCCTTTCTTTCTCTCTTTCCTTCCCACTTCCTTTTTTCCCCTTTCTTCTTCATCTTCCTTCCTTTCTTTGTTCAATGCAACCACTATTTATAGCACCTCTACTATTGGACAAGCACTGGGCTCTGTGCTTGTGATCAACAGGATAGATAAATCCAAGAATAGGCTGTGATAGCCTCCAAGATGGCCCTAAGGATCCTTACCTCCTGGCATTCACACCCTGTCACGCTTATCTGTGAAACCAATAGGATATCATGGAAATGATGGTTTGTGACTCTCAAAGATGGATTTTAAAGGACATTGTCATTTTTATCTCACCTTCTTGGATCACTTGCCTGAAGCCAGCTGCTGTTTGGTACAGGTACTCATGGATAGGGCCACACAGCAAGATACTCTGGCTTCTTGCCAACAACGAACAGTAATAGGCTAGGTATGTGAGTGAGCTACCTTGGAATCAGATCTTTCAGACTCACTGAAACCTTGAGATGACTGCAGCCCCACCTGGCATCTTGATGGCAACCTCATGAAGACTCTAAGCCAGATATGCATGGAAAATACAGACATTAGAATATAATTAAAAGTGTGAGTAGCAGACACATTATGAGATATATCATTGTAGAAATAGGAACAGAGTGCACACATAAAATCATGTTCCCCAACTGAGCTCAGCAAAATTGAAGAATGCATCATCGAAGGAGGCAGAGTTGGGTCTTGATAACTTAGTGTCTGTCACATAGTGAGACCCCCATATGTAAAGGTATACAGTTGTGAGGAAACTTGGCAGCATGCAGTTTATAAGAGCGTCCACTGTTTGTGAAAGGAGAGGAAATAAAATTGCTCTCTAGGCATTAAGCAATGAAAGCCACATATTTTGAAATGGGGTTGAGATAATTCAAAATGAACTTTTTTTTAAAAGATTTTATTTGTTTATTTGACAGAGATCACAAGTAGGCAGAAAGGCAGGCGGGGGGGGGGGGAAGCAGGCTCCCTGCTGAGCAGAGAGCCCGATGTGGGGCTCGATCCCAGGACCCTGAGATCATGACCTGAGCCGAAGGCAGACGCTTTAACCCACTGAGCCACCCAGGTGCCCCCAAAATGAACTTTTAAAGAAAGAATGACTCCCATATCTATGACAAGACTAAGAATATTAGCATATATGAAGAAATAATCATAGGATATTCCCATGATGAGTAAGGCAGTAAGAGGTCAGTGCCTATCTAAGTCTTGTCTACAAGTGTGGGGAGGGGAGGATGTCACCAGGCTACCACAAGTACCCTGTCTGCCTCAACAGTATATCCCAATAGTAGAGACAGTGGAGACAATGGTAGATACAGCAGGCTATCCAAACTTGAAGTTACAAAGCATGTGAGAAGTGTATAACTTACCTCACAAGATTATATGACTATTAAGATTTCATTAAAATGTAAAGTATGGATTATAAGGGTATAGGTCTCATATAGTTGATATGATAAAGTGCTCAGAACAGTATGTGGCACAAAGTAGATGCTTATGGGAACAAGATGAGTCTAGGATGCATCTTTGATCAACAGCTCATGTGAGTAGGTAGGGGGTAATATTAGTAGATAAGGAAGGAAAAAAAATAGGAGCAAATATTTCAAGATGATGACATTGAGGTACCTTAGGCTGTCCAAATATATAAGTTTAGTATGTATATATATATATATACGTGTGTGTGTGTGTGTGTGTGTGTGTGTGTGTGTGTGATTGTGTGTGTGTGTGTGTCACTAGTGTACATGTCACACTCTGAAAAATCTTTTTTCAGAAGAGGTAGCTACTCTGGAAATAGCAATTACTATAAATAATACAGTTTACAGATAAAATGAAGACCTTAATCAAGGAATATAGTATCAACCTCATAAGACTGTTATAATGCTTGACTAAGACAGTATATATAAAAACATTTGCACAGTGGCCTGGTATAGAGTAAGAACTCAGAAAATGTTCATTATTAGCACTCTTACTATGGTTGTGTTGTTCTTAATGTGCTTTGCCTAAGGTTAGACAGCTGTTGAATAGGAAGACTGGGATTCTAGTTTTTTTTTAATTTTTAAAATTTTTTTCCATGTTCCAAGATTCATTGTTTATGCACCACACTCAGGAAGACTGGGATTCTAATCCAGGACCATTCAATTGCAAAGCAAAGGCTTGTAATCACTGTGAGCTTGTAGGTCTGTGGTCCCTACAATGTAGATAGGTAGGAACGAAGTCCTCTGAAAGATATACACTGCCTGAACCATACAAAGACCTTAAAGTCTTAACAGTTGTCGCTGGACAATCTGGTTGAAAAGAAAAGAAGTATTCAGTGTGGGATGAAGATCGCCTTGACTAGAACAATGAATCATAAGCTCGATTTTAAAATTCAGCTGGGTGAGGGGAGCTGGAAGAGTGCCCTAGGCAGGAAAATCAGGGTGAGCAAAGTTCTAAGGTGTGAAGGAATAGAAGACATAGAGATGATACAGAGAAGCTGTGCTAGAAAGTGTCAGATCCCCAAACAGATTTGCAGACCAGTTGGATGCTAACCTAACTATTCAAATGTTCTACAGTCAAGCCTAAGGACTACATCTAGGTTTGATTTGGAATGAAACTTCAGTTGTCAAAAGGAAAGCAGCCAGAGCTGTGTTTGCTTGGTGCTGCTTGCAGGAGTTACACTCGTAAGAAATCGTGGGAGGTGCACATGGAACTCCCCACCCACTGGGGTTGATAATCCGAGCTAATTGTACACATTTCCAAAGCCTCCCGTGTGAGAAGGAAAAAATAAAAATGTTCCCTCAACATTTTTGAAGTTCATAAATGTGGCAAATGTTCAATAACTATATTTAACTCCTGTTGCATATTCGCTGGCTCTTGAAATATATTAAACCAACAATTTCATGCACTTGGCAGGACAGACACTCTTCCCTGCTCCTTTGTCTTCCACCTTTCTAGGTGACCACCCATGTCTACCACTGTTTTGAAGATCTGGCTCAAGATTAACCTGTTTTAAAAGCTGTCCCTGATGAAGCATCCCTCCCACCGAATTCTTCCTTCCCGTGCTTAGCATTTTGTTGGGGGGGGGGGGGGGGTGGGGGGCTAGCAGGGGGAATGGAAAAAAATGGAAGAAAAAGTGCAGAGTTCCAAACATCCACAGGCAGAAACTCAGAGATAAACAGTCAGAATCTGTTCCCCTTTTATTTGCTCACAGTGAAGCTTATACATTGCTCTAGGTTCTTGCCCCTGAAACTAGGGTCCTTATACCAAAATCACAAAATCATCATAAACCCTAGGTGCCTGTAAGAAATTCAGACTCTAAGGTTCCACTCCAGACCTACTGAATCAAAATCTTCATTTGTACAAGATGCCCCAGGTGAACTTTATGCACATTAAAATTCTAGAACCACTGTGCTAATGTAGACTTATCACACTGCATTACAGTTGTTTGTTTCCTTGCCTATCTCTCCCTACACTGATTTCCTCCAAGGATGAACTGCATTTTATGGATCCCTATAGCCCAGCACCTAGCCAAGTGTCCGGTAAGAAGTAGAAATAAAATAGCTACCACATATTACATACTTATTATTTGCCAGGTGCTGATATATATATATATATATATATATATATATATATATATATATATACTTCCCATCATTTAATCTTTACAACAATCCTATGAGAAGATCACTGTTATTTCCATTTTTCAGATAAAGAAATCCGTGCTCAGAGAGTATAAGTAACTCACGTTAAGTTCACAGAAATAGAAAGCAATAGAGCTGGCATTCAGATGAAGCTCTATCACACAGCACAAGACCTGATCTTAACCCTATTTTATACCACTCCCCTAGATGCTAAACAGATATTCACGGAATTATACAGATTTTTCTGTGCACAATAACAGCTGAGTCTTTGCTTCTTCCTGTCATGAAGCAAAAGGACTAGGGCTGCAGTTTTAATTTGCCATGCAGTTTCCAAAGTGCAGAAACATCATGTCTGCCTTCACAGAAATGGCCTGTAACTATACTAGGAATTCTGCACCCCCCACCCTTCTCCTCTTGGAAGATCTGCAAGTGTTAGTAAGCCCTGCAGACAAGCAATCCGTCAGGCAGAAGGCAGCCCAGAGCCCTTAAATAAAACATTCGCGCAGCCTTCCGCGGAGAGCATGGAGACAAATACCGCGGATGTGAAAGGTGTCGCTGGGATTACCAATGACGTGCTAATGGCTGCTCAGGCAATCTCCGTGCCTCCTGCGCTCTGAGTCACCCGCTCCCTTTGGAGCCTGCGCTCACGTCATTAAGGGACTGAGAGCTATTCACACATCACTGACTAAAGGCAAGCTCGAGCCTGGCCTGTACCCCACTGGCCCTCTCCAAAGGACTAAGGTCATGGGCAGGAGGCCCTGGAGCTTTTTATCATGGCCACAATGAAGAGAGAAGGAAAGACAAAGCTTTCTCTCTTACTCCCATCCATTCTTTTAGCTGTACTTTTGCAAATACGAGCTTTCCTCTTGTTCTAGAATATGTTGGAAATTCTTTGCAGGGGCCAAGCAGAATCTTCAGAAGGACGGTGTACTTTTGACAGTCATTCTAAAAAAACTTTCTGATGTTATTTTAATTCCATAGACATTTCATTACTAATCAACCCTGGAGGTTTCAGTTTCTAGAATACATACACGCATTTCCTCTATTAGATTCTTTGTATGACTGGTTGAATTTATTGTAATTTCCTTTGTTTGTTCTTGCCAAAGTGAGAGCAATTTAAAAGGCTAGGAAGTTTAAGTGTAATATATCCTGCCACCGCATTTTCCACTACCCTAAGTCCTTTGAAATAAAACATCACTTGGTTTTCCCACTATGCACCTTTCCCTGATATAAAGTCACATGTGTGCTATGGTCATTCTGTTAATACCTGTGACACTAGATATTTCCAAGTCAACTTTTAGGAAGTCACAACTTGGCAAATCTAAAAAGTACTATATGTAGCTGCAATTTATAAATAGTTTGAGAACAAAGACCAAATCTCAAAAAACAGAATGGAGTAGACTATTTTGGGGTAGGGGAAACAGGTAACAACTACAAAACTATTTTTTCCTGAATAAACCAGAATCTGTTTGATGGCCACTTTTACCCTTTCTCAAAAATAATCTATTGATTTATATAAATTTGAATTATTCAAGGTTAATCACAGGTTTTACCTTAGAAGATAATCTTCCTGATTGGCAGAAAATAAAACTATTCATTACATAAAGCAAACTGGTTGGGAATACATTTTAGCTCAATTTACTTTTTATGTTAATATCAAAATATGTAAAATTAAGCATTTAGTCAACAAAGAAAATATCACGCTGATCAGTTATCAAAATGACTTTTTAAAAACAGAAAAATTTTTTCTGGATTTCTTGAGCTCTGATATCCAGTTTGAGGGTGGAGTTCTCAGCACTGATTACATTGTTCAAGCAAAGAAGACCATGGAGTCAAGGGGGAAAAAAAAATGGCAACATGTTTCCCTTTTCTGTTAAAATAAGAGCCAAGTTTAATATGGACACATTTTCCCTAGTGTGATCCACAGAATATCTCCTTTGTAAAAAGTAAGATATCTCTTTGAACAAATACAATTTTAATTTATAAAAGAACTTTCACAAAGGCATAATGGGATCAACTCTGCTTGTGATCATGGGGACACAATCAGTTTATTTAAGGAATTTGGAGAATCTGCTTTGTTGAAGAGCCATAGGGCATCTTTTATTATATACATCACAAATTTTGGTCCTTAGGTTTGTTTAAAAAACAAACACATATACATCCAGATTGTAAAATTTAATTCTTTTAGAGTTATGTTTATTACAGAGGATCACCAGAATTTATGTTCCATTCTGTTTTCCCTAGTGATTGATAGGTCCCGAGGAAAAAAGTCATGTTTACATGCAGCTTCAGACTGTTCAGATGTCAACTTAAGGGTGATGCCCAAGTGGTTGAGTCGATATGAGAGAGTGGTTTTGTACAACTCACTGGTTGCAATAAACTAATTTGAAGAGGGTCCTTGGAAATACACTAGGATGATGGGAAAATGAAGAATCAACAAAGTTATCTTGACATGGGACACTAAAGCACAGCTACTAGAAACCCAGGACACTTGTCCTCTCTGAATACTTGAGAAAGAAATCACTACCAAGTACTTACAATGTGTGACACTGTTCTACACTCTTATTCCTATAAATGTATTAAATCCTTTCAATAATCCTGTAAGGAAGAATTATTATTCGCATGTTCCTTGTGAGTATAGAAAAGCAATTCACAAGTCACTGGTAGTAAATATCTCAAACCTACTTTGAGGAATGTGCATATATATATGTGTTTTGGGGTATGGAAATGGAGATGGGGAGGCTGTTTACAGAACTTCCTGGAAGAACCTTACAAATGTTTCTCTTGATAAGAAACCAACTTTATTACAATAGTTGCCTAGAACATTTTTTAAAACTTATTTTAAATACATTAGCTCAGGAGAAGAATTTTCTAGCTGCTTTACTGTAAATAAATAAATAAATAAATAAATAACTGAGAGGCACCTGGGTAGCTCAGTTGATTGAGTGTCTGATTCTTGATTTCAACTCAGGTCTTGATCTCAGGGTTGTGAGTTCAAGTCCCACATTGGGCTTCACACTGGGCATGGAATCTACATAAAATAATCATAATAATAACTGAAATTTATCTTCAATCTATTTTGTCACTTACCATCTTCTCTACATGTTTTATATCTATACTTTTAAATAGGGAAGAGGAAGTACCTAGATAAGGGAATGCACCTATAGCTAGTCCGAGCGCCAATAAAAAAAATTAGATAAAGAAGCTGATTATAATTAAGACTTTGTAATAAAGCAAAGTTAGGTTCTACTTAACTCTGCCCTTCATATCTTAATGATCCTGCCAAAGGTTATGCTCTCTGAGCATCAGTGTCCCCGTCTATAAAATGAGTAAAAATATAGTATTTATTCATGGAATGATTATAAGAATAAAGAGAGATCACTTTAAAGACATTGTGTTATTGCTTGATATATGTCAATCTCTTCTTTATTATTTGCTGGGTTGGTTTGTTTGTTTTCTTACTTGTTTTGGATCCAGTGGCTGCCAAATCCCAGAACCAGACCTAAATATCAACCTATACTGTGGACTCTAAGAAAAGCAGATCCTTGACCTCAGTGAGCTCACATTCTGGAGAGGCTCTCTCTAAATCAGAGTTTCTCAAAAAATGTCACTATTGACATTTTGGGCCAGATGATTCTTTGTTGTAAGGACTATGCTGTGCTGTGTATTTATCCTTGGCCCATTAATGCCAATGGCACCTCCCTTCCCAGTATGACAACACAAAACATCCTCAGACATTGACAAATGTCCCCTAGGAGGAGATTAGGGACAAAATTGCACCTGGGTGAGGACCACTGCTCTAGCTCCACATACCAATAAGTAACTGATATCAGTGAAAGCTCCCTATCTATTCTTGGTCCAAGCCATCCAAATTTCCTGGTTCCAAAATGAGTGCTAGGCTATTTTTGGTTTCCTGGAAAAGTTTATGACACAACATTTTCATAGAATTCAAATAAGGTCACACTCACACAGTTGTGAAATTCAAACCTTTCCCAAGCAACTAATTATTTTCAGAGGAAAAAAAAAAAGAGTATTAAATTCAAATGCTTGGGAGACTTTGATATCTATCAGATCCACTAATGAAGACGGTTTAAAGGGCACTGCTGTACACAATATGGCTTTTGCAGGAGACATCATAGAAAAGCAAGTATCTTGTGATGACTGGAGAAAATGTTTTGCCCTCCCATCTATAATGATCCATACATACTCTTGACCTGGGTTCCAGAAGTTTCACACAACTTAACATGTGTTATCAGTCACCTGAAACTAAAACAAACAAACAAAACTAGAACAGAACACCTTTGGAAAATTCCTCCATCATTTAGGATCATTTAAGTGTGAGGTATATAAAGTGGGTTTTCTCTCAAGTGTCAACTTGCATCAATTGGTAGTGGCTGTCTGGAGTGCTGGATTCAGAGAAGTTCTAAGACCACACCCGTTAGCAGGAAAAAAAATGTCATGTTTGATTAGTGAAGTCTAGTCTGTCCAATGAATAGAAGAATACATCGTATATACCTGCTTTTTGCCATCCTTGATCCAAATACCTTTTCCATGATGGTGCCCATTATTTACACAAACTGGTTAACTCCTTAGGTGATTTCTAAGAATAGAGTTGCTGTATCCAGTTATATCCAACTCTTCAATATTATAGATGTTATCTTACTTGTTTCCGTTGAACAACTTATAAGACTGTTTTTCTTTCTAATGTGTTATATGAGGATCAAGTAAAACTAAGGCTCATATCTCAAGAAAATGATTAAGGGTAAGGTAAGGCTTCTCTCATGACTTGTTGACCTTTCTTCGGCTTTTCCTTTTAGAGACTGGTATAACCTAAGGATATAGATATATGCTATTAATATAATTTCTAGGGTCCTCTAGGTTAACAGTGTTTTATTAAAGTCTTTATATCCCTTCCTTCCATTTAAATACTTACTTACTAATTTATTCATTTAGTAAATATTTAAGGTAATCAGCATACAATTAAAATGTCATTTGATTGCATCAGATATGAATTCTTCCCACAAGAATTTAAAATCTGGCAGAAGAGATAAGTAATAAAGACATTGTAAGGTTAGAAAAAATAAAATGATAAATATCACTGCAGAATTTTATTTTTTTAAAGTATAGGGAAACCTGAAAAGTTGAGATTCATTTCCAGGTGGGAAATCAGCAGAGATTGCCTTTGAGTGGGCCCTAAGATGTTGGTAAGATTATACTGGCAGAGATAGACAGAGGACATAGTAGCAAAGAAGACATTAGTAAAAGGACAAAAGTGGGTAAGTTCTGGGGCATAGATAAAAAACAGCAAGCAGCTCTGTTTGAATGGAACACAGTATTAAAAAGGAAGTAGGAAGAGATAAATTTGGAAAGACAGAGTAGACTCAGACCTACACTGAGTCAAAAATCAGAGTAGTTACACAGATGAAATTTCAATTATACTTAATTGGAAGAGAGAGTTGGGTCATAACCCCCTTGTTTTTGTATTCATGTCTCATGAACACGATTCAACTGTTAGAAGAATGGGCTGTTTGCCCACTTACCAAAGGAAACCAAGAATCCTCCACTATGCTGACAACAGTATTATTTTTATACACTGGGAGTGGCCTTAAGAAAAGAATGGATTCTCTTAGCTAATTACCAGAGACATTATTTTTAAATATACTATATAAAAATAGAAATCATTCTGTTTGGCATTTATTCTTTCATTTTAAATTCAGACTTAAATGTTAAATAACTCTATACAACAGGACAGTTTTTCAGCTAGCTGAGGGGACATTTGCAGTCTGTTCTTTAAAAATGGTAGAACCTGTCTGAATATTCTGCGGGGAATATTCTGAAATAATTTTACAACTAAAACAGCTAGAAGATAAAATGGTAATAACTACCATTATTGAGAGCCAACTATATGACAGACATTGTATTTTTTTACTTATTCATTCTGTAAGTATTACCGGAATAGCTACTATCTAGAATATGCAGTGCTAAGAACTGAGGATAGAATGGCTGTCTAGATTCCAGAGCATAGATTCCACTAAGTGAGTTAATTGAATGATCAGAACAGCAATATATAATTACAAATTAACATAGCTATAAAGGGACAATAACAAGATGCTCAGAAAACACATTAAAAATGAATCTGACATAGGCTATGAGGTAAAGAAAGGCTGAATTGTGAAGGTCAGTAAATGAAAGAAGAAATAGCAAAGGGAAAAGCATTCTGATCAAAGGAAACACAAAAGCTCTGAGGCGGTAAAGAGCATGGGATGTTTGAAGAATTCAAAGAAATCTTGTGAGTTGGAAAACAAAGAGAGAGAGGAAGAAGAATGCATGACAAGAGACAGGCAAGGTGAGACAAGTATGGATTTAGGTATAAATCTATGAACAAAGAAAAAACTGAAAGTTTAAGAGTTTGGGGAGTTTATAAGAAGGGAATGTGATCAGATTTTCATTATAAGCACATTATTTTCACTGTAACATAGAAATAGAGAAAAAGAAGGCAAAAGTGCTGGTGTGAATTCTCCTTCCAAGGCTATTATAGTAACCTGGGCAAGAGCTGAGGGTCTATAGTAAGGAGAGTGTAAGACACACTAAGGGAAAAGATGAAGAGAGGTAAATAGCTCTGACAGGTAGGTGGCGACATTGGCAGAATCCGGGGACAGGGAAGATGGGGAAAGTGACAGCACTTAAGGATGAGGTTCTAGAATACACGACTGGAAATATGATGATACCAGCCATCTCTAAGAGACAAGAAACAGTCAAAGGGGTCCAATCTCATAAGGAAGGAGCAATAATCTCCTCATAAGTCCCCTGTCATATAGTGTGGTTATGAAGTCCATTTTATAAAGTACAATCTGAGAATTCTATAATAGAAGTACCTTCAATTTCTCTATTTCTAAATGGCAGTGCTAAGATTGGAGCCTAGGCTTATATGACTCTAAGCTTTGAGATTCTTTTAGATTAATATGGTGAGTTAGGGTTTTAATGTGCAGACCTCTGGGATCTTGAGCAATTACTTATATAAATTCTTGAACAGACAAAAACATTCTTTAGAATAAGAAGTGTGCATTAGCAGGGAGAGGGTCTGTCCCATTTTCCTGAATCTACTTCTATGTGGAAGAAGAATTACTTAACACTGCTTTTTCACTTATATACAATGTTGCAATAATTACTTTAATGCACAACTCTTTAGTCATATTTAGGATTTTATATAGGAGCCATATCATAGTCAATTTCTTTTCATTTTTAATTATTAAAGTATAATTGACATATAATGCTATGTTAGTTCCAGGTGCACAACATATTGATTCAACAATTCTATAGATTACTCATTGTTAACTTCTGATTGCATACTCTGATGTGTGTTTGAAGATCAGTAACCTGTATGGTTGCTGGTTGTCAGGGTAAGGTGGTCTTTTCATGTAAAACCTTCAATTGTACAAATCAACATTTAGTAGTAAAACTGTAATACCAACTGTCTAATAGTATTACTACAGGAATTAAATTGTTTAAAATAGTGAAGCAGTAAGCTGGAAAACAGACAGAGATGGGGAGAAGAAGACATGTGAAAGATAAATGAGACAAGGCATGGATTGGGGTATAAATCTATGAACAAAGAGAAAACAGTGAAATGTTTATTAAACATTCAATAAATATTGAAAGTATTATAAAGAAGTGTTATTACTATTACTATTAGTAATACCAATACTACTACTATTAGTTACTACTATTACTATTAGTAATACTAATACTACTACTATTACTACTACTATTACTACTACTAACTATTAGTAGTTATTTATATAAGATCTGGGTCTTGCTGACCTCTAGGTTGTTCCCTTATTGGAACTGTCTTCCCTCTAGAAATGCCCTATTGTTTTCCTCTATCTACCCGTTTTTCTTTTTATTCAAAGCCTAGCTTAGACTTCATTCTCTGAAAGACAAATCTCGTATTTTAAGTCCTTTTAACAAATACATGTGTATTCCTGTTCCAAGTGCTGAGTAGTACTTCAGTCAACAAAACAGATAAAATTGTAGCACTCCTAGATCTTACAATCTAGTGAAGAAAAACAGTCACTAGATCAATAAATATGTAAATAAATACCATCATTTGTATAAATGTTCTTTAAAAAATAGATAAAGTGAAAGATACAGTTGGTTGTGGTGGTATGAGGGTGCTGTTTTATCTAAGGTAGTCAAGGGAGGTCTCTTGATTACCTGACATTTGAATAGACAACCAAATGAAGCTATAGAGTAAAACAAGTAGAGAGGCAGATGATGGAGTCTGCATGTTTGGTTCAAGAAACAGCAGGGTGGTAGGCATGATTGAAATAACAAGGAAAAGAGAAAGAGGTGGGAGATGAGGTCAGGTATACAGGCAGAGTCAGATGATGGGCGAAGAAGGACACTGACAGTTATTCTGGATAACATGGGAAGCAAATGGAGTATCTTAAGATAGGAGGAATATAATCTGAGTTGTTTTATATTTAAAATATAATCACCCTGGCTGAAGGGTGGATAACAGACAATAGGAGAGAAAGGGTATACACAAGAGGTTGTACAATATCGAGGGAATACATGGTTTTGGATCATCTCCAGAATGATAGCATTAGGAGTGGTGAGAGATGGCCAGATCCTAGATACATTTCAAAAATCCAGAGAGATTGCTTAATAGATTAGATACATAATAGATGTATAGTGTGAAAGAAAGACAGACAATATGGATTGAACCATGGTTTGGAAGCTGAACAGCCAAAAAAAAATTGGGTAGCAATGTACTGAGATGAGGAGATTGAGAGAGGGCAGTTTTTAGAGGGAAAAACAAGAGTTCAGCTTTAACATTAACATGTAGGTGGCTATTAGAAATGGAAGTGTAGATGTCCAAAAGGTGGTTGGATAGAAGTGACAAATTCAGGGGAGAAGTCAGGGCTGAAAACATAAATTTGGGAGTCATCACCCTAAAGGTAGTGTTTAGAGCCAAGGACTTGTGTAATCAACTAGATGTGAACCAAGAAGAGGTCAGAGGAGCAAGCCTGAGGCACCCCAACACCTGGAGCTGGGGAAGAATAGGCACAAAGGACACTGAAGTAGAAAGAGAACTAAAGAGAGTGTTATCCTGGAACACATGATTCAAGAAGTAGGCAGAAATTAATTTTTTTCAAATGCTAGTGATGACAAAAGAAATAGTTCTAGGTCTGAGGGCCTCAAATTTTAAGTGTCACTTTTCTATATGATTTTTTTTACTAGTTCATAGAGATCAATTTCAAGACTCATATCTAGCAGCCATTGGGCCAGATCTTATTCACAAATATATTTTGTTTGGCCAGCTCGATTTTTTTTAATTTTTTTATTAATATATAATGTATTATTAACCCCAGGGGTACAGGTCTGTGAATTGTCACGTTTACACTTCATAGCACTCATCATAGCACATACCTTCCCCAAAGTCCATAACCCAACCACCCTCTTCCTTCCCCCTCCCCCCTCCCTCCAGCAACCCTCAGTTTGTTTCGTGAGATTAAGGGTCTCTTATTGTTTGTCAGACTTTATTTTAAAAAATTTAATCTCAAAGCCTTGATGTTGGTCATGTGCTCTGCATTTAACTAAGGATCTTGATGGTTTGCTTAAAACAGGTATATGTTCCTGGGTCTTGCAGGCATTTATGGTAATATCACACACACACACACACACACACACACACACACACACAACCCAAAACACATAAATTATTGTGCTTAAACTTACCTCCTCATAAGGTAAATTCAAAGGTATGCCCTTCGAAATTTCCCATTCTGTCTACTTCTGTGTCTATGGCTGGGAGAGTTAGGGACTCCAAGAATATTCTAGGTTCTAATTCTGGCACTTTGAATATGTTGCCATATCTGGCAAAAAGAACCTTGCTGATGTGATTAAGTTTAATTGGTTGACCTTAAAATAAGGAGATTATCCTGGATTATCTAGTGGACCCAATGTAATCACATGAGTACACAAAAGTAGAAGAGGAAAGCAGAAAGAGCAGTCAGAGAGCTTCAATGTATAAGAGTTTGCTTTTGCAGGCTTGAAGATGGAGAGGGCTACATGGCAAGGAAAACGCGACCCCAGACATGCAACAACAAAAACATCTGTATTATGGCAACAATTTGGATGAACTTGCCAGAAGATTGTGCCCCAAAGCTTCAGAAAGGAAAACAATCTTGCTAACACTTTGATTTCAGCCTTTGAGACTCTGAGCAGAGAATCGAGACAGGTTGCTGGATACTAGACTTCTGACCTAAAGACCTGTGAGACAATAAATGTATGTTGCTTTAGGCCACAGAGTGTGTGGTAATTTGTTACACATTAATAGAAAATTAAGGGTATTAAAACAGTATCTTTAAAGTATTAATATTGAAGTATATCCATGGTTCTCCTCAGTCCATATTTTTCCAGAAATACTGCTTAGCTCATTCTATGTGATTTTCATCCTCTAAATTAAGAACTCTTATCTGTACCATCTAAAAACATATGATTTTCTTGTTTGGCTATTTAATTCTCATACTATTTACATTTTCATGTGTTTTTTATAACTTCTATTAAACAGACTGAAAGATTCTTGAACACAGGTGATAAGTCTTCTATCCTCAAAATCAACTTCTGAAAACCTGATTTGGTCAGGTCACAGCACTACCTAAATTATTGTATGGCTTTCAAATGTCATTAGCATAAACAAAGTTTTCTGGTTGTAACCAATAGAGATGGTAGAACATAACCTAGGTCCCTCCTACCTCTCTAGTTTCGACTCATAAGACATCATGGAACCCTCCTGCTGGATCTCCAGCCACAATGGCCTCATCTCAGTCTCTCCCCACTGAAAGATGAATTCTACCTAATTTCTATTTATATTTATTTTTAAAATTAATATATAATGTATTATTTGTTTTAGGGGTACAAGTCTGTGATACATCAGTCTTACACAATTCACAGCACTCACCATAGCACATACCCTCTCCAATGTTAATCACCCAGCCACCCCATCCCTCCCACTACCCTCCACTCCAGCAACCCTCAGTTTGTTTCCCAAGATTAAGAGTCTCTTATGGTTGGTCTCCCTCTCTGGTTTCATCTTGTTTCATTTTCCTCTCCCTTCCCTTATGATCCCGTCTTGTTTCTCAAACTCCTCATATCAGTGAGATCATATGATAATTGTCTTTTCTGACTTATTTTGCTTAGCATAATACCCTCTAGTTCCAACCTTGTCATTGCAATTGGCAAGATTTTGGGTTTTTTTAAGACTGCTTAATATTCCATTGTATACCACATCTTTCTCCATTCATCTGTTGATGGACATCTAGGCTCTTTCCATAGTTTGGCTATTGTAGACATTGCTGCTATAAACATTTGGGTTCCACTTAGGATCACTACATTTGTATCTTTAGGATAAATATCCAGTAGTGCAATTGCAAGGTCATAGGGTAGCTCTGTTTTCAACTTTTTGAGAAACCTCCATACTGTTTTCCAGAATGGATGCACGAGCTTGCATTCCCACCAACAGTGTAGGACAGTTTCCTTTTCTCCGCATCCTCGCCAACACCTATCCTTTCCTGACTTGTTAATGTTAGCCATTCTGACTGGTGTGAGGTGGTATCTCACCATGGTTTTGATTTGTATTTCCCTGATGCTGAGTGCTCTTGAGTACTTTTTCCTGTGTCTGTTGGCCATTTGGATGTCTTCTTTGCCAAAATGTCTGTTCACATCTTCTGCCCATTTCTTGATTGGATTATTTGTTCTTTGGGTGTTGAGTTTAATAAGTTCTTTATAGATTTTGTATACAAGCCCTTTATCTGATATGCCATTTCTAAGTATCTTCTCCTGTTCTGTCAGTTGTCTTTTCATTTTGTTGACTGTTTGCTGTGAAAAGCTTTTTATCATGATGAAGTTCCAATCGTTCATTTTTGCCCTTGCTTCCCTTGCCTTTGGTGATGTTTCTAGGAAGAAGTTGCTGCAGCTGAGATCAGAGAGGTTGCTGCCTGTGTTCTCCTCAAGGATTTTGATGGATTCCTGTCTCACATTGAGGTCTTTCATCCATTTTGAGTCTACTTTTTTGTGTGTGGTGTAAGGAAATGGTCCAGTTTCATTCTTCTAAATATGGCTGTCCAATTTTCCCAACACCGTTTGTTGAAGAGACTATCTTTTTTCCACTGGACATTCTTTCCTGCTTTGTTGAAGATTAGTTGGCCGTAGAGTTGAGGGTCCATTTCTAGGCTCTTTATTCTGTTCCATTGATCTATGTGCTTGTTTTTGTGCTAGTACCATACTGTCTTGATGATTACAGCTTTGTAATAGAGTTTGAAGTCTGGCATTGTGATGCCACTGGGTTTGGTTTTCTTTTTTCAACATTATTCTAGCTATCCAGGGTCTTTTCTGGCTCCATACAAATTTTAGAATTATTTGTTCCATTTCCTTGAAAAAAGTTGATGATATTTTAAGAGTGATTGCATTAAATGTGTAGATTTCTCCAGGTAGCATAACTATTTTCACAATATTTTTTCTTCCAACCCATAAGGATGGAATGTTTTTCCATTTCTTTGTGTCTTCTTCAATTTCTTTCATGATTATTCTATAGTCTCATCTCTCTTATTGGCTTTGAGGGTCTTTGCATATGTTCTGTTCCCTCTCCCTGGATCCCTCTTCCCTCTCCTCTCTTCTTGGTAGATTCCAACTACTCCTTTAGATCTTAACTCAATGGTCACTACCTCCTTTCCTCACATATTTTACTAGGCCACTGAGCCTTTTGATAGGTTCTCACAGTATCACTCCTTCCTTACTATAATTGGAATTTAATACTAGAATCTGAGATAATCTGATTAATGTCATGTCACCCACCAATAAATTCCAAGATGTCAGATACCATGTCCATTTTTGTTCTCTAGTATATTCTTAGTGCCTCACAGGGTGCCTGGTACATAATAGTTGTTTTAAGAAATGATTTCGTAATTAAGTGCATATATAGGTATGGTAGAATAATGTCATACCCTCAAGCTAGTCACACTCTCATCCCTGAAACCTGTGAATATATTAGATTATATGGCAAAGGAAAAATAAGTTTGCTTATCAGCTAAACTTAAAATAAAAAGATTATTCTGGTTACTGTTCCCTAGATGGCTCAGTTGGTTAAGCATCTGACTCTTGATTTTGGCTCAGGTCATGATTGCAGGGCTAAGATCAAGCCCTGCACTGGACTCTGCCCTGAGTGTGGAGCCTGCTCAGGATTCTATCTCTCCCTTTCCCTCCACCACTTCCCTAACCCCTTTCATGCTTTCTCTCTCTACCTCTCTCTAATAGGAAGAAAAAGTTTACCCTGGTTCATCTGAGTGATACCATGTAATTACAAGGGTTCTTAAAAGTAGAAAAGGGAGGCAGAAAAAAGAATCAGAGAAAGATGTCACTAGAGAAGAGCCATGAATAAAGATGCAATGTTTTTGGCTTTGAAAAATGGAAAAAGAGAGGTGGAAGGTTGGGAAGATGGGGGAGTAAGAGGACCCTGAGCTCACTCAATCCACATTTAAAACTAAGTATCATCCATATTTGAGTCAATAAACCAAAAAGTGATCTGAAGACTGGCAGAAAAAACTCCACAACTACATACAGAGAACCTGTATCTGAAAGGTTAGGAAGGTCAAAAATGTGGAGGGAGGCTGTCCACAGAAGGAAGGGAGCTGTGTATGTGGAGAGGGCATAGAAATGAGCCCTTGCACAAGGAAGCTCACACAGGGAAGACTAGTACCCATTACATTTGGCTTTAAAAATCAAAGGGGCTGAATTCCATGCAATTATAAAACCAGTAGGACTTGGAGCCTGGAATTTTAAAACTCAGCTGACTCAGCACAAGGTGAGCTGAGAAGGTGAGTGATAGCTGGGTCACTGCCCTTAAAGAAACAGCCTGCATAGAAAGGCAACATAAAAATGGCAGTTTACACAAAATGCCAGGGGCAAATGAGAGACAGATCTGTTCATACTGATTTCATAGCATGATGGGGGACTTCTCCAAAAACAAGGGAGATAGAAGGCACATTTTCCTCCCTCACTCCTAGCATAAACACAGAACCACCTGCAGGAAGCAATGATGCAAACACTTATACCTAACCAGCCAGCGTGTACCATGCCCATGAGTTCTGAGGTCTCACCCACTCCAAGCCTGCCAGCTTTGGCCCTGGGCTCAGGGAAAATTTTATTTAAAATGTGCATGTGCCCCACCCAGCCACCATACCATGGCCAGCCACCATACCCAGCTATCACCACACAATATGCCTAACCTCATATCCCTGGCTGCGCCAGTGTGCAGCCCAAGAGAACCAGTGCTTTGGGTAATTTGACGTATCACTACAGACCCAGTACAAATTTTGCTAATGCCATTACCCCACTCCCAAGTTACCTGCCAAGCTTGAGGTATTGGAGGTGGCCTGCCTGGGTCCCACTAATACCACAGAGAGCAAGCACAGCCCATAACTGGTACAGAGTCAGTGCAGACAACATCCACTTAAAGGAAAAGTGACTCAGACACAACAGCAGGGCATAAGTAACACACATAGGATATTCTCCTGAAGTTCAGGTTCTGGTGAAGAGGGGACACTGCACTGCAGGGCACTCCAGGACTACTTCTTCATTAACTCACTACTTTCAAGAACAGAAGACATAGCTGACTTTCTACATACACATACACACACACACATACACACACACACACACACACACACACACACACACAGGCACAGAAAGGCAGGCAAAATGAGGAAACAGAGAAATTTATTCCAAAAGAAAGAATAGGACAAGACCAATGGCCAGAGATCTAAGCAAAACAGATACTACTAACAAGCCTGATAGATAATTTAAAACAATGATCATAAGGATAGTCAAGGGACTTGAGAAAATAGTGGAAGACATGAGTGAGACCCTTAACACAGAGATAAGGAATAACATAACAGAGATAAAGGGCTCAATAAATGAAATGAGAAACATGCTTAATAGAAACAGAGGAATTAATATGTGACCCAGAAAACAGAGTAATGGAAAATAAACAGCTGAAGAAAAGAGATAAAAAATCATTATGCAACATGAGACTAGATTGTGGGAACTCAGTGATTTCATCAAACTTATTAACATTCATATAACAGGAGCCCCACAAGAAGAGAGGGAAAAGGAGCAGAAAATTTATTTGAAGGAATAACAGATGAAAACATCCTTAATCTAAGGAAACATATCCAGATCCAGGAGGCATAAGAATTTTCATCAATATCGACAAAACAGACCCACACCAAAATATATTATAATTAAATTAGCAAAACATACCAATTAAAAAAAATTTTTTTTAAGTAGCAAAAGAAGTCAGTGACTTACAAAAGAAAACCCATAAAGCTAGCAGGAGATTGTTCAACAGAAATTTTGAAGGACAGAAGAAAATGGCATGATATATTCAAAATGCTGAATGGGAAAATCTGCATCCAAGAATACTTCATCTAGCAAGGTCATCATTTAGAATAGAATAACAAATAAAGAGTTTCCCTGACAAAAACTAAAGGAGTTCATGACCACTAAATTAGCCCTGCAAGAAATATAAAGGAGACTCTTAGTGGAAATGAAAGACCAAAAGTGACAGTACAAAGAAAACACAAAAGCAGTAAAAATGAATATTTCTGTAAAAAAATCCATGAAGAAACTCACTAAAAAGGAGATATAAAATGTAATAACATATATCTAAAACATGGGGAGGAGAGGAATAAAGAATAGATTCAAACTCAAATGACCATCAACTTAATATAGACTACTGTATGAAGCAGAGGTCATATACAAACCTAATAGTAACCAAAAACCACTAATAAGCAAAAACCACTAATAAGCATTCAAATAATAAAAATAAATCCAAATGTATTACTAAATAAAATCCGCAAAACATGAATGAAAGACAAGAATCAGAGAAAAATCTTCAGAAACAATCACAGAATAACAAAATGACAATAAATACATATATATCAATAACTACTTTAAATGTAATGCGCTGAAAGCTTCAATCAAAAGGCATAGAGTAACAGAATAGATAAAAGAAAACAAAGCCCCTCTATAGGCTGCCTAGAAGAGACTCATTTTAGACCTAATGCAGATTTGAAAGGGAAGGGATGGAGAAACATCCATCATGTTAAGGATGTTAAAAGAATGCCGGAGTAGCCATACTTATATCAGACAAAATTGACTTTAAAATAAAGACTATAACAAGAGACCAAAGAAAGGACAATAAGATATAACAATTTTAAATATTTGTGCACCTAACATATAAGCACCAAAATACAGAAAAAGTTAATAACAAATGTAAAGGAACAAATCAATAACAGTAACAACAATAGTAGGAGACTTTAACATCCTACTTAAACATCAATGGACAGATTATCTAAACAGAAAATCAACAAGGAAACAATAGTTTTGATGACAGATGGAACAGATGGATTTAACGAATATATTCAGAACATTCCATCCTAAGACAGCAGAATACACATTCTTCGCAAGTGCACATGGAACATTCTCCTGAATAGATCACATATTAGCCCACAAAACCAGCCTCAACAAATTCAAGAAGATCGAAGTCATATCACACATCTTTTTTGACCACAACACTATGAAACTAGAAGTAAACCACAAGAAAAGAATTCTGGCAAGACAACAAATACATGCAGGCTAAATAACATGCTACTAAACAATGAATGGGTCAAACAGGAAAGCAAAGAAGAAATTTAAAAATACAGGGAAACAAATGAAAATGAAAACACAATAGTTCAAAACCTTTGGGATGTAGCAAAAGTGGTTCTAGGAGGGAAGTTTATAGCAGTAGAGGCCCACCTCAAGAAACAAGAAAAATGTCAGATTAAATAACCTAACCTTATACCTAAAGAAGCTAGAAAAACAAAAACAAACAAAACCTAAAACAAGCACAAGCAGAAAGAAGGAAATAATAAAGATTAGAGAAGAAATAAATGATATAGACTAGAAAAAAGAAAACAAAACAAAACAAAAAACAATAGAACAGATCAGTGAAACCAAGAGCTAGTGGTTTGAAGAGTTTAGAAAAATTGATAAACCTCTAGTGAGATTTATCTAGAAAATAAGAGAAAGGGGAAAAGAAATAAGAGAGGAAAAATAAAACCAGCATCATAGAAATACAAACAATTGTAAAAGATTATTATGAAAAATTATATGCCAACACATTGGACAACCTAGAAAAAATAAATTCCTAGAAACATATAAACAACTGAAACAGGAAGAAATAAAAAATTTGAATAGACTGGTAACCAGCAAATAAATTAAATCGGTAATCAAAAAAACTCCCAAAAAACAAAGTCCAGCACCAGATAGTTTCATAGGCAAATTCTACCAAATATTTAAAGAAGAGTTGATATCTATTCTTCTCCAACTAGTCCAAAAAAACAGAAAAAAAGGGGAAATTTCTAATTCATTCTATGAGACCAGCATTATCCTGATTCCAAACCAGATAAAGACATGACTAAAAAAAAGGAACTACAGACCAATATCCTGATGAACATAGATGCAAAAATCCTCAGTAAAGTACTAGCAAGCCAAATTCAATGATACATTAAAAAAAAATCATTCACCAAAATCAAATGGGAGTTGTTCCTGGGTTGCAAGGGTGAGTTGATGTTTGCAAATCAGTCAATGTCATACATCACATTAATAAGAGAAAGGATATGAGGTATATGATCATTTCAAAAGATGCAGAAAAGCATTTGGCAAAGTACATTATTCATTCATGATAAAAAAACTCTCAGCAGAGTAGGTTTAGAGGGAATATACCTCAATGTAATAAATGCCATATATGAAAAACCCACACCTGATATCATCCTCAGTGGGGAAAAACAGAGCCTTCCCCCTAATATCAGGAACAAGACAAGAATGCCAACTCTCTCTACTTTTCTTCAAAATAGTACTGAAAGTCCTAGCCATAGCAATTAGACAACAAAAAGAAAAAAATAACACAAATTTGTAAAGAAGTAAAACATTCACTATTTGCAGATAACATGACTGTATGTATATATAGAAAACCCAAAAGACTCCACAAAAAAAAAAATCTGTATAACTGATACAGAAATTCAGTAAAGTCGTAGGATACAAAATCAATGTGCAGAATTCTGTTGACTTTCTATGCACCAATAATGAAACAACAGAAAGAGAAATTAAGAAAATAATTCCATCTATAATTACACCATAAACAATAAGATATTATAATTTTAAAATGGGCAGAAGACAGATATTTCTCCAAAGAAGACATCAAAAAGGAAAGAAAAAGGAACCCTCGTCCATGTTTGTGGGAATGCAAACTGGTGCAGCCACTGTGGAAAACAGAATGGAGGTTTCTTAAAAAGTAAATAGAACTACCCTACAATCCAGCAATTACGTTACTGGGTATTTACCCAAGAATACAAAGAAGTAATTCAAAGGAATACATGCACCACCATGTTTATAGCAGCATTATTTACAACAGCCAAGAGATGGAAGCAGCCCAGCTGTCCACTGACTGATCATTGGATAAAGAAGATGTGATGTATATATACAATGAAATATTATTCAGCCATAAAAATGATTAAATTTTGCCATTTGCAACAACATGGATGGATCTAGTCAGTCAAAGAAAGACAAATGCCATATGATTTCACTCATATGTTGAGTTTAAGAAACAAAACAAATGAGCAAAGGGAAAAAAGGAGAGAGAGACAAACCAAGAAACAGACTCTTTAATTATAGAGAACAAACTGATGGTTACCAGACAGGAGGTGAGTGGAGCTATTGATGAAATAGGTGCTGGGAATTAAGGAGTGTGCTTGTGCTGAGCACCAGGTGATGTAGGGACATGTTGAATCACTATATTATATACCTGGAACTAATAGAACACTGTATGTCAACTAACTTAAAAGCTTAAAAAAAAATGGGGAAACAGGGCCAAGATCCAAGGAATGGGGCAGCCTCTGGAAGCTATAAAATGCAAGGAAATTATTTCTTCCCTAGAGCCTCCAGAAAGAACACATCCTTGCCAATGCCTTGATTTTATCCTAGTTAGACCCATTAACCTGCAGAATTTAAAGATAACGAATTCGTACTAAGCCCCTATGTTTGTGGTAACTTGTTACAGCATCAATAGGAAACTAATACAGTAACATAGATTATTGCTTTGCCCACAGAAATTCAATACAATTCCTGATTGACTTTAGCTCAAAAAATATTTATTGAGTAAAATGGAATTGTTAATAATTTAGTATACTATGACAAAATATATGTAATTTAGAGCTGGAAAAATCTTTTAAAATATTACCTCTAGCCTCTTTCTCATAATGCAGATGAAAAATTGAAGTTCAAGGAGATAAGGTAATGAGCAAAAAATGGCTAGTGGGAAAGCCTCAGGGAGACCACCTATGTTTTAAGATAGTGAGAGGAAAAAATGGTCAAAAGAGAGGAGAAACAGCTTTGGATAATCTGTTCTACATATGGTGATCTCGAGGAATAACAAATAGTACACCATTTCTCTGCCTTGCAGACCAAAAGTTGAGGAGGTCTCTACCCAATTTTTTAAAATAATACTCAATAAAAAATACAATAACAAATAACAGATTGGCTGCAAGAGGAGAAAAAGTACACTTTGAGTAGGATTTGCCACATGGGATTAGTGGCTGTCTCATTATCTGTTGCTTGAATAAAAAAAAATAATTGCTCACATTATATAAATAGATTCCTTTACTCTTTGGAACAAAATTATGTGTGTTTTAGGTTGTAAAATGAAATACTGGAAAGCCAGAGTGCTGGCTCCTATGCTACTAACAAATACCAGTGGTTTCTTTTGCATCATAATATACTAGGCCATTGGTTCATGTCAATAGTGTGACTTGTTTTTTGCAACAGAGTTTATTTTAAGTTGTACCAAGACCTAAATACATGTCTTCTGTTGCTAACCAGATCTAGAGGATTTTCAACAGATAAACAACAAGCTGGTACAAATTGAATACACAAATAATTCATAACATCAGTGCCTTTGATGTCAGCAATGGACTTCATTTGCAAATTGTCATGAGAAGGAAAAGGTACTGGTACTTTCAAATAGTGGACCTTCGTAAAAAAATAGTCATGGTAGAATATGAATACTGGAGTTTCATTTTTTTCCTTTAAATCATTAAGATATTTTAACCTAACCAACTCTAATGGAAAACATAATCCTACCAGAGCACAGGTATTTACAAACCTCATTGATATTACTAAAATTTATTCAGGTTAATAGAAAATGCTGTGCAAGTGTAAATCATCACTAAAGAGGCTGTGTACACATTAGAGAAAAATGACTAATAGTAACATATTGTTCTAGGATGTCTTCCCCCAAGCAAGGCAAAAAAATCTCAACTACTCAGCGAGGCTTTATTTAGTACCTAATCTGTTTTCAAAAGTATCCAAGCCTTAGAATGTAAAAGAAATAGGTACTCTCCACATTTACAAAAACAACTACTTCTAATGGTTAATGTTTATCAAGAATTTACTATATTCCAAAAAAATTTACCTGGATTAGTCATAATCTTTTTTTTTTTAAACATTTTATTTATTTATTTGACAGGCAGAGATCACAAGTAGGCAGAGACACAGGCAGAGAGAGAGAGAGGAAGCAGGCTCCCTGCCGAGCAGAGAGCCCGATGCGGGGCTCGATCCCAGGATCCTGAGACCATGACCTGAGCCGAAGGCAGAGGCTTTAACCCACTGAGCCACCCAGGCACCCGATTAGTCATAATCTTCATGTCAACCCCGTAATGTGTAAATTTCCATTTCCATTTTACAAATGAAGAACTATTGAAAAGTTACAATGAAGTCTCTTACCAGAGGTGACACAGTTATCACATCTAGAGTCCATTCTGACTCCAAAGCAAGTGTTCCTTCCTCTCACACTGCCATGTCCCTTCAGAAATGGTCCAACACATTGCCAAGAACCATAGGTTTAGGAGGGTGATCATAAAGTAAACTGCTTGCTGTCTTTGAGAATCAGTAAGAGCGTGCTAGTAAAACACCAACAATTCAGATTCATATGGCTTGGGTTCAAATGCCACTTTCTCCAGTTGGGAAAGTTGTTTGACGTGACTCAGATTTTATTTCTATGATCTCACTCATAGGACTTTTATGAGGAAACCCATATGCCACATCAGCTTTCTTCTAGTATTTTTAAGATAACACACAGCACTACCTTCTTTATTGTTTATGTATTATGGAGTAACATATATACAGCACTTAAAATAGAGCCTGACCCATAATTGACACTCTGTTGAACGTTAGTTATTGTTAGTGTAAAACAAAGCATGAGGGGGTAAAATTGACAAGGCTGTTTAATAGATAGCATTGAATGAATAAAACAAACAAAAAATAAAAGAAAATAATAAGATTAATTGTATTTTTTTCCTTTCCCAAGTTTCATTAAGTATAACTCCAGTTACATAGTAGTCCTTGAAAATTAATCAGATCAGTTATTAGGCCTGTCTTCAAGGGGCTTATAAATCTACACACATTTATCACTGGGGCCAGACTAGAAAAAAATGAGCTTGTTGTTGGTCTCTGAAAACTCAGCTAAACCCCAAAATCTCCCAACTCAAGGCCATCTGTATTTATTATCTTCAGCTTACACTTCAATCACCCTCTCCGTTCTCCTGACCTTCTACCTGGAACACTGGCTTTCATTATCTATTCATATCCTCCTGCCAGTCAAAACTGCCACCTTAAAAACTACAAAATCCTTTCCAGTCCATGCAAAGAGACCATTTACAGTTCTCTCCCAACTGAATCCCTCACATTCAAATGTAGTCCTAATGTAGTTTTCAAAATACATGTCACTTTTATCCCACATGCCTTCTGATATCAGGGCTCTTTCCCATTGTCCTTTTGCCATATAATGACTAGTTCTTCCAGGCCCAGCTTAAACAGAGCTCCTACACAAAGCCTTCTATGACTTGTTAAATCTCACTCATCTGTGCTCACTCTGTAGCTTAAACTTGTGTCTGTGCTTCACCTATCAAGTTGTAGAACAACTGGTCTTGATTTCTTGTCACTGACAGTCATTAAACATACAGTCCATGGCTCTATATTAGCTACTCAGACCATTACATTAACTTCTCCCACACTCATATTCTATGCCACAAAAGTTAGAACTTGGCTTTCATATACTACTTAATAGTATTGTTGCAGGAAAAAGACTCATAACTTGAGCAAAATCATAATCAGGAAATCAACAAATCATGTGTGGAGTGATTTCTGTCTTTCTACCTCAGTTGTCTGAGGCTCCAAACAAATCATGTGTGGAGTGATTTCTATCTTTCTACCTCAGTTGTCTGAGGCTCCAAACTTCGTACCTAATTGCAGGAAAACAATACTGATCTAGACTTAGGTGACTAGCTTCTCTTTCTTTCTTTTTTAAAAATTTTATTTATTTATTTGAGAGACAGCACATGAATGAGGGGACATGGTTCAAGGGAAGGGCAGAGGGAGAGGGAGAAGCAGACTCTTCACTGAGCAGGGAGCCCAACTGGGATTCCATCTAGGACTCTGGAATCATGACCCCAGCCAAAGGCAGACACTTACCTGACTGAGCCACCCAGGTGCCCCAAGTGACTAGATTCTTAATTACAAATCTCTTTCATATTCTTTCTATCTCCTAAACTGTGCTGTCTACAGTGATAGTACTGAGGAGATAATCACTAAAAAGTTGATTTATATTATCTGCCCTACAGTTGGTAACATTGGAGACAAAAATTCCCTGGGCTTAGAAACCAGAATTACAGAAAGGCATACAAATGCACAGATGAGTGAGCAACTATTACAAATAGAAGACTTTGGGGAGCCATTTTTAAAAAGGATTAATTCTGAATACAAAAGGGAAATTACCCTAAAGAATAAGTATAAAAGCAGCATGAATGTTCTGTATATAAAATGAGCACATTTTATAAAAGAATTTAAGGAGCAATAAAATCCATCCTTACATTTTATTATTTTACAACTATCTTTTTATATGATAATAATAAGAATATGACTTCTAACCATTGTTTAGCTCATTCATATAGAATTATCTGGCAAAGAGTGGCAGAAATCAACTAAGCAAAATTGTATAGGTTTATGCCTCATACAACCTAGAAGGGAATCTCAAGTAAATTCTTCCAACAGAGAGAAGGAAACCTTTTCTAACTTCTTCTCTGAATCTTCAATAATTCATGGTGACTTGCAAATTAAAACTATGCTCTTTTCCTGTTCAGCTGTCTGGTCTGGTCCAAAGCAGATTACAGGGTAACCTTCCAGTATTTCTACTCTCAACTCTTAAGGAGAAAGCAAAAGAATATAGATATAAATAGGCATTTCTTTATTCAGTTATTTACTCAACAGTTATTGAGCATTTCTGAAATGCAAGGCAGTGTACCCAGTCAGTAAGAATGATACATGGAAAATTAAAGATAAATAATAGTTAACAATTACTGAATACTAAGAACTTCACATGAATTATCTTAAGCCTTGTGACAATCCTTGAGATATTAGCATTTTCCTTATTTTCCAGGTAAAATGTAAGGAATCTTCCTAAACTTCAGAAAGATTAAATGACTTTCTCAATGTCGTATTATTTATAAAATAGTAAATCTAAGATTCAAATCCATGGATGTCATATTACAGATAAGAGGTTTCATGGAAGAGATAACACTGAATCAGGCTTTGAAAGATGAACAAGTACATTAGTCAGATTATATTAGGATATCCTGTGATATCAAACAATCCCAAAATCTCAACTACAATTTCTTTTTCTTCTTGTATTACAAATCCATTGTGGCTCAGCTGGATATATTTTTTTTAATTCTGCAACTAGTTCGATAGAACATGTTCTATTTGAACATATCTGTCTGAAGACAGAGAAAAAAGAATTGAGATATCACCTTATACCAGTCAGAATGGCAAAGATTACAAGACAGGAAACAACAAATGTTGGAGAGGATGTGGAGAATAGGGAACCCTCTTATGCTGTTGGTGGGAATGCAAGTTGGTGTAGCCACTTTGGATAATAGTGTGGAGATTCCTCAAAAAATTAAAAATAGAGTAACCCTATGACCCTGCAATTGCACTACTGGGTATTTACCACAAAGATACAGATGTAGTGAAAAGAAGGGCCATATGCACCCAAATGTTAATAGCAGCAATGTCCACAATTGTCAAACTGTGAAAGGAGTCAAGATGCCCCTCAACAGACGAATGGATAAAGAAGATGTGGTACATATATACAATGGAGTATTATGCCTCCATCAGAAGGGATGAATACCCAATTTTGTATCAACATGGGTGGGTCTGGAGGAGATTATGCTGAGTGAAATAGTCAAGCAGAGAAAGTCAATTATCATATGGTTTCACTTACTTGTAGAGCATAAGGAATAACTTGGAGAACATTAGGAGAAGGAAAGGAAAAGTGAATTGGGGGGAAACTGGAGGGGGAGATGAACCATGAGAAACTTTGGACTTTGAGAAACAAACTGAGAATTTCAGAGGGGTGAGGGATGGGGGGGATGGGTGAGCCTGGTGGTGGGTATTAAGAAAGGCACGTTTTGCATGGAGCACTGGGTATGGCACATAAGCACTGAATCTTGGAACACTGAAAAAATAAATTTAAAAAATAAATTTAAAAAAAAGAATAATTGACAGAACCATGGAATGGTTCATAAAGCTGCTACAGAGAAGTGACTTAAGGAACCTTCATTCACACTTCATCAGACAAATCAATTTACAAGTCAAGTCTGCTATCAATGAAGCATGGAAGTAGAATTCTCTTCTAAAGAGAGACAGCAGTCCTTGGGAATTCTATTATAGAAGGTTAGAAATGGGAACTAATATTCTAAATAGAGGAATATCCTAAAGTTGACTCTAATCTTTATAAAAAAGTAACCATTTAAGTACATAAAGATAGTCAATATGGAGCATTATTTCAGAAGTTCAAAAAAAGACAATGGTTTAGGAATATTTGCAGGCTAATGTGACATAGGGTTTTGTTTTTGTTTTTTTAATTAATTTGTCAGAGAGAGAGAGAGCAAGCACAAGCAGGGAGAACAGCAGGCAGAGGCAGATGCAGGCTCCCCACTGAGCAAGGAGCCCAATGTGGGACCTAATCCCAGGACCCTGGGATCAAGACCCAAACCAAAGGCAGATGCTTAACTTACTGAGCCACCCAGGCATCCCTGACACAGTCAGTTTAAAAGGGGAATTAGAGGGCAAAAGAAAAGAGAGACTGACTTAGGCTTGCAGAATAGGAAATTTCTCCTCTCTACTGTGTGCCTAAATGTCTGGTAATAATAACTATACAATTTAGCTAGGAACACTTTCTAAAGAGATCTTCTCTGATCTACTTTTACGACTTTGAGTGGGGCTGGGCATCCAAAACCACCTGTCTAAGCTTAGATCTGAGTAAATTGGCCACTCACTATCCACAGCATTGAAGTAAGAAAGGCAATTCCTCTATTAACACCATTTTCCTCTAAAGCAACCTACACAGCTGAAGTGATTTTCCCTGGTGAACAACTGAGCCCCTGAAGGGTTGAAATTGCCTTAAGGTCACTTTCTGAGTTTGATCCTTGGATCAAGAATAAAACATAGGCTGTTTTCTTTAATTTTACAGTGAGCTCTCACTTCCAAGGAGACTTCATCTAAGCCCTCTATACAGTGCTACAGCATCCTGTGAATACAGCAGAAATGTTAGGCAAACTGAAATTTGGTTCTGACATCAGATAAATCTGTACTATCCACCTGATGACCAATGACCTGAATGGACTTCAATTTGTCTCTGTGTGTTAACAGCTTCTTTATCAAAGTCAAGACTCTTGCCTGGGGCTTTTTGAATCTCCTTCAGCAGCTTAGTTATATTTTAATCTGACATATGAGAAACCAAAAAAGAATAACATGTGTCATTAGAAATTCAATTGGCCTCTCAGAGCTTCTGTGGCCTCATGGGAGAGCAGCAGAGCTGAGACTGAAGGCTGTATGACCCGGGTGCCATTTTACACTTTCTGGTTACTTAAGAAAGAAGCGCCTGAAATGTGTGCTGCTCTGTGGAAGGATAGCTCAAAATTAACCTTCCAGAATCTCTGCATGATCCAACAAGAGTAGAAACTATTTCATATAAACCTCGAGGGATGAGAAAGCAATATTAGAGAGAAAACCAAGTGCCCAGGACACTGGACTTATCACCAGCACTTCTTCCAAGTCTGAAGGGAATTGTTTTATATGTTACGATGGTTACAGACCACAGGGGGAACCTTTTCAAATTCTAACCCTTCCTTCAAGTTTATCAAACAAACAAAGCCTTGGCCAATCATAGATAAATAAATAAGTAAATAAGTGTTTAAAGAATAAAAGAAATGCTCTCTTAATCTGAATAAGGCCCCCCGAGCCTTATTTATAGACGCATGTTCAAATCACAGATTATTGATGTAGGGGCCTACTTAGAGCAACTCCATCTCGGTTAAACAGCCATTTTGTTGTTTGTGCAGTAAAACTTAAACTGACCCTGCCCCACCCTCCAAGAACTTACTTAAAGTCAAGTCTGGGAAACCAGTAAAATATAGTCGACCAGTCCCTGATAACAGAATCCAAATACAAGGATTGGTCAGGTCAGGTGGAGATAACAGAACCCATAATGCAAGGATGAGTCAGGCCAGGTGAAGACAATCTCATTGGCCAGGCTCAATCACATGGCCTTTGCTCTATAAAAGCTAGTCTGTGAAGCTAGGTAGGGGGGGGGGTTGCTCTCTCCGTAAGAGACGGCCCCGGCCGGTCGGTTTGATTCTCGATATTTGGTGTGAAATAAAGCTTTGCTTGACCTTCGATTTGTATCAGTCTCGCTCCTTTGATCATGGACCCCATCAATTGACCCATGCAGTTGAATTAAAAACTCTGTAGCCTTGACTTGAAGCAAACCTTGGAAATACCATTTCGAATCATCTTCAGGGGTTCTTAGCAAACTCCAACCCAATGCATTTCAAACATTTTTCTCTGTGTCCCTGTGAATGATGGAAAAAGGGAGAGCCCAGATTGGAAGGTCTCACTCATCCTGCCTCCCCAACTCTTCAATCAAGAGTGTACTGCTTTTTCAAGAGTGTACTACTTTTATATGTATCACATATTCAAATTCCACGAAATGTTTCTCTTAAAGAAAGAATTCTAGGGCTTTGGGGGAAAAACAAAACAACTTGAAAACTCTGCCTGAAGCATGAAAAATTAAAGAGAAAGCTTAAAAAGGAAACAGGTTCTAGTGTCCCTTAGTCCACCAGGTCTCTTGGGAGCAGGGAGCAGTGGGAGAGTACTAAAATGATTCTTGGGAGAAAAGGCAGCAGAGCAGGAAAGAGGAACGAAAATGAACTCATCACCATACTACCCTCCCTGCACACAAGTTGCCCCTGGCAGCAGCTCAGAAGGGGCTTGCTCTTTGCTAAATGTTGTAGGTAACCAGCTGGGCTTGTCATACCCACTTAATAGCAGTACTTTAAGAAAGTGTTGTCATTTCCTTGTCAGACTCATTTCTCTATCCTCTATTATCTTTTCAAAATTGTATTACAAAATATTATGAGCTTCCTGTATCAGACACTTTGGGTCTTAGTCACTCAATTATTAAAATTGTATGATTTTTTAAATTGCCATTATGTGTGGGCTGTCTTTACCAAAGCGACAAAGCAATTGAGTTAACCCAAATGGTGCTATGATTGCAGGATCAGAACATGGAAAATTATAGTGTTGGAGAGAAAAAAAAAAAAAAACAGCTATTTCACATCAGTGCCAATAAAATCCTGGGAAACTCACCATGACACCATTATGCTAGGCAGAGCAGAGCAAATGCTCACAACATATTACCATGCTGAGTAATAGGAAAACAATGCCATTTAGGGCTGTTAGTTCTATACCATGTTACTCGTCTATAGTAAACGTGGCCCTCTGGTAATGTGATGTGCTCCACATTCCACAACAAGAGTGACTCTGACTGCTGCCAGCCACTTTTCACTGCACCTGTGTCCATCACCACAAAGTCTCCACATACCTGTCATCACAGCTGCTGACATCCAGGATTGGATCCTCTACTTCTTCTTCTTCTTCTTTTTTTTTTTTTTTTAATTTATTTATTTGACAGACAGAGATCACAAGTAGGCAGAGAGGCAGGCAGAGAGAGAAAGAGGAGGAAGCAGGCTTCCCACTGAGCAGAGAACCCGATGCGGGGCTCGATCCCAGGACCCTGGGATCATGACCTGGGCCAAAGGCAGAGGCCTTAACCCACTGAGCCACCCAGGTGCCCAGGTCCTCTACTTCTTTCAGTGGACAATCATAAGCAAAACCTCAGAGAGTCTGGGTTGTGCTGGATTCTTCCACAGGCCAGACTGGCTCTGTGATAGCAGCTTGCTAAGCTTGATGAGCTACTGACAAGGCACCCTCCTGAAAAGGAGGGCGACTGCTTGGGTGCCTGCCCAACAAGAGGTTTTTAAAGAAGCCAAGCAAGATTCCTGTTTCCCAGTACAGACCATGTTCTGATCATTTAGGGTCCTATCTCCTTCGTTTCTTCAACATAGATAACTGGCTTACTTAATACCAACTTGCAAATTCAGCCTAACTCCCACCTCTAAGGTCAATCTTGATGCTTGTCAGAGAAAATGGCCTACAATAAGCTGGGCAAGGAGCTTAAATTCAGATGCCCAGAGGGACACATGGCATAAAAAAATGGAAAGATATTACAATAACTATGATAGTAGGGGTAGTAGAAACTGTGGTAAACCTGAGAGTCTATGCTCATCAGAAGGCTGCAGCACAGTGCAGCTCCAACAGACTCTTCCAGAACAAACACAAGACCAGCTTTGCCAAAGCTTCCAGTTTGTTTTTGAAGATATCAGAAATACAGATTTTTTATATAAAATAGGATTTTTCAAGTGGGCAAATTTTTTTTGTTTTTTTTTTTTAAACAAAAACATGTTTGCCCACTGTGTTAGTTTCCTATTGCTACTGTAATAAATTATCTCAAATGCAGTGATTTAAAACAACACAGATGTATTATCTTAAGTTCTCCAAGTCAGCAGTCCAAAATATGTCCCTATGGGCTAAAGTCAAATTTGTGGCAAGGCTACACTTTTTCTGGATGCTCTAGGAGACAATGGGTGTTCTTACCATTTTCTGTGTCTAAAGGTTGCCTAAATTCATCGGCTAATGGCTCTTACCTTCATCCTCAAGGCCAGCAATATAGCACCTTCTAATCTCTCTGATACTCTTGTTTTCTTCTCATAAGGACCCATGAGATTACATTGGGTCTGACTGGAGAATCTAAACTAATCTCCCTGTCTCAAGATCAGAGTGCCTTTTGCTATGCAAGTTAACACAGTCACAGGTTTGGTGTGTTAGGGCATGGTTATCTCAGGGAGTCATGATTCTGCCTACCACACCTGCAGTTTGCAATGGTCCAGGCAACTTAAAGTGTTCAGAGATTTGGCCTCACATCAGCCTTGAGCTGGTTCTTGTGCCCTGTATAGCACACCTTCCTACCCTTAAAACATCGTCCAGTCATAAATATCATAAAATGATATTCTCTTTTTTTTAAGATTTATTTATTTGAGGGAGAAAGAGAGAGTATGCACACAAGTGTGGGGCAGGAGCAGAGGGAGAGGAAGAGAGAAATCCTCAAGTATTCTCCCCGCTGAGCACTGGGTTCAGTACAGGGCTCAATGGGGGGCTTGATCCCAGGACATGAGATCACGACCTGAGCCAAATCAAGAGTTGGATGCTCAACCAACTGGGCCACACAGGTGTCCCTATGGTCATACAATGATATTTTTTTTTCAGTGTTCCAAGATTCATTGTTTATGCACCACACCCAATGCTCCATGTAATACGTGCCCTCCTTAATATCCACCAACAGGCTCAGTTAACCTCCTAACACCCCACTACCCTCCCCTTCAAAACCCTCAGTTTGTTTCTTAGTCCACAGTCTCTATTCTTGATCCAGACAGTGGGTTTGAGCTTGCTGATATGGAATGGTTGTCCCAGACTTCAACTTTTTACTACTGTGGCTTTTCCATACTACCTGGATCATCTCCAGGGATGCCTGCTCCTGTCTTTACTAAATAAATCCCAGTCCCAGGAATTGTAGCTTCATTCTGTGGTTTCTGAAGCCAGTTACTCTCATCTTCAAACCTTTGAAATTATAAATACCTTGGGAAGGATTATATCTTTTTACTTCGTAAACATTCATCAAACATCATTTGAGAGTAAGAATGGAACCTAAGATGGATTCCTGGGCCTGACAGAGTACCTCAAGGATAAAAGAATGGGATACTCAGGGAGGCTGCTCCAAGGATACATTTTTTCACTGCCTTCACCAGAAAAAAAATTGACTTATCTAGGCTCAGATTTTGACTCCATTTATGGAACAGAAAGTATTCCAACAATGGATTCCAGTTCAGGGATGTATCTCTTCTACCAAACGCAACACCTCCCAGGACCTCCCTGCTTATAGCAAAAGCCTCCCTATCTCCTTCTCTCAGAGGAAATTGGGGAATGCAATAGCCAAACAGGGACCAGATTTCAGTGGGGGACAGAGAAAAGAGAAATGAATATCCCTGACATTGGGTTATGTTTTCCCTTTAGAGTGGTAACGAGTTTCCAAAACTTGAAGCCCAAGGCCATAGGCTAAATTTAAAGGAGTTGTAGATTTCCAGGCTGATGAAGGCCATGGCAGAATTTTTTTTTTTAAAGATTTTATTTATTTATTTATTTGACATAGAGAGAGAAGCAAGAGCAAGCACAGGCAGACAGAGTGGCAGGTAGAGGCAGAGGGAGAAGCAGGCTCCCTGCCAAGCAAGGAGCCCGATGTGGGACTCGATCCCAGGACGCTGGGATCATGACCTGAGCCGAAGGCAGCCACTCAACCAACTGAGCCACCCAGGCGTCCCGGCCATGGCAGAATTTAACTTTGCTTTGTGATAGGCAGTGGGTCATCCTTCCTGGCAGAACAAGAGACTGGAACCCAACCAGAGGCTAGGCCAACACATTTTTACTCCCTCCCCTATCCCTGGCCACTTCTTCCTCCTTCCTCTTTCTAATTCTCTTCTCTGGGAACTGCTTCATGTCTTCCTGTGAGATAGGAGTAGCTACAAAAAGGGAATATTTGTATTTTCTCCATTTGAGAGTTAGTTTTGTTAGATGAACTTTGACCTGTAGTTTCTCACCCAGAACATCCTTGTGCTTTCCCTAAAGAACCTGTGGGACCCTATGAATAATGGATACTGGATCCAGCCCTATGTCCACAAATAGCAGAGACTGTGCACAGAAGTCATAGACTGCTGGACCCTTTGCTGCATCTGTATCAAAGACATGTTTGACCGCATTGTTTTACTAAACTGTCAACATGTAAACAATCAAGGCATTTCACTGTAAAATTCAGATAATCAGACTCTCCTAAAGCAATCAGGTGATCTGACATCACTGCACACGCATTCCTGCAGGCTGTATACTTCTAGCACTAAGTAGTGGCTGGCCTTCAAAACAGGCACAGTCTCTCCCATTTTACCTAACTACCTAACTAGCCCAGTAGACATTTGAGTTTATAACCCATGCAATATAATGTAGTAGTTAAATATTTGTCATTGGGCAGGACTAGATCTGATTCCTCACACTGTATGTAACAGACCTCTGAGGCCATTGCTAAAGCTGCTGGTAAGAGCACATCTTATTTCTACACAGTAGGAAACTCTAAATTCTTTTATAACATTTGAATATTCTTGCCCTGAGGATTCTAAAAACATGCGGACCATTGCTTGGTGCTTTAAGATTGTCTTGTCATCTACAGATTAGTGATTTGAAATGACTTCTCTTTCCAATTATACTTATTACATCTGGCTCACCTCCACTGTTCATGATGTAGCACTGTGAGTGGGTGTTACTTTTTCTGTTTAATACTTGCAAACTCATAGCGTGGCCGAGATGATCATTTAGTCCTGAGGGATACAATAACAGAGCCAGGTCACTTCACCTCCACCATTCCTGGTGTCAGCTTCCTGGGGTATGGATTCCATTTCAGACACCAGCATATGCTCAATACCACTTTCAACACAATCCTAAGGTTGGGCAGGAAACTTATCAGTGCCGTATACATATTTAAAATTAAAAAATAAAATGTTCTCAAGAAACTGTTTATTGGGCCATTTTATTTTCAGGATGCACAGGAAATGTTTGTCTTACCAATTTGAAATAAATGTAATTGACCTTTTAAACACAGAACCTGAGTGATTTGGAGAAAAGAGAAACAGTTCGGCTTAATTCTATCAGAATGAATAACAATGGCGACTCTTCTATAAGACCTTTAGCTAATAAAAGCAGAATGTCCCTTTAATAATTATTAAAAGACTGGATATACGGTGATATGAAGATGGAAGAATTAGTAGCAGGAGTCCAGTTACCATATCCCAGAGTGAGACCATGAGAGAAGCATGACATTGCTAGGCAACGCTGTGCAGTTAAACAAGTTTTCACTGGCTCAGTGTGGTATAGTAGGTAGGAAGCAAGATTCAAGAAAAGCAAAGGGGAAAAGAATGCAATTATTTATTTTAATTGGGTGGGGCATGGAGGAAACAAAGGCAGATATAGAAGTTAATCTCAGCCAAATTTTCAGGATATGAAATGTGAATTCTAGAAAAGAATTCTAGAAAACCTTATTGAACATTTACTGAATTAAAGATTTTTAAAAATTGGGATTGGAGGTATTAGCCAGGTACTGTGCTTTACATACATTAGATTATGGTAAGAGTAAGTATACCATTTTATAGAGGAGGAATAAAATTCAGAGAGATGATTCACACACCCAGGATTTGAAAACTAGAAACAGAATAAACCAGGCTCTGAGTATACTCCTTTGTGATTCGAAAGCTCATGCTTTCCCCACTATTATTCTATGCTGGGTTCCTTTATTTAAGAATGACTCTCACATGTGGCTCCTTGCTTTCCTAAGCCTTCAAGATTTTCATCATAACAGCATATTTTGTCCAGGAAAATGCATTAGTGTGAATGGTCAGTTGTTATTCATCCATCCATTCATTCATTCATTTAACAAATGCTATCTTCTCTCTCCCAAGCACAACTTTAGATACAGGAGAAAAAATGGCGGAAAAAAAATAAATGAGTCCCCTGCTTTCTTATGTTGAAAGGGTTTGAGGGACTAACAATAAATGAATCCAAAAAGTAGATTATTGTATCTTAGGTGGAGATATATGCTATAAAGAAAAATAATATGGGGCAAGTGGTAGTTGGGTTAAACAGGGTGATCCAAGTCAGCTTTTCTGAGATATTCTGTGACCAGAAAAGACTATTAAGCTTAATTTTTCTGTTATTACTGTTGTGATTATTTATATATTCATTTATTTGTTCAGTTTTCTGTTTCTTTACTTCTACTCTGAGGAATTATGAAAATATATTTCCTTTTTAACTGCGTGCTTTGACCTGCTAATGTATTACTCTCCCTAAGTGAATATACTAAAACTAGGATTTCGAATGTTTTGTGAAAGACCTGCTGCACTTCAGCCATCACCTCCTAATTGGTGCCCTGCTTCCACTCTTACCCATTACTGTCCATTCCCCACACAGCAGTCATGCTCATTTAAACGTACAAATTAAATCATAACATCCTTCTGCAGGAAAACTCCTGATGCTGTCCCATAGAACTTAGAAGAAAATCTGCTTTCCTGAATGTAGGACCATGGTCTGGCTTCTACCACTTCTCCAACCTCATCTGTACAACCTTTTCCCTGTTACTTCTACTCTATCATTACGCATTGCTATGGTTAGGGTTTTATTGTAACAATGGTACATTATTGAGCTCAATATCCAAATCAATCATCTTAACATCCTTTCAAACTATTTTCTCTTTCTTTTCTATTCCAAGAACAGACAAAGAAACCCCTACAGAATAAAATCCTAGCTGTTTTGACTAGAATTCAGAATTCTACCTTTACAACTCTTTCCACCTTCCTCCCCTTTTCTCGCCACTCAGACTTACATGGGATACATGACTTATTTAAACCTCACAATATTCTCCTTTATTCTTTTACTTCCATCTCTGAAATAATTACTCTTCTGCTTCTCCCATTTCCCATTATGTATACCTTATCTAAATTTTTAAAACCTGGCTCAGCTATCATCTCCTCCAATATGATCTTCTTTGATTCTCCCAAAGGAGCTGAAACTCTTCTTCATCTCTCACATGGTACACTTCAGTTTCTAATTTCTACTGCAGTTTTCTATGTTTGTCTTATTTTTTTTCTTATTTTTTCTAACAGTCCATAAGTTTCTTGTATTAGGCAGGGTAAATGATAGCTGTTGTGTTAAATAATCCTGTAATCTCAGTGGCTTAACAAAATGAAGGGGTGTGTGTGTGTGTGTGTGTGTGTGTGTGTGTGTGATATACCACAATCAGGTGTGACTTGGTAGGGATAGGGCAGAAGAAGGGAGGTGGGGAAGGAGACTCTGCTCTTCTCAGTCATTTGGATTCAAGCTGTTCCTTCCCTCTGCTGGCAGTATCATCTCTTGGGGCCTTGGAACCCTCTACTTGATCCTCTGAATCTTACTGGAAGAGAGAGGAGAGAGCATAGAGAAACTGTACTCTTGACAGCCTTATTCTAGGGGTGACACATCACATCTCACTTACCATTCATGACCAGTGGTTGCATATCTTCACCAAAGTACAGGTGAGCTAAGAAGGTAAGTTAGTAGTGTGAACAGAAAGAAGTGGAAGTTTGTTTAGTGAACATCTAGCCAGTTTCTGCCACACAGCTAAATACTACTAACCTACTCTTTGATAAAGAAGAAATCATGAGTGGGGTGCCTAGGTAGCTCAATTCATAAAGTGTCTTACTCAGGGTTTTGAGTCAGGTCATGGTCTCAGGATCACAGGATCAAGCCCAGTGTGGGGCTTCATGCTGGGCATGGAGTCTGCTTGGGAATCTCTCTCTCTCTCCTTCTTCCTCCACACTTCCATCTGCCCCCACTTGCGTCATGCTCTCTCTCTTTCTGGGAAATTAAAAAAAAAAAAAGAAAGAAAGAAAGAAAGAAAGGAGAAATCATGAAGGGAATTTAAAACAATTTGGACAGAATGGCAATAAAAGTATAACATGTCAATATTTGTGGAACGTACCTAAAGCAGCACCTAGAGGAAAATAGATAACTTTAAATATTTTAATCAAGAAAGAAGAAATACGACAGAAAGGAAACAAACAAACAACAACAACAAAAACAGTTCATGGGATGCCTGGGTGGCTCAGTTGATTAAGTATCTGTCTTTGGCTTGGGTTATGATCCCAGGGTCCTAAGATCAAGACCAATGTAGGGCTCCCTGCTCAGTGGGGAGTCTGCTTCTCCCTCTCCTTCTGCCCTACTCATGCTCTCTCTCACTCTCCCTCTCCTAAAATAAATAAATAACATCTTTAAAAAGGGGGGGGGGGCAGGCAGTCCATGATACTGAAAGGGAGCCACAATGAGGAACACTTTCAAATCAACATGTATAAGGGTCGCATAAGCTACTGGACACTACGGAAAGTTTGGACACTATGGAAAGTAGCTGAGTATAAACTATTTTGCTCAAAAGGGCTACTAGCCAAAGTAAAGTATTGTCCAGAAAGATGTTATAAGGTATATTTCTGAGAGGTAAGATGGGAAGGGTCAAAACATGCCATAGCAGACCAAGTATCCCCAACTAGGACCCAGTGCATCGGGAAAAACCTTGCAGAGCTTCTGAAAGATTATATACAGGTATCTTATGAGAGAGCCAACATTTAAGGCCCTTACTTCCTATAAGAAACCACCGCCAGTAGAATGTTAAAACAACATCATATAACTAAAAGCTTCTGAGGTACCTAGGTGGCTAAGTTGGTTGAACAACCAATTCCTGATTTTAGTTCAAGTCACCATCCTGGAGGTTGTGGGATGGAACTCCATCTGGGGCTCTGTGCTGAGTGCGAAGTCCATTGGAGATTCTCTCTGTCTCCTTCTGCCCCTCCCCCCACTTGCTTGCTCTCTCTCAGTGAATAAATAAAATCTTTTTTTTTTAATTTTTATTCATTCATTTAGAGAGAGAATGTGTATGAGAGAGAGCTCAGAAGCGGGGGGAAGGGAGAAAGGGAGAAGCAGACTCCTCACTGAGCAGGGAGCCCTATATGGGGCTTGATCATGACCCTGGGATCATGACTTGAGCAAAAGGCAGACTCTTAACCAACTGAGCCACCCAGGTGCCCAACTGAATGAGTAAAAGCCTTTAAAAAATAACTGAAAAGCTTTTGTTTTGGTTTCTAACTTTTTCTCTAATCTCTTCTTCCCTATGCCAATACCAGAGAAACTAGAATTAAAATAGTAAGGAGGGAGAAGTGAAAAAGCAACTGACACTCCTCTGCACCGAGGCTGTGGCCTGAAAGGCTACCAAGAAGGTGAACACTTGGGAAGCCTGGGTGGCTCATTAAGCCCCTGCCTTTGGCTCAGGTCATGATCCCGAGGTCCGAGGTCCGAGTCCCGCAGCGGGCTCCTTGCTCAGCGGGGAGCCTGCCTCTCGCTCCGCCTCTCTCTCCACCTCTGCCTGCCTCTCTGCCTGCATGTGTGCTTTCTCTCTCTCTTTCTGACAAATAAATAAAATCTTAAAAAAAAAAAAAAGAAGGTGAACACTAGATGAAAGTGAAACTGAATTTTTAAACTACTCTAAACAAGACTGGACTTTTTTATATGTGAAAGTGACCAAGAAACAATGGGAACTGCCATCGATGTTATTAAAGGATAGGAAAGGGGACGCAGTGGAGAATGTTTGAAGGAAGCAATAGAGAAAATAACAATAAAACTTATTCATGTTTATATCCTGCAGAAATCAGACTGTTCAGTAAACCAGTTTTTATTAAAGACAAATGATCCAAGCATTCAACACAAGAGCTAGGAAAAAAAAATTGCAAAAGAGTAAACCCAAAGAGATAAAAAGGAAGGTAGTAATAAAAATGTTAGAAATCAATGAAATTAAAATAAGAGGAGGAAAAAGATATTGTTAACTAAACCAAGAATGGGTTCTTTAAAAGAATAATAAAATAGAAAAAAAAACTGACAAATTTGTGGGAGCAAAGATGAAAATAAACAATTTTTTAAAAAGAACTAACTATAAAAAATGACAGAGATTTTTTAAATTATGTAAAACACTATGAACAACTGAAGAACCATACTGAATTACATTTAAAAATATAAATGAAATTACTAAATGTCCTGGAAAAGATACAAAATGTCAAAATAGGCATATGATGAAACAGAACTCTTGAATATACCAAACTCATTAAAGAAATTATGATAACAATAATTTTTAAAACTTCCTCTTCCACAGTCCCCCCCAAAACATTTTAGACCAAGAGAGTTGTGTGGGTGAGTTAAGCAAACTTTAAAGAAACAGATAAACTACCAAACTTAAGTTATTGCAGAAAACATAAAAGCAATAAAAGTTATCCAACTCATTTTGAAAGGCTATAGTATAACCTCTATATTTAAACCAGAGTAAGTTATAATAAATAGAAAATTTGGGTCAACCTTATTTATAAATATGAATATGAAAATCTGGATTAGCTAACTAAATTCAACAGCATAGTACAAAATAAAAAAAATAAGGCAAGCCGCATTCATTTCAGAAATTCTTGGATGGCTAAATGTCAACCAAGAATTTAATTTACTATATGGTTAAATATCAACAAGGAATGTAATTTACTATGCACTTAAGAAGATAATTCTTATGGTCACTTTAATAGATACAGAAAACATTTGATAAAAGTAATGCATTCTATTTTAATTTAAAAAAACCTCTTAGAAAACAAGAAATAGGAAAAAAACTGCTAACTCGATAAGAAAATAATGATAATAATAATAGTTTGCCAAACTAGACCAAACATCATTCATATTGTAAAATTTTAATTTATGTCATTTGAGGCTGGGAGAAGAAGAGTATGTACTATCATTTCAGTAGTTTAACATGGTACTAGAGGTCTTTACTAACATAGTAAAATGGCAGAGGTGGGGTGGGACAGGAATTAGAAAGGAGGATACAAAGATGATACCATTTTTTAAAGACTTAACAAATAATATATGTACAGAAAAGCCAATAAAATCAAAAGGCAAACCATTAGAACTAATAAGATTTGACCAAAGTAGCCAGAGACAAAATCAATTCCTCCAAATCAGTAACATCCATCTTTGTCAGTAATAAGCACCAAGTAATATGGCAATAAAAAAACCAAATATGTATAGGAATTAAACTAATAAAAGCACTCAAGTCTTCTGTGGAGAAAATATTTAATTTTTTTTAAATGACTTCTCTTGCTCCCCCCCAAAAAAAAAAAACTTGAATATATAGAGAAATAAGTTTCATTTGTGGAGATAATAGCACTGTAAACATGTCAAGTCCCCCAAGTGATATATAAATTAAATGTAGTTCCAATCTGAATAACACTGAGAAATGCAATAGATTTATTCTAAAATTTTTAATGAAGAATAAACATCCATGCATGGATGAATAATTGGTAAGTCATAGTAATCACAGTGTGGTCCTGGTAGAGAATTAACAAATTAAAACAATGGCATGTGATTGAAAACCTATACACAGATCCCTTACTAAAAGAATCTACTATACGATAGAGGTGGCATCAAAGATCAGTGGAGAAAATATGAATTATTTAGAAAATGGTGTCTAGAAAAACTAAGTCATATTTCCCACTTCAAACATTACATAAAAATTAAACTCCAAATCAATTAAAGACCTAAATGACAAAGGCAAAATTATAAAATTATAGAAGTCGAAGTAGGAGATTATTTTTGTTACTGTAGGATTAGGGAAGGATTTCTTTAAAAAGACTATAAATTACAGGCAATCAGCAGAAAAACTGATGAAATTACATAAAAATTAAAGATTTCTGCTTAATGAACATCATTGTCAAAGTTAACAGATGGGTGACAGACTGAGAGAAGGTATTTGCAATATCAAAATCTGACGAGAGATTAACATCCAAAAAATACAAAGAACTCCAGAAAATCAGCATGAAAACCACAAGAGACACAATGCTTAAATGGTCAAAAATTGAATCTATAGAGTTCATAGAACATGGTAATAAAGGATTAACTGAATAGGCACTCAATCTTACTAGCACTTAGAAGACTCTTGAAAGCAGTAATGACATACCACTTTTTACCCAAAAGACTGATACAAGTTAGAAAGATGGATATGTAAAGTGTTACTGAGAACATCACAAATGAGAAGGATTCTCACTTTGCTGTAGGGTATAGCCACTATGAAAAGCTATGTAGGTTATAATTTAGCAATTCAGCTCCTGAGTATATAGGCCAGATAAAATTTTACACAAAGTCCATGAACAGACATAACCAAATTGGGTAACAATATAATTCTACCCTATATTTAGACTAATAAAACTGATATTTTGAACAGTCCTAATGACCATAACAGTTCAGCTCTGTGGTAGTAAATATTGGGATCATTCTCCATTCTACAAAATACCCTCAACATTCCCTCAAGAGAAACAATTTTATCATCTCATCTAATCATGACATCAGTCTCTATTTCAGTCAGAATAGAATAGGTTTGTTGCAATAACAAACATTTCCCAAATTTTGGATTATAACATCAAAGTTTTATTTTTCATTTGTGCTGCTTGTATACTCTGTGGCAAGATGGCTCTGATGATAGTAATCACTCTGACTCTAGAACCCAGGCTGACAGAGCTGGAATTATCTGGTACATTGCCAGTCATAGAGATAAAGGCAAGCACATGCTACATAGGTCTCCAACTGGAAGTGGCATGTGTCACTTCTGCTCACAATTCATCAATCACAGTAACATATATAACCAAGTCTAAACTCAAAATTGTAGAGAAGAATACTCCTCCATAAGAAGGTCAATTAATATTGATGAACAGCCATAGTCTTCTATAGTGTATATTCATTGTTGCACCGTTTATAACAGTCAAAGAGTTTGACTTTGTCTGTGTGTCTACCAAGAAGGGGAATGAATGAATAAAGTGGGATGTTGCTTCATGTAGTCTTCAGAACTGATGCAGGTTTCTCCCACTATCTGAAAGTAGAATGTTCCTATGAAATCTTTTGCAAGCCAAAATAGCATAAAGCAAAGAAGCAATTACCATCTCATAAGGGCAAAATCCTCTTCAGATTTCTTTCAGTTAGTGAAAACAGGTACCAATGTAGGGTTTTTTTGTTTTTTGTTTTGGCAAAAGCAAAGTGGTATAAATAGTAGGAGATAGTAGGAGAAACCTGAAATGTATTTCACTATATCAACAAAAATTGATATGTTTAAGTACTAGGTTCAAATTTTAAAAATAAATAATCAGAAATTAAATTTATAATACAACATAATGTTTGTGTTTTAAAAATATTATTAATGAAACAACAAAAGATGTTTTTCAAGGAAAAACATATATCCAAATAAACATATGGAAGGTCAACTGGAAGGAAATACAATACACCCATTAGATTGGGATGGGTATCTATGAGGAATAGGGAATGTAAGTGGATGTTGAGTGACTCATATAAGAATAACAAACAATAAAGTAAAATAATAAATAATAATAAATAATGCCTTACAATAATTGACGGTAATGTACCGTGAACTGAATATATCAAATCAATTCTGTTCAATAGGTATTCCTTAAGAAAGACTTGTAGGTCCCCTTTCAAATACATGACTTAAGACAGATAATTTCACATATATACTTTCTCGACAATAAATTATCAGATGTGTCCTTTTCTCCATCAGACTCTTAAGAAAATGAGACAAAAGGAGTGTAGGATTTTTTTTTTTTAGTAGGACAGAAGAGTGTCATAAGATGCCTGGTATGGGAAAGGTATTTAATAAATGGTATCAGTTTTTATACAGACAGTGCTTTGTTATATATATTATCTTATTTAATCATCAAAGTAAAGGATATTAACTATAATTGGGTATATCAAGAAGCTAATGAAAAGAAGTAGTAAGTGAATTGTCCTAAATTTACACTGACAGTTAAGAAGTCAAGTTATAACAGAAATTCCCAACTTGTGAATACTTTTTTAATCTGAGTATTAGTTGACAAATAAAAATGAAGATGTTTGAAGGGAACATCATAATAATAGACATACATACCATGAAAAGATTCATCCTATCTAGTTAATTAACACATCCATGTTACAAAGCTAACTCTTCATATATGTATGAATACATATTGGGTAAGAAGATTTAAGCTCTGCTCTGTTAGCAAACTTCAATTATATAATACATTGTTGTCAACTATAGTCATCTATCAAAATTCTACTGACACTTTTTACAGAAATAGAAAAAACAATCCTAAAATTGGTATGGAACTATAGGAGATTCCAAATAGCCAAAACAATCTTGAGAAAGAAGAACAAAACTGGAGGCATCAGACTTCCCAATTTCAAACTATATTACAAAGCCATAGGAACCAAAACCATATGATTTTGGAAAAAAAAAAAAACATAGATCTTTGGAACAGAATAGAGAGTACAGAAATTAAACCACACATGCACACATGCATGGTCAGTTAATTTATGACAAAAGGATATAAGAAAATACAAAGCAGAAAGGATAGTGTTTTCAGTAACTAGTGTTGGGAAAACTAGACAGCCACATGTAAGAGAATACAACTGAACCCCTACCTTATACCATACAGAAACATCAACTCAAAATGTATTAAAGCCTTAAATGTAAGACCTGAAATTGTAAAACTCCTAGAAGAAAATATAGGGGGTTAGCTCCTTGACATTGTGTGGGCAGTGAGTTTTTAGATTTAATGCCAAAAGCAAAGGCAACAAAAGCTAAAATCAATATGTAGAATTACATCATACAAACTTTTTTGAAGTTTTAGAACTCATTTTTTGAACTCATTTTTATCTAGCCCTCATTTGACTCTTAATACTCAGTCTGACACAAGAAAAAAGAATTCCTTATAGCTCTAAGGGGAACGTGGTTTGAGTCTGGGATTACAGGAGCCTATAGAAAGCCCTTAACCCTCAGTTCTTCGCATAGTTACATCAAGGACAATACAACTATAGCTAGTAAATTAGACTGGATGGACAAAGAAACAACATCTAGAACTTTTCTTTTTCTACACTGTGTAAACATTGTCTGAAAATAGTTTGTTCCAGTGCAACTTCTCACAGGCACGGTGAAGGCAACATGGTTAAGTACTTTACATACCTCAACTATTACCACATTGTAATAGGGGGAGAAAAGTGAATACTGCAAACCTTTCAAAGCATGGTGGCAAAGTTAACAATAAGGGAACGTTTTTCTTCAGTATATAGTAGATATCTTCAAGGTGACATCTACATTAAAATGTTAGATTAAGTGGGCCAGACACAACACTATGGAATGGCATATAATTTGTAAGGAATAAAAGATAAAAGATACTACATTATGTCAAGCTGGGAAAGATTAGTTGTTTACTGGAGCAAGAAAGAACCTTGAATTATGAATATATAGGAGAGTGAGGTCAAGGCGTAAATAGTTCTACTCAACTAGCCACAAGAGCTGAGGAGCAACCGAAACACTGTAGATCCAATTTAATACCTTTAAATATGCCACCAAAATCTCTGCTAGAGATTGCTTTACTAGTTCAATCAGGAGTCAGAAAACTACAGCCTATGATCTGTTTTATAAGGCCCATAAGTTGGGAAGGTTTTTTTATATTTTTAAAGTGTTGCTAAGAAGGGGAAAAAATGGAATAGAAAGAAAAGGGGAGGAAAAAAAGTGACACAGACTTTTCCCACAAATATGATTCATAAATTATAAAATATTTGGTACTTAATCCTTTACTGAAAAAGTTTGAAGACCTCTGTTCAAGATCAGTGAAAGAATGGGCATGTTTCTATGTTGGCAAGAAATAGCATGAAAACCCTAGAAGACTAACACAATTGCACAATATTATTTACCCAAAAAGCAAGGTTCAACAACCTATACCAAGCTAATGTACTTGTTTACTAAGTAAACTTGTTGATTTTTGAGCTACAACAACAGAGTTCAGTCGTTGTCACAGAGACAGTATGGCTTAGGACAGCTCATATAGTCACTATTTTGACTATTTAACATTAAATTTGCTGACTTTGAAACAAACTATAGTAGTAAGGCTCTTGCTATTCACTCTGCAATGTCCTTTTTCATACTGGTAGATTCTGACTCCTCAGAAGCAAGGGACACATCAGATTTTCTAAAAATATTTTAATCATGGTGGCTATATTTCCTTTAATGGTTGTCCTTCTAGCCACTGCTGTTTTGTGCTCCATCATGTTGCTCCAGACTTTGCTACTGGAAACACAGACAGTTGTGAAGACACAATACTTGCTGACACAAGCATAAGGCATGCTTATCCCATGATTGGTAAAATTCAACCAGTTATTTCTACCTCAGACAATAACTGATTAAGATCCTTTGGTTGAAACATTATATAAGACTTGAGTTGAATAATCCCTCTGTAAATAAATGGGTGTAAGAGAAATATATAGTATAACAATATGATCACCTTTTCTACATGAATTTTATTGAGGACATTGCCATTCATATAGTATTATTATATATTGAGTGTCTCCTTTCAGGGTTTTTTTTTTTTTTTATGAGGACACTTGAGATAATGTCCCCTTTTCAAGCTGTGTCTGGTGAAACATGGACCCATGTACAGTTTTCCTGGACACTCCAGAAAACAGATTTCTGGCAACTTCTAAAGCACATATTGCCAAAACCAGCATATTCTCTACAATCCAGAAAGCAGCAACTCTGCCCTCTCCACAAGGCCTGTATCTCATTCCTGAGGGGAAAGAAGGTGGTACCTTCCTTAGGTACTCTCTCTCGGCCATAGGAGTAGTGGCTGCTCCTTATATGTTATTCCTTTGTTTTTTTGGAAGTTATTTTTATTTCTTACTACCCAATGTCTTGTTACTTCAACCTCCAGATAGAGCTAATAATATTTTATCTTGAACTTTCCCTGTTAAAATTACTGGGTGGTTTCTGCCTCTCTTCACTAGACCTAGACTAATTCACCTCTTGTTTCTTTGGCTATTTGTTTATTTAGAAAACTAAGAGTTAAATTGTGTATGTATCCACTTACATACATCCACATACACACTTGTATAATGTATGATTTAATAATTGAAATATGTTCTTTTATACATCATTATATATTCTATAATCTTTAGATAAATGAATTATTTTAAAAATATTATTTATTGAGTTTACTATACACATTTAAACAAATGCATCTAAGAAATTATGCTAAGTAATAAATAATAATAATCATAAATAAGTATAAACAATTAATTATAAACATATCACATTAATATGTGTTTAGTTTTAACCACCAATCCCTGAAAAGTTGATAATCCAGGAATGACTATTTCAGGATTTTAGTACTACCTCCAGGGCTGCCACATTGCACGGCTGGTTCTTTGTGCCTTAAAGTCTGGTTTTATTAAAGTCTTCTGACTCATTGCTGAGGCTCTTTCTAACATTGAGCTCACATATGCTCTTACCACCTGCGTTGTGCTAGTGGCACCTGCTATGGCTGCCTTGACTACATCCTTCTTATCTGCATGAGCAGTTCTGTTTCTTGCAGGAAACCCTGCCACTTAGGCAGGAAAGGGAATGGATTTCTCCAAGGATGCTGGAGGAAAAGCCATCTTCAAGGAATAAAACAAACCCTCTTCTATGGTGTTTCTTGTTTCTCCTTGAAATATATTCCCTGGCTACAACAAAGGCACCAGCTCTCAAAATAACACTTTTTCCTTTCTTTTTTGTCCCCCTTCCTCCCACCGCTATTGAAAAGGGAGTGCCAGACAACTGTTAATATCACCAAATTCAGCAGTAGCATAGTTGGAAGATCTAAATCTTGTGTCTGAGAGAAAGCATCAGAGGAGTTGGGTAGTCCTTAATACATCTATATCTAAGTCATAAATTTAAAACCAAGTCCTAGCTCATGATCAAGAACAAGGATATACATCTCAGCATTTTTAAGCAGAAAAAAAATAGAAATACTTTAAATGTCCTATACTAGTCAATTATTCAAATAAATCAGGTTTCCCTCCACAATACACTGGCATACCATCATTAAGAATGAGGTCACAGAATAATATCAGATGACACAAAGAAATTATTCTCATGTATTATTAAATTAAAACAAAAGCAGTAAACACAAATTTTATTTTTTAAACATATATATACCAACAGACAAAAACATGTACTCAGACCACCCATATAGGTGAATAAAAAAAAAACAAACAAACATGGACAGTTGTTTTCTCTGAGTAATAGACTATGACTGTACTACCTTGTACTATTTGTACTACCTTGCATGTGCTTTTCTAAAGTATTCAAACTCTCTTTAATAAATTTGTGTTCTTTCCATAGTTAGAAAAAATACCTTTTTTTGTGGTTCTAAAGATGTCTTTATTTTTTTTAATAATCATTTTTTTATTTATTTTCAGCATAACAGTATTCATTGTTTTTGTACCACACCCAGTGCTCCATGCAGTCTGTGCCCTCTCTAATACCCACCACCTGGTTCCCCCAACCTCTCACCCCCCCACCTCTTCAAACCCTTCAGATTGTTTTTCAGAGTCCATAGTCTATCATTGTAGGAGAAGGCAGTTGGGGGAAATTGGAAGGGGAGGTGAAAAAATACCTTTAAAAAGGACACAGAAATGGTTGAATTAAGTCAAAATTTCCAAATTCCAGAAAAATCATAATCCTTGATATAGTTGTGGGATAGAAATGCATTCTTGCTTGCTTTCTTCATATTCATTTTAATAACAACACTTCCTGATCAAGATTGGTTGCTGACCTAATGGAAGCAAAAAGCAATTCCATAGAATCAAGGGTTTTAATAAGTTAGTTTTAGTTGATTAGTTATTCAACAATATAAGTCTCTAAGAGTACAGCCAGCATGGGGATGGTTTTAGCATGGGGATGGATTAGGTTGGATAAACGATGACAATGATGAAGATATAAGATAGATGATAGATGCTAGATAGATAGATGATAGATAGATAGATGACAGATAGATAGATAACATATTTATCATGGGCTTGACAAACAGTGAATTAATTTTTTTAAAACATCATCTCTTCCATGGAGGCAGTGTTGCACTTACCTAACTTAAGATTTTCCTTATCGGTAAAGGGGAGATCAAAATAGCTAAGGAAATGAATGAATGAATACTAATATACGTAAACAAAATAGAAAAGCATTTAAATTATTCCTGATAGAAATTTGTGTTTTGGGTTTAAGAAGACATACATCATTCTCTGTCTTTTACTATTTGCTATTTGACTGTCTGCTTGCCTAGAAACTAATCTTAATTTATCACCTATTATAAAAATGTCAGATATTCAGTGAAGCATTTGAGAAATAACAAGTTACAATTATACATATATGTAAGAAGTATTATATATTATTGTTATTCCTATCGTTATTATTGTTGTAATTGTTACTGCTACCAATTATATATATAATATATGGTCATATGCATACATACATATATAATAATAATATGGTGGTTATTATTACTGCTACTACATTTACCATTTGTAAATGTTTACAATATGCCAGGTATTTTGGGTCACCTGGTTAGCTCAGTAGGTTAAGGATCTGACTCTTGATTTTGGCTCCAGTCATGATCTCAGGGTCGTGAGATTGGGCTCTGTGTTGGGCATGGAGACTGCTTAATATTCCCTCTGTTCCTCTCCCTTTTCCTCTCTCCCACCTCTAAAAATTATTCCAGGTATTTTGGTAAGCCCATAATCAATATCATCTTATTTAGTTTTCCCAACTTTCCTATGAGGTAGGCATTATTATTAGAAAAGGGAACAGGGTAGGGAGAGGGTGGCTGGACTATGGACATTGGGGAAGGTATGGGCTATGGACATTGGGGAAGGTATGTGCTATGGTGAGCGCATGAAGTGTAAGCATGAATATTCACAGACCTGTACCTCTGGGGCTAATAATACATTATATGTTAATAAAAAATTAAAAATTTTTTAAAAATTCAAAAAGGAAACAGGATCAGAAAGATTGAGTGACTTGCTGAATGTCACACTGTAAGTATCTGAAGCAGTATTCTTGATTCCCAGGTCTGTTCTCTTTCCACTATCCTAAGACACTGATTTTCACATAGCACAGTGTTTTGGGGGTGGTCTTGGAGATACTCAAACTAGCCGCTTAAGTCTCTTAAGCCCAAGGATATGAGGACTGTTTACAGAAATGAATTACCAAGAACTCTATCAACATTGAACCAACAAAAGAATTAAAGGGAAAGATGTGGTGAGAAATATAATCAGACTCTGCTCTTACTTACCAGATCCATGGGAGCTATAGGGGGATAGTGCTTTTATAATCATTTTTGATTCCAGCACTGGTAGCACAGAACTACCTAGGCATAAATTGTTTTGTGAAGTCAGATGTCTCTTAAAGAGATAGCTGTAGACAATCCTTTCTGTCCAAAGCAGTAAACAGAGTAAACACCATTACTGAGTGAAAACTGTGAATGCAGTTTGAATTCACCAATTCCAGTTGTAAATTTTCTTTTTAATATCTGTATAAAACAGGGAAATCACTGAATTAACAGGTAGAAAACTAGAATTCTAGGACCAGTTCTATATATTGCTGCTTGGTGTTCATATTTCTCCCCTCTCAATGGTAGTATATAGATCTATTATATTTATTTTACTGATTTTTTTTACAAGATTCCAGTGACACAGTGAGCTTGGAAATGTTTTGAAGAGTATTAAACATTGTGGGATATGTGTCAATTTGGAAGACTTTTTTTATTACAAATAATTTCTTCAGTAGGGATCAACTTTTCAAATAACTTTTATTTGAGTGTTCCTTTTCCTATTACAAAAATAATACATCTTCAGGGTCCAAAGTGTCAAAGTTATAGGAAGAAATAATTAAAAGTCCCTTATGTAGTGGCTGGCTGGAGTTGCCTTGTTTTAATTTGTGAGTGTCAAATGTGTGCATCTCTTCCCAATCACATGTCCATTGATATTGTGCAGGTAGCTTGAAATCAACCATGGTGAGATTATTTACATCACGGAAATGGGCAAATGTTACAAAGCAGGGCTTTCTTTCCTGAAGAACCAATTGTTAAACATTTATCAGCATACTACTGCCCATAATCCTAGGGCTTTGTCAATTTGGTGTATCTTAAATCAGATTGCTATCCTTGTAGCAAGTAAAAAAATCAAAAGAGATTAAAAAAAAAAAAAAAGAACCAGATAATCTGTCTTCAGCCTTTAATGTGTCATCATCTGACAGAGAAGGTAAAAAGTATCTGAATAAAAAATGAGAAAATATGCTTTATGAGACCTTCAAGGCCTGCATTGTCTTAGGTCCTTTGCATTAGTTGGGTATGTGAAAGGGTTACACAACCTGTGGGTTTTCCTCCTTCCATCCTTCCTCCCAGACTCCCACCCTCCCTCCCTCTCTCTTCTTTCGTTTCTACTCCATCCTCCCTCTCTACCTCTCTCTCTTCCTTCCTTTCTCCTTCCTTCCTTCCCTGCCTCCTTTTTTTCTTTCAATATCTTCCCTTCTTCCTTAAACAATTTTAACCATAAATGCCAACAGTCAGAGGTCTTTAGAGGTTTTGCCTATGCCCAAGTTGTTTCATTAGTGTCTCATTCTTAATGAGAGCATTTCTGATCTTGGCATTGATGGCCAAGAAATAAGGTTATAAGCCTTCCCTTAAACATTTGAGTTCCCTGTTCAAGCTCCAAATTGTGCTTTGTTCCAAGACACTATTTTGGTGGCAAATAGGGCCTGGAGTGCCACCCCAGCTTGCCTTTTATCCACTTATTTTATGAAACTATGTTCATACCTGTCACCACCCCCAGAACATCAGGAACTAATTTTCCAGGGATTTCAGAAGTTCAATGAGGACATTTGAAACATAAGACTTATTTTCTCCACACTTACCCATGTTCAGTCCATATACACAAACTTTAAAATGACATTTTGTCCACCAGAGGGCACTCATATTGTTCCAAGTATAGAGCTAAGAATTATGACGATTTAAAGAGAACTCTTAGAGTCAGAAATGAAATAACCCCCCAGGACTACTTAAGTCTTCACTAAATCCTAAACAGAAGAATAAAAGTAAATTTTTAAATTCCATTCTATTTCCTCTTCTCCTACCCCTTCACCCTCCCGCCAACACACACAACACAAAACACAAAATATTTTCAAGTATATTTGTTAATTCAAGAAGGCGGGGCGGGGGGGGAAGAAGAAGAAGAAGGGCTCAGGGTGATGGTCTGTATTCCACGTTTTCAAAGTGCTAACTTGAGAAGAGGGTATATATTTTTTTAAATGTGGGAGTGTTGGAAGTGCGGAGAAATATCAAGAAATTGGCTTTCATAATAGTACACCCTTGGTGCTTTAAGATGGTACGTCTCAAGTTGTTTTCCATTGTGGAGCTGATGAGCTACACGCTTCAGATGAAAGGACTCCTGCTCTTGTCTTGGAACTTTACACTTCTCGGGCACTAGAAAACCAGAGGCTGCCACAAGACTGTGGTCTATTGTGTTGACAGCCTCGGCCACAAGTTATTTCAACTTCTCACGAAAAAAAAAAATAAACTTGTGATTTCTGAGACATGTTATGTAACTCATTAGTGGTTTCTACTAAGTGCTGTTTATTGATCTTAGACTTTCTCTCTCTCTCCTCAATGCAAGTTGACTTTCACCTATGTCTCCATCTTTTCCAAACATTGCAGCATTATGAATCCACCAGCTAGACCTTAGCAATTGCTCAATTTAAGGCACTAGATCTGAAGTAAGTAGTCCCTCTCATTCCAGTTTTGTTACCATGTCAAACATTGGCTTCATCCATTTTTATTTCTCTACAGGGACATTTTTATACAGACCTTTCAAAATTAGACCAATAAAAAGATCCATTAAATTATATCTGCTTCAGAATTGCTCACCAAAGAAAAGTCTCAATTTCTTCTCAATTTTAAAAAGTTCTCAGTTAAACCAGCTTGGAATGATCTAAAAATCTAGCTATTTAGTGTCTAGGTAGTACAAACACATACCAAAAATACTTCACAAAAGGAAGAAAAAACAAAATAATTTAAGGGGTTTTTTGTCCATTTGGATTACTGATGGCAAACTAATCATCAGATAATTGCTAAATAAACATTCATAAGCTTGACCTTTATAGCATTGGCCCAATGCTGCCAGGTACTGTAAAGCTTTGAAAAAATTGACCCTTTGGTATTGCCAAGACTGAAAGCAAAATTGGCCCACCTTGCCCAACTCACATCTGAGTTCAGTTTGTTCTCAGAAGAGTTTAACCCATCTTGCTGAGTTGGTCTCAATTCAGATGAGAAAGCAACAATGTTATATGAAGGAGCAGAAATAGGTGAATATCCACTTAAGTCTTCCCTTGAGGGGAAAAGGTAGTTTATTATGTTTGGATGGTCCTTATTTAATTGCCCGGTAGGGAGTCAGACAGCTGGTCAGAAGTCTTCAAAAATAATGTACATTATTACAAAGGCTTCCAACTGAGTAGGATTAAGCTGAAGAGAATTAACTCTTTTTCCAATACATGAGATAAGACACAGAAAGAATTCCATAATTCAGATTTAATATGAGAAATACAGTAAATATAAAAGTTATTATTTCATATGGGTATAGAGAATGGAAATAGCAAGATTAAGAAAAATGTAAAAGGGCCAGGATTTACACTGAATTGTTGTGTTGTGTGTTTTTTTTTCTTTGCTAGTTCTTCTCAAGAACGTGGCAGGTGGCAGTTACTCTCAGAGTATGAATTTTTGTGGGTACATCACCTTCAAGTTTGGAAAGATTTACTGAAGACAAGATGTTATCATAAGACACACTGTAACTTCACTGACTAGGTAAAAAAAAAAAATAGCTGAGTAGGCATCTATTTATTAAATAATAGTAATGATAGTAAGAAAATAAAATCACATGCATATCCACTGCCTTTTTTATCTTCCCAGTGACCTCGTTAGCATCTACTCCTTCTGTCTGATGTCAGTCCAATTATGAATCCTTGGAGAGAACTTCAAACTCTCTGATTAAATCAAATACCCTCTTCTCCTGCCCCACCTCCAATCCCATGATAAGCTTTCAAAGTATCATGACTTTCTCCTTACAAGAGCTAGCAAAACTGCAACTTTATATTTATTTGTCTAGTTCTTTGACAAATTTTTATTTTTTTGCTCCACATAATGTAACTTCTCAAAAATAGACTATAGCTGGTTTTGCCCTCCACTGAGTCACTAACATCTCAAACAGTGTCTGGCATGCAAGAGGTCCTCGATGCTTACTTGATTATTTCTTGAATTATGAATGAGTGAACAGGTAAGGCAACCATGAGATTGATGCCATATTACAAAGCAGTTAGTAGACTCATAATATAGAGTTAGTAAACTCAATAGAACATGGCCATTTAGTAACAGAGCTAGGTGGGACTTAATTTCCCATCCTACTTTCTTTTCCCAGTGTGTCTTATGAGAAAAAACTATAAACCAAAGCATAAATGACTCAAATAAATTCAACAAAATGTGTAAACTAACTAACCACATTTGTTTTACAACCAGGGTAGTAAAATAAATCAAGTGTTCTCTGCTACTTGCACAACCATCAGCAATATTCTGGGTGAGTGATATTTGCAAAAGAGGGTTAAACATCCTTCAACCAAATAAAAATGCCTCTTCAGAAAATAGATACTTACTTTTTAAAGGAAAGGAGAAAAGAATTATATCTTATAAAGTCTGCACCTGCTTAAACTAGGTATAAAAGCAGACACTTCCTAAAAATAGGCAGATCAGATAAACAAGAACAAGGGTTTTTATTTTCTTTGCTGTTCCTTAACAATAACATACACATTTAGTTTTCATCACTAAAACCTAATGAAGCACCTAATGAAGAGAAAATCATGACCTAAAAAGGAGAATTAAATTGCATGAAGCCTATATGAAGTTTATACTAGTTTCTAGTTTTCTTGGGCTGTCATAACAAATAATACAGACTGGATGGCGTAAATGTAAATTTATTTTCTCACAGTTCTGAAGAAAAAATGTCCAAGATTAAGGTATCAGCAGGATTTGTTTCGTCTTAACCTTTCCAATTGGCTTGCAGATGGCCATCTTTTCCCTGTGTCTTCACATGTTTTTAGCTCTAAGTATTTCAGTGTTGAAGACAGAGAATCTTGAGTATAGTAATTGTGACTCATTATGGGTCAGGGAGTATCAATGAGATTATCAGATGACTCCACATCAAAGTTATGAAGGCCAGTAGGCAGTGGGATGATATATTTAAAGTGCTAAAAAATATATTAAAAGAAGTATGTGGAAATGCTATGACAAACTGTATGCCAAGAAAATTAGACAACTACATGAAACAGATAAATCCCTAGAAAGACACAAGCTACGAAAAATCCTCCCATAACCTTTAAGCCCTTTATGTTCTTATCCTACATAACAGCCTCATCTATCATCATGCCCCCTTTAATTTACTGTATCTCAATTACTCTGGCTCTCATTCAGTTCCTGGGCTCAGGGAGTATACAATTGTTCTATAATTGTTCTACAATTTTGACTTGTTGATTGTTCTCTTTTATCTTTGAGGACTTGTTTAAATCCTATTTCCAGAAAGACTCTTGAGCCCCTTATAATTAATAAGTAACTATTCATTAAAATAATACTAACTGCTTTACCAAAGAACATTTCTTTCACAATATCTTTTCCTCAAATACTTGGTTGGCTTCTAATCTAGTTCCAATCAGTTTCATGTTCCAGTAAACATGTCCAAAGTTTTTACCTAGGTGAAATTCTCAAGACTGATTTAGGTTTTTGCTTCCAAGTTCTCAGGCAATCTGTCTGAAATTAATAGCCGATATCTTGAGGCCACCCGAAATCAAAGACTTGGTGAGAAGGTCACATACCTTTAATCTGATCTCTTCTCCAAGGCTCTGTGTAAATTAGCCACTATCATTCAAAACCCCTTCAGATCTCATCTGTTATGGTTTGGGGTCTGTCTCTAAAGGCAAGATTTTTTTAGAGGATCCAAAATTTGAGATTTTCAGGATTTCCTTACTTTCTGAAAACTGCAGTTTTTAAATCTGGATTTATCTTTTTTTTTCTAGTAACATCTTGGCAAAAGATGGAAGTGAAAGCCAATTTACATGATCATTCTGAATCTTTCCAACTACATACCCTAGAACAGAGTTTCTCAGCTTTAGCATCATTGACATTTTACAAAAGATAATCATGTTATTGCAGTGATCTATCCTATACACTATTAGTTAGCAACATCCCTTGGCCTCTACCCATTACAAGCCAGTAACATCAACCTCATCTCCAGTTGTAACAAAAATGTCTCTAGACAATACCAAATGTCCCATGGTGTGCAAAATCACCCATGATCAAGAACTGAAACTACAGGCTCATTAGGTCCATCTTCTGCCTTCAAATTATCAGAAGCAATATCTTTGCCAATTTTTTGCTCAAATTTATAGCATGGGACTCCATTTTTCCAGCCTCTCAGAGTTTTCTGACTTTCTAACACATTACTGAGAGGTTAACATCACCTATGTTAAATATTTGTCATAGATAACACCGTGTTTCAAGATTCAGAATTAGTTTCAATATTAGTCACCATAATTCTAGCTTCAGAATAAACAAATACCAACATTATTATGGCTAAGCCCAATATAAATTCATTTATTACATGTAGCAGTATGATTATGGCATTTGATGGGTGGCCTTCTGTGTGGTGTTTCAGAAACCCAAACTGTTTTCAGTGTGTGGTTCTGCCATTTTCAACATATAGCTTCAAGAGTCACCATACTCATGTGTTCCAAGCCATAAGGAAAAAAGATTATGGAGCATTATATAAATGGGATTTTATGGACTAGTTTGGGGAAAAATGGGTTTTATTATCAGCTTTTAGTGTCTCCTACTTTTACTTGTCCTGTCATTGTACCCTGTATTTTTTCCTTCATGCTATTTATTAAATCTACTATAAAGTAATTATCTGAGCAACCATTGGTTTATTATCCACCTGACCTCAAGGGCAATATGCTCCACAAAGATCAGAATTATAACTATCTTGTTTGAAGCTTGCTCAATTCCCAACATCTAGAAGAATTTTTGGCATTTAGTACATTCTTAATAAAGACTTACTAAATGGATGAATAAATGAATTAATAAATGGATGAATGAATTAATGATATATATGACCCTTGATTTGGATATGGCCTACTAAATCTTTATAATAGCAGATTATTCTGCCAGACACAGATCCAGGCATTGGTCAACAAGAGATAATGACTGGCTGACCTAGCAGAACAGAGGAATATCCTAACGATGGAGGGTGAGGATGGGGATGCCAGCAAGCAAAAATTAGAATTCAGTGCAGTAGCTTAGAGCTTTCTCTCCTGAATTCATTATCTCATGCTTACCCTGCTTATTGGAGTACTTAAGCTGGTTCCACTCTCCTCACTATGGTGAGGAGAAAAGGGGTTATGTAGTCTTCAGAATCTGGCTCTTACCAATTGTATTGGTTCCTGAGGCATCTTCTGCCTAATTGTGATAGTTAATTTTATGTATCAACTTGGCTGGGTCACAGTGCCTAGATATGTGATCACACATGATTCTGGATAGTTCCATGATGGTGTTTTTTGTGCCTTTTTTATGTTCAGTTAGCCAGCACATAGTATACATCATTAGTTTTTTTTTATGTAGTGCTCAGTGATTCATTAGTTGCATATAACATCCAGTGCTCATTACAACACTTGCCCTCCTTAATACACATCACCTGATTACTCTGTCCCCCCACGCTACTTCCTTCTGTAACCCTCGGTTTGGTTCCTAGAGTCCAGAGTCTCTCATGGTTTGTCTCCCTCTCTGATTTCTTCTTGTTCAGTTTTCTCTTCCACCATTTTCATAGACATGGTTGGAACTGGAGGGAATTATGCTAAGTGAGATAAGTCAAGCAGAGAAAGACAATTATCATATGGTTTCACTCATGTGTGGAACATGATGGTGTTTTTGAATGACATTAGCATTTAAATTGATGGACTTTATGGTGGGCAGAATGCTCTCCATAATGTGGGTAGGATTCATCTAATCAGGCAGAGACCTGGAGGGAGAGATGAACTATGAGAGACTGCAGACTCTGAGAAACAAACTGAGGGTTTTGGAGGGGAGGGAGGTAGGAGGTTGGGTGAGCCTGGTGGTGGGTATTATGGAGGGCACGTATTGGATGGAACACTGGGTGTGGTGCATAAACAATGAATTCTGGAACACTGAAAAGAAATTAAAAATAAATAAATAAATAAAAATTAAAAAACAAAAAACTAAAGACTGATTACTCCTGAGCAAGAGGCAATTCTGCAACAGATAGCCTTAAGACTTGAACTCCTTGGCTTTTTGGGTCTTCAGCCTGCCAGCACAGCCTACATATTTTGGACTGACCAGTGTCCATAATCATGGGAGCCGATTACTTAAGATAAATCTTCCTCAGATACAGATTTAGATATAGATATATAGAATAAATATACAGATATAGAGTAGATATAGATATACGTTGTATTTTTCTGGAGAGCCCAATACACTGTTCATGTACGTATATTGATTCCAGACTTCATTCTAGGTAATGGGATCACCCCTATATATACATGAATACCTACTTTCAAAGAGTTTGCATGGAGTTGTATTCATGTATGAAGTAAAAAGAGGTCTTTAAATCTGTAGGAATTAGATTTCACTTATATATTCCCATATTTATTTATTTCACTTGGTTTTAAGCCCCTTAAGGGCAAATGCTGTATCATTTCCATCTTTTTATCCTTTGTATTCAGCCCATAATAAAAGATTTTTTAAGTATGTTAATTAAAGAAATGAATGAATACATGAATGTCTCAATACTTATCTGCTAAAATATAAGGGTTCATCACAAACCATTTCTCTTATATGGCTAAAGCAAGGAAAATCCTGATGTGATCCCCCCAAATATCACCTTTATCTACATTCCCACATTTCTGATTACTTTCAGTATGTTGTGGTTGTGTAGAAGTCTTTGAGGGTATCTCCTTAGAGAAAAATTTAGCCAGTTAAAAATATAGGGCTTGCACTTTTTTCCTCCTGTTGTAACACTGTGGAAAGTCAAGTGGTAAATACCACACAGTTTACCAGCATGAGCTGACCTGAGTTTAACCTCTAGCTCTGCCACTTATGAGTCCTATGACCATTCAAGTCTTAGCTTCCTCATCTATAAAATGGGGATAATAATAATAACCACATTATAATGTTGGTGTGAATTAAATGAGATCAAGCATATAAAGCATTTATCAAAATATCTGACCATAGCAAGAGTTCAAAAAGAGTTCAAAAAACATGAACAATTAATAGCTGTTATTGTGTCCTAGAAAGGTGCCAAGGTCAAAGTCAGGACATCAGTCCAAATAGTCTTTAATCAAAAGATAAACTAGTAATAAGAACTGCACAGTAGCAGTCAAAGAGGTTACTGCCTATGTCCTCCAGGATTTTGATGTTCATCATCATTAGCCATCAGGGAAATTCAAATCAAAACCATATTGAGATACCACCTTACACTAGTCAGAATGGCAAAGATTAACAAGACAGGAAACAACAAATGTTGAAGAGGATGTGGAGAAAGGGGAACCCTCTTACACTGTTGGTAGGAATGCACGTTGGTGTAGGCCATCAAAACTCAGTCATCAAAAAGGATGAATACCCAACTTTTGTATCAGCATAGATGGGACTGGAGGAGATTATGCTGAGTGAAATAAGTCAAGCAGAGAAAGTCAATTAGCATATGGTTTCACTTACTTGTGGAGTATAAGGAATAACATGTTGGACATTAGGAGAAGGAAAGGAAAAGTGAAATGGGGGAAATCAGAGGGGGAGATGAACCATGAGAGACTGTGGACTCTGAGACACAAATTGAGGGTTTTAGAGGGGAGGGGGTGAGGAGATGGGTGAGCGTGGTAGTAGGTATTAAGGAGGGCATGTATTGCATGGAACACTGGGTGTGTGACATAAACACTGAGTCTTGGAACACTGAAAAAATAACATTAAATTTTTAAAAAACTGCACTGTAATGGCAAATAAGAAATTGAGGAAGCTAAGGAATCTGAAAAATTGGGATCTGAGTGAAGTAGGCAAGTGGAAGATGGTATAAATGAGTTCTGAAAACTCCTTTTGTCTGAAGGATCTGAAATCTATCACTAGGGTGACTTTATTTGAACAAACTGGTTTATCTAAAAAGACTAGAACTAGATAATGACAGTAACCTGAGATGGCTAGATTCAGAGAAATTATGTGTTATGTGTTAATATTAATTCCAAACCCTACACATCCCCAGATATCCCTGTGTATATTAAGACCCAGAGCTTCTTTAACTTGCATGCTCTCAGTAGCTTATCAAAATATTAATGATACAAGTTCATTTTACTGACTCATTATTACATACCTGTCAGTCAGGATCCCATCAGGAAACAGATGATACACCCAAACTGGGAAAAAAAAAATATTAAGGATTTTATTTATTTATTTATTGGACAGAGAGAGAGAGACACACACACACACACAGAGAGAGAGAGAGAGAGAAAGAGAGAAGGGGAATACAAGCATGGGGAGTAGGAGAAGGAGAAGCAGGCTTCTGGCTGAGTAGGGAACCCCATGTAGGCTAGATCCCAGGACCAGGGATCATGATCCAAGCTGAAGGCAGACACTTAATGACTAAGCCACCCAGGCACCCCTCAAACTGGGAAAAATAAGCACGTTTAATAAAAAGATTCTTGATTGCTCGGTGCTCAGTGTAAAGCCTGCTTGAGATTCTTTCCCTCTCCCTCTGCCCCTCCCACTCATGCTCTTTCTCTCTTTCTAAAATAAATAAATAAATCGTAAAAAAAAAAAAAGGATTCTTGCCCAAGTTGTGGAAAATATAGAACATACAGAAAAACCACATGGGGTAGTGCACTATCCCAAAGTAACTGACAGAGGATCACCATCGCCAACCCCAGGCTTGAAGAGACAAGATGGGACTGCCACGTATGAACCTGGGAAGACAGAGATGTGGGTGGAGGACAACCAACAGAGCTGTGACTTTCACTTGAGAGAAACACCAAGTCTGAGGATTTTAAGGAAACTGGAGTGACAATATCAGAGTAATGACCTCATTTTACTCTATGTCTTCTGCTAATGGTCCAACCAAACCCAACCAGAAACCAGAGGTCAAGAGAGCCCAAGATCCTCTCTGGCATTCAGAGAAGGATGGAAAAGGATAGAGAGTCAATCTGGAGGGTCCACAAACATCAGATACCCAGCACATTGCCCTATCTTCATAAACCTCTGGCACTGCTCCAGAAGGGACTACTTCATATGGCTGCTTCAAGATAAAGCCAACAGTCTTCTTTAATATACTTATCTACCTCACAAACCTGTACCCCCAACTCTCTCCCATCAGGGTGGAAATTCTTTTGCATCTGGTACAGTGTTATTTGGGCCTTCTTTTTTCCCAACTAGAGCACCAGTGGGTCCATGCCCCCAGGCTTGGGGACAGGCATTGACTTGTCAGAATTAGCTGGACATGTCTATGCTAAGATCTCCATGTTGAGACCTCCATGATACAATAAAATATGGTAAGATGTACTTGGCACTGAACAGTGACTGATTTCAGTGGAATCTTCCTTTGATGAGTTAGGTAAGTCAAGAATCTGCAGGGGCTCAGGTCAGGATTCTGAATGTCAATAGTTATTTCACAAAGTGTATAAAATATAATTCTGGTTTTATTTTACGAGGTTGATTATTTGCATCCTGGATAAATAGCACTTCACTGCATGTTCCATGTTAATAATATCTGACATTTTTTTTTTTAAGTTTTTTGATAGTTTTGTAAACCAGCTTTGAAATTCCTAGTTCTCAGTACTGGCCAGAACCCAAAATGGAAACTGAGAACAAAGAAAAGAAACTGTTTTTATAAGTCAGAGGCGGCAGCTTCAGAAATCATGAGCGAGGTTGGAAAACGTTTTCAGACTGGTTTTACAGCTCCTGTTAGCCTGGTTAATTGATATTACCACCCAAATGTACCTTGACTAAGCTTTGAAAACTTTTGAAGTTCACCTTCCTAAATGAATACAATTCTAAACTCCATGAAGAATGCTAAGTGTTACTCCTCCCCAATAATAAACTGAATTGAAATTTTATACCATGTTGGAAATTCTAAAGTCAAGTTTGAAGAATCACCTTGAAGCCATTCATTACCAGATAATGCTCAAACCAAAGAAAACGCTCATCTCTACAGATGAATAAAAGAACTCACAGGGTGGCCTACCACTAAATTATTTTCTTGGGACCATTGTGAAGGCAATGTCTCTTGGATGGCAAGTCTGGCGTAGACAAAATGAAGCCATTTTTAGTCATGTGGGCTCCAGGTGCCTTTATAACTACTATCACCCTCCTACTCTCCCCAGCCTTCACTCAGGCCTACTGATCACTCAATTCTCTCCTACTTTAAACATTCCAAGGCCAGAAGGCTTCCTTATCTGGTTGGATGAGAAAGCTTAAATGCTTCCTATTTCCCTTTCCAGATAATAGGCTAAAAACCCTTCGGTGTTTAACTCCAATTTGTGACTTTTAAGAGAATCAGCCATGATGGAAAGGCCTAGACAAGGAATCGGGGAGTTTAGGTTCTGGTTTTAATCCTGCCACTGTGACTTTGGCTATTGTGACTTTGGCATTACCACTTTATCTCTCTGAGTCTGTTTCCTCTTCTGCAATATGAGGGTGTTGCATTTTGTCGGTGACTTCCATGCTGTTTTTCAGTCTTCATTCAAATGAAATCTTACACGGAAGTTCAATATGCCAAGCAGAAAAAGAGCTGCTTTGGCTTGAAGGAATGTGACTTCTACCAATCCTATGCACCTGACCATTACGCTTCCCTATATCTTTTAAATTCACCTGGCATTCAGAGTATGATCTTTGGCCCATGCATTCAGCTCATGATCCCTGAAATTATTAAAAAGCAGAACTCTACAGGGAGGAGGTGGGTGGGACAATGGATGAAATAGGTGAAGAGGATGAAGCCTACAGTTAACTCCATGAACACTGAGTAATATATGGAAGTGCAGAATCACTCTATTGTACACCTAAAACTAATATAACACTGTATGTTCACTATGCTGGAATTAGTATTTTTAAAAAACAGAACTCTACAAGAGTATTGTAATAGTGTTGTATAATGACAGATGCTAGCTACACTTGTGGTGAACATAGCATAATGTACAAATTTGTAGAATCACTCTGTTGTACACCTGAAAATACTGTAACATTGTGTGCCAATTATACTGCAATTAATAAATAAATTAAAAATAAGCAAACAAAAAAAACTCCAATAATTTTTTTTAGACCAAAAAAAAAAAAAAAAAGGAAGAAGAAGCAGAACTCTGGGCCCCACCTCTACAATCTACTGAATTAGCCTGTCTGGTTAGAAGTAGGGCTCAGCAATATTTAAACAAGCATCTCAGGTAAATCTCATGAACATGAAAATTTGAGCACAGCAAAGCACATTGAAATGCTCAGGGCCAGGTATTTCTGAAGTCTTTTTCTACTTCAACACTCTAACTTTCATTGTTAACTCTTAAGTCTGACAAATCCCTTTGAAATCTGTTGAAAGCAATAAATCTTCTGAGAAAAGTACAAACACACATACACACACGAACACAAAGTACTCACACATGAACACAGACACATACATGAAATTTGCCTAGAATTTTAGCAAGTTTAAATACCCAGTTATGGGGTGACTGGGTGTTTCAGTTAGTTAAGTGACCAGCTCTTGATTTCAGCTCAGGCTGTGATCCTAGGGTTGTGAGATTGAGTCCTGCTACAGGCTCTGCACTGGGCTTGGAGTAGATCCTGCTTAAGATTCACTTTCCATCTCCCTCTGCCTCTCCCCTCTATTCCCCCACCCCACTTGCTCACTCTTCCTCTTTCTCTAAAGACAAAATACCCAGTTATGTACCTTCCTGATGTCCATCCATGGACACTATGGGCCCATAGTTAAAACCACTCTGACATCTATGACATAACAGTGATATTTCAGGGTGAATGTGGTGATTTATTAGAGAAGGAGCCCATCTGGGATTAAATCAAACTCTCTTGACTGCTGGATATTGCTCTAAATCAAAGCTTCCTCCAATTTATGACCTCTAAACCAATTTTGAACTTGTTCAAAGTATTTGATTTTTTTTGTTTGTTTGTTTGTTTCTCTTATTCACCAGGATAGTGTCATCCTGAATTTTCCTCAAATACTTCACTACAGGTATGAGGATGAAATTGCTAAACCAGCTGATACTTCCCAAGATTCTTGATGTAAGGACTGTTCAGTTCCTAATTGGTTTGCTTCCCAAATTGCATGCATAGACATTCTCATGATGGAAAAAAGGGGTCATGTCTTCCAACAGGAATGATGTGGCCACCACGTTTTTGGAAGCCCAGACATTCTTTTCAGAGGACCAAGGGTGAGCATGGAACTAGTTTTCAATCTGCCAAACAATAAAACTGTGTGGTGGCGCCAAGCACCTCTATAAAGGGCTGTTCCATAAATATTCATGGACCATGACAAGGAACACAATGGTCCCTCCTCAGAAGTCTGTCTCCATTTTTCACAGTGCCACCCAAATATACCATATGGAGTGGGAACTCCAACATATAACATAGGCAAGGCTCTGTACTACCTGCATGGTTTCTTTGTGCTTTTTTTCCCCCTAAAGTTTCTCTTGCAATTTGAGTGATTTTGGCTTTCATTCTGCTGTTGGCCTGACAGCAAAAGCCCCCCTCCAAATCCACTCCTCCACCTACGTATTCCCAGTCAATAGGGAACCACTTAACTACATGAACATTAACTAATTTGAAATCTGCTTTTCATCCCAACACTAATAGGAAAAGAGGAATGTGTTTGTGTTTGCAAGTTTTCCATATGGGTTAAGTAAAGATTGTTTGCTCAAGTTTGAAGCTTGGAAGAGAAAGAAAAAACAAGCCCCATGTCTCATCTTGTCCTTTGGAGGTAGGCAGAAGAGTCATTGTTCCAGTGCAGCTGAAACCTGTGGGCTGAGACACCACTAGAGTCTCTTCTCTGAGGTTTCTAAAAAAGTTTCCCACAGACTTATTATTGTCAGCAACCGTGGCGGGCTATTTTGTTTTGCCTTTCATTCCTTATTTATTGCTAAAAAAATGGTAATGACAGCTGAGAATGGAAAGAGTGGCAGGAAAGGAGTGAAATATAGGAATGAGGTATTGATATAAACAAGAGAAGTTGCTAAAAAGGGAAAGGAGTTTCTTGTCCTCTAAAAGCTCAAAGTGTCTTTCCTCGTCTGGCAAGACTGGACCAAAAGCAAAATTATTTATAAAGGTAAACAGATAAGAAAAATTACTAATCCAGAATGCCAGGTATACCCCTACCTCTTCCCACAAACAAAATGTTGCCTTTTAATTCTTTGAAGTTAAAACAAGGCCCAGAACAATAAAGAAAACTATGTTTGAGGGCAAAAATTAGGATATATAATATGGAAGCAGGAGCTAGGATTCTGAAAATACCACCCCACCTTTCATAATCTCAAGGAAAAAAAAAAAACAAAAACCTGTGGAACTAAGGGTTCTCTCCACTCCTTAGCTGAGCCATGGCCAAACTAAAGATGCTGCTATTGATCAAGGGCTTATTAGGGGATCTAGGTTTTTGATCTTGGCTTATGTCTTTAGTGAGATATGCGCATCTTCCATGCTTCTCCTTACACTATAGTTTTTATAACAAGTCAGCAGCCTCTACTCTGAATGCAGTTTTAGCCCATTAGTAAAAAGAAATGGCAATATAGAATGAAAAGCTCCAATGTCTCCCCATCACCAAAACAACAGAATCCTAGGTCTTCAACATGGTCTACATGGACCACTACAATCTGCCTCTTGCCACTGTTCCAGATCCAAGTCCTAATATTTTGCCTCTTAAACCTTATGTTAAACAGTTTCAGAAACTTTAATTTCCTCCAAATGACTGTGCTACTTTAGGCCTCTATGGGTTTTCCTATGATATTTTAACTCTCCCCTTACTCATTCTTTTGTTTGTACCTAACCCCACCTGTCAATATAGAACTCAGGTGCCATCACATCTAGGAAGTCATTCTTAGCATCCCAGACCACTCCCTCATGTGGAATTAGGCACCTGGGTATGGTATCCTCAAGAGAATTACCATTTTATTGAAATTACTTATTTTTGTGTGTATTCCTCTATTAAAGCACATGTTCCTCAAGGAGAAAGATGATGTCTTATTTAGTGTCCTCACTCCCAAGCAAAAAGTAAACATCTAATTGAATTTAATCAAAGAAAGGGAGTCTTCATAAGGACATGATAGGCAAGCCTTTCTTGGTCCTGTACTCATCAGCTGAAGCTGACATTATTGTTGACATCTTCCATCTTCCCCAGTTGCCAGCAAGGTTCCTTGGTAAGCTTTAGGCATGGTCTGCATAGCCTATTTCTAGATGCCCAGTGCCCTCTGAGCCCCAATTCTGAGTCTCTGCTCAAATCTTTCAATGTAACAGGAACAGCCAGCAGCTGACATCTCTGGAAACACTAACCCAGGACCAGACAGAACCCATACTCCCGTCTCCTATCAGTCCATTATTCCCAACATGATTATTCAAATGACTGTCTTAAATTTGAATTTCCTGTAACAAGAGTGAAAGAGATCTGTGTGTAGTGGTTTCACTTATTTGACTGAATCTTATTCATTTCTTTAAAAAAAAATTTTTTTTGCCTGAAACATAGGATACAGGGGATGAAGAGAAATTAATTCATTAAACGTAACTCCTGTAATCCCTTTTTTTTTTTAAAGATTTTTATTTATTTATTTGAGAAAGAGAGAGAGCACAAGAGGGGTGAGGGGCAGAGGGAAAAGCAGACTCTCCTTGAGCAGAGAGCCTGATGTGGAGTTCAATCCTGGGCTCTGGTATCATGACCTGTGTGGAAGGCAGATACTTAACCAATTGAGCCACCCAGATGCTCCCCTATGGTCCCTTTCAAGGCTATGATTAGGTGTTTTGTAGCAGAGACTGATAATTGTTTACCAAAATCTGGGCGCTACCCTTCATAATGTCAAGTGATTGCTGGGAGGAGACTTCTTAGCCAGAGACTACATTTCCTAGAACTGTTTACATCTATTGTGGCCATGTGACCAAGTTTTACCAATAAAATAGAAATAGAAGAAATGAATGTCTTCTGTCATCCTAGGCTTTAAAGAAGCATTTATAAGTTCACCATGCTCTTTTATTCCTGCTTGTTCAATGCAGAGGACACATGGACCAAGGAGCAAAGGCTGGCAAACTTCTCTGAAAAGGAATAGATAGTAAATATTTTATACTTTGTTGTCATCTGATCTCTGTTAGAACTACTCCACTCTGCCTTCATAGCACAAAAGAATCCATGAGCAACACATAAACATTTGAAACCATGTTCTAATAAAACTTTATTTACAAAATAAGTGGAAAGTCCACAGGACATTATTTTCCAACCCCTGCCTTAGATGATAGCAGAACATGAGATAGAAAAAGTTGACTCCTCAAATTGAACATGGAGAAAAATCAGCAACACATGCCAGGATCACAAGACTTCCCTCATAACGTGAATATAATAGCTAACTTCTATTTTGTTGGGCTACTGAGATTTTAGAGCCTATTTATTAAATAAGTTAGGATGGTCTTCACTAACATGATTCTAGTACAAAATAAAAAATTGAGAATTAAATATGTAAAGTTGAAGAGCCACCAAGATGATCATAAGGCAGAGCCACAAGATCCTATTCTGCTGCTCGCCAGTCTCCTGATCTATGCTGGTTCCTAGAATCAGTTATTTGTTCTCATCCTTTTCTTCCTACTCTCCTGGCTTCTGTCTCATACTTTAGCAGTTGGTCATATAAAAAAGAAGTAAAACATGATATACTTTACTCCATAAACCTGCTTCAATACACTACTGCTACACTTAACTCCGTACATACATATTTCTTTAAACTTTGTAGCAAGTTGTCATAGATAACCTGGTTAAGGAAAAGAGCAACCATGTGCCACACACAAAGGTATTGCTGTCTTCTATGGCCAAAGTTGTAAAAAGTAAAAGGCCTGGTGCCTTCTTTTGTGTTAATGTCCATTAGAGGGCCCTAAAGCAATACAGCTTGAAACTAATGTGCGCCAGAGTGTGGTAAAATTCTTGTTTAACTTTTTTTTTTTTAATTTATTTTCAGCATAACAGTATTCATTGTTTTTGCACCACACCCAGTGCTCCATGCGATCCGTGCCCTCTCCAATACCCACCACCTGGTTCCCCCAACCTCCCACCCCCCGCCCCTTCAAAACCCTCAGATTGTTTTTCAGAGTCCATAGTCTCTCATGGTTCACCTCCCCTTCCAATTTCCCTCAACTCCCTTCTCCTCTCTAACTTCCCTTGTCCTCCATGCTATTTGTTATGCTCCACAAATAAGTGAAACCATATGATAATTGACTCTCTCTGCTTGACTTATTTCACTCAGCATAATCTCTTCCAGTCCCGTCCATGTTGCTACAAAAGTATTCATCCTTTCTGATGGAGACATAATACTCCATAGTGTATATGGACCACATCTTCCTTATCCATTCGTCCATTGAAGGACATCTTGGTTCTTTCCACAGTTTGGCGACCGTGGCCATTGCTGCTATAAACATTGAGGTACAGATGGCCCTTCTTTTCACTACATCTGTATCTTTGGGGTAAATACCCAGTAGTGCAATTGCAGGGTCATAGGGAAGCTCTATTTTTAATTTCTTGAGGAATCTCCACACTGTTCTCCAAAGTGACTGCACCAACTTGCATTCCCACCAACAATGTAAGAGGGTTCCTCTTTCTCCACATCCCTTCCAACATATGTTGTTTCCTGTCTTGCTAATTTTGGCCATTCTAAGTGGTGTAAGGTGGTATCTCAATGTGGTTTTATTTTTTTTTATTTATTTTTTTTATTTTTTTTTAAGATTTTATTTATTTATTTGACAGAGAGAGATCACAAGCAGGCAGAGAGGCAGGTAGAGAGAGAGGAGGAAGCAGGCTCCCTGCTGAGCAGAGAGCCCGATGTGGGGCTCAATCCCAGGACCCTGAGATCATGACCTGAGCCGAAGGCAGCGGCTAAACCCACAGAGCCACCCAGGCGCCCCCTCAATGTGGTTTTAATTTGAATCTCCCTGATGGCTAGTGATGATGAACATTTTTTCATGTGTCTGATAGCCATTTGTATGTCTTCATTGGAGAAGTGTCTGTTCATATCTTCTGCCCATTTTTTTAATATGATTGTCTGTTTTGTGTGTGTTGAGTTTGAGGAGTTCTTTATAGATCCTGGATATCAACCTTTTGTCTGTACTGTCATTTGCAAATATCTTCTCCCATTCCGTGGGTTGCCTCATTGTTTTGTTGACTGTTTCCTTTGCTGTGCAGAAGCTTTTGATTTTGATGAAGGAACAGAGTAGAGAGCCCAGATATGGACCCTCAACTCTATGGTCAAATAATCTTCGACAAAACAGGAAAAAATATACAGTGGAAAAAAGACAGTCTCTTCAATAAATGGTGCTGGGAAAACTGGACAGCTATATGTAGAAGAATGAAACTCGACCATTCTCTTACACCGTACACAAAGATAAACTCAAAATGTATAAAAGACCTCAATGTGAGACAGGAATCTATCAGAATCCTAGAGGAGAATATAGGCAGTAACCTCTTCGATATCAGCCACAGCAACTTCTTTCAAGATATGTCTCCAAAGGCAAAGGAAACAAAAGCGAAAATGAACTTTTGGGACTTCATCAAAATCTTGTATAACTTCTAATTACAAAACTATCTCAGCCTATGCATCAAACATATGTCCAAAGTTTGGGAGCGGGTGGTTAGGAAGGATGGAGAGATGGTGGGGGAAAGGGATGGAGTGGTTGACACTTTTACCAGGAACAAGTCCAAAACACAGGCTCACTCTAAACTCATAATCACTTCTGTCCTCCAGCAATTAAAACTGTAAGTGTGTGTATTTTAGCATGCCTTCAGTTGTAAGTAATAACAAATTCAAATCCAAATCAACCATATTTAAATGGCAAAAGGAACTTCTTTTCTCATTTAAGTGAAAAAAAGTAGGACAGGGTTTAGGAATGGCTTGATCAGGGATCTGGCTCTATTTCCTTAAAATTCACTAGTCTCTTCCTTCCTACATTTGATAGCTATATCCAAACATCTTCTCTTGTGGCTATAGTGGCCTCAGACCTTATACCTGTACACTATATCTTTCAAAATAAGACAGGGACCCTATCCTTTCTCTAATTATAGATAAAATAATTCCATATTCTGACTTGACTAACCTGGTCAGGCAAATGGCATATGTTCATTGGTTTAGGCTTATGGTTATTGCTAATACCTGAGCATAAATGCTTTGCCAAATGGGATGAAAGAATGCTGACTGGCTTTTGCTAATCAGGGCCCAATCAATCTGCATAGTAACCATGTAATAGGTGAGGAGTGGAGCAGACCTTCAAGGGCAGTTACAATGTCCAGTACACTAAGTCAAGGTTAGCATGTCTGGCCCCTCTCCTACAGTCTCTCCAAAGACATGCTTCATGTCTTCATATAGGTAGATCCCACTTACCACACCCTACCAACAACTCACTAGACCTTGCTTTGCTGCCTTGTGCATAAGAAATTATCCCTCTTTCACTGCTGAGGGAATTGAGAATGTTTAAATCAAATCACCCCTTAAGATATTACAGCTAATAAGCAGTACACTCAGGGTACAGACACAGCTCCATATGATTCAATTCCATGTTCTCATGCCCCACTATGATGTCTCCCACGCTGATACAAAGATAAGCCAAAGTTAGATGTTATCACCCCACCCTGGCTTACCATGTTAAGAAATTTCCCATCTGAACAGTGGAGTCTGCTTTGTTTTCTTATATATATGTATGGATAATATTTTCTCTAAGTACAGAATCCACAGTTTAAGTCTGGAAAGAATACATTCTGGGTCCTTGTAAGTGTCTACGTATAATCATGTATTGAATAGAAAGTGTTTATGTGTGGATGTGAGGGTGCACATGGATATATGTTCTATTTCCTGGTTATCTTAAAATCTTAACAATAGATGGCTTGCATGGCTCTCTTTAATTGTGAAAAAGCTCCACAGGTCTATGGCATATGGCTAGGCTCCCTCCAGAAACACTCCAATATGTCCCATAAAATCATCCTGGTGTTGTTACACAGTGATGACATCTGCTTGTCTAACTTGTCATTTCCACATTAGTACCTAGACATACACACACTTAACACAGTCCTTTGAGAAGGTATCTTAAAACCTTCTTCACTTTTTAACTCCATCATCCTCAAAGGTCTGGGAAGTTAAAAGGTATGTTCATATTATGCAAGTATTGAATATGGCTAAATGCAAGAGGTGAGAGTGAGATCACCTTAAATTTCCTACTCAGCTTGCCTACTTAACAGCCATAACTTTGGGCAAGTTATTAACCTCTCTAAATCTTCATTTCTCTTATCTGTAAAACAGAGATAATAATAATAATAATAATTACATATGGTTGTCATGAACACATTGGCACATTGAAAACATTAAAAAATGTTCACTGCTACTATTATTATGATAAATATTCATTTTTATCTGTAGCACCCTTATGATTATTAATTAGAATTAGTATTTTACTCAAATGACCAAATTCATTTTATTTTCTTACTGTTGGATATCAGTTGCATAAAATTTCCATCTACTTAATATACTGCCTTTGGGAATCTAACCTTTAATTTAGATAAAGGTCTGTTTTCCTCTTTCATATAAAAGGAAAATAAACAAACAGACACAAAACATATTTTTTAATATCTTGGATATTTACTTTCTGATTTATTCTATCCAGCACTGTGCTTAAAGTTTTTCTTCCATTTCTTTTTTTGTTAGCTAAAGTAGCAGATCTTCTTACAATTTCCTTTAGTAATTACTTTTGGTACTTACCAGGTCTAAGCAACTAAGACACAGACCCTATAAAGAAAATGTCATCTCTACACAGTCAACAGACCCAGGTTTCAATGGGCTTAACCTGAAGCTCTGGTCTGCCAAGCACTTTGGTGTTACATCCCAAGGGCCCTGGAGTTAATGAAACATGTTGCACTCCTAATATCTACTTAAGCAAATTGAATGTGGCCATCCAAGAAAATTACTCCGTTGTCATGGTAACTCTTTTACTACTTTAGGTCAAGAAGAACAGGGAAAGAAAAAAAAAAAAAAAAAGCCTGGCAGCAAGCTTTACAACCTAAAATAAAGTTGTGGAAGGTATGAGGCAGAGGCAAAAACAAGTGAGGGATTTAATTCAATACGGAGGAAAACACCTGAGATACAACGAGCTCCCCATAATATGTTCCCATTCACCATGTTTAGACATAAGGTTGGGGGTGTCTCAGCATTAGGTTCACAGAATGTGAAATATGGAAGAGCTCTTAAGGTATCTAATCTGAGCCCCTTGTTTTACAAATAAAGAAACAAGCCCAGAGGCGTAGGACAACTCATACAAGTTAGCATACTAAATTACTTGGCCCACACCAAAGCAGAAACAAGGTCTCCTGCTTTCCTTCCCAAGTTTCTTTTATCATTATATCCCCAGGATTTAAGGGCATAAAAGAACCATCCAAAAGACCTTTAGGAATCTTTGCTATTATCCTAGTATATATATTTTAAAGATTTCTGCATTTATTTGAGAGAGAGAGAGAGGGTCAGAGAGAGAGAGGGAGAGAGAAAGAGAGCATGAGATGGGGAAGAGCCAGAGGGAGAAGCAGACTCCCTGCTGAGCAGGAGCCCCATGTGGGACTCAATCTCTGGGACTCCAGGATCATGACCTGAGCTGAAGGCATTCACTTAACCAACTGAACCACCCAAGTGCCCCTTTAAAAATTATAAAGGATTGATTCAGTGCAGAAGAGGAAGACAGGTTAGTCTTAAACTGATTCCAGGACTGGCCAGTTATTGAAAAGTTGGAAAGATTTCACTCATCATACATTAATTACACATTGGCACTGTATTAGGTGGATCCCAGAGATCCATGATGGATCCCAGAGATCACAGATGATATAGTCAAATAAGTTAGGCCACTCATGGTTCTTATAAAAGCAGAACACTTTTTATGTTTATGCTGAGAGTCAAGAGTCTGAAAATCTCCACTTTCAAGAAATTTATTCTTCATTTCACAAACGTTAGAACATATGGCAAAGTTATGGTACTAACAAACAACAGACATGCCCTGATTTTAATTCTATGATGCTATCAATACAAAGAAAGAGTAGAAATTGTAAAATAAGTAAAATAGAGGAATTTTAATGTTTTTTATCAATGAAAAAGGTAATACTAGTTGGTTAAAAAAAAGAGGACCTAGGAAATTAAGCTAGTACATAGCAGCAAACCAATAATATAGAAAAGGACCCTTCTATGTACAACATTTCTAAAACGTGTCTATAGGTTAACATCACTGTATCATGTCCATCTTGATCTAATACCAGTCCATTTGATGGCCAGACCAAAAACAGGTACTTCAGTCTTATCCCTTAATGGTGCTCCTTGCTTTTCTGATGGAACTTCTCCCCAGCTAGGAGGAATCCCTGGATTCCAACTGATGGCAGAGGAAATAAGTCTTGGTACCCCATTCTCAGGCCAGCTTTTCCTAAGACCAACAGCAATCTGATGATTATTCAGACTTAAACCCAGAAGGACTTGCAAGAGTTGAGAGGGAGCCTATTATAAAAGGATTGATTATAAAAGGAAGTGATTAAACAATAAGACTACCCTATAGAGATGTGGAAACATCACACCAAAAGAAAATATGACCCTGCCATGGTACTCTATAGTGGATTCAATTTCTGTAATCAGACTATCACCTGGGCAAAAACAAATATTCCTTGGGTGGATGGAGAGGTAGGTAGTTAGAAAAAAACAAAGCCATGGGTACAAATGATAGTGTTAATAAATTCTAAAACAAGGATAACTTATGGGCACATTAAGGTAATCAGTCAATCACAGAACCAGTATTTGTTGTGCAGTTACTATGTACCAGATTCTATTCTAGGTGTTAGAGTTACAGTTGACTGTAACTCTCTTCTTCCCAGTGACTCTTCAAAGAAGCCCTAAGAGCTCACAAATACCTAATCTACTGTCATTATTCAGTCACTTTTTTGTAAGCCAAGAATCTACAATATTTCATTGACCACACCAACTGACTTATGGAGCCAACCAGACAGCAGAATTCAATTCAAGTTGGCAAATACTGAGCTTCAACATGTACTAGCAACCACCTGTGATACTTCATGGTACCCTCATGGACTTTACTATTCTGTAAAGAAATGATATAATATGAACACCCATATGCACACACACATACACACACACATATAAGAGACAGAACAGTAATGTTATCAGAGAGCTACAAAGAAAATGTTCTCAGAACTCAGAGGAGTTAAAAACATCCTGTGAAGGAACTGGAAAATGCTTTATAAATTAGTTTGTTTTTGTTTTTGCTATTAAAGAAAGGAATTGGCGGGACAGAAATGGCTTGAAAGAGCATTCCAGGTAAAGAAAAGCAGCAGGAAACCCTGGCTTATGTTTAAAGGTCAGCAAACCTTTCTGCCTTCAATGCTTTTTTAGGAAAGATGGCTGGGGATGAGGCATTTCTACGCTCTTCTTAATGATTTTCCAAGTCGAAAGTTTTGATGATATGTTAGAGGTGGCAAGACCTATTTGAGAATTTGACAAAAGTAATAGTTCTGCCCCCCCCCCCAAAAAAATACTTTAATCCCCAGGTAAGAAGTCCCAAGTTAGACTCTTTCCCAATTCCTTCAAAAACTTCAGCTGTCACCTTTCCAGGAAAAGCCATGTCAGCTAACTTTCCATCTGACCCCACTCCTGACTACTTCTACAAGACATAGATGTGACTAGCTTTAAATGAAACTGGAAATGGACCTTCCATTTGTTCTGCTGTAATTAATACAAGTCAGACTGCTTAGATTGGTAAGCACAAACTGAACTGGAGGGCACTGAACCACCCCCCCCTCCTTAGGAAGGTTCTCCAGTGAATGATGACAGTGCCACACTGGCCAGAGAAAGAAAGAATTAGTGCATGCTACATGGCAGCAGCTTGCAAGTATGAAATTGCTACATGCCTCCTTAAACATTTGAATTGGCTGAAAATCAAATGTGTATTCACAAACATGTCCCCATTGTATACAAACATTTATACATCTTGATGACAATCATTTGAATTCAGTATTCAGACTTTACCAACATCGTACTTTTCTGCTTCTTACCAGAGATCACACACAGACTTGGACCTTACCTAACTAATAATATGAGCAGGTTATTCTCAATTTAGTGTTTTGCCAGCAAACTGGTTAGACTCCACCAGAAGACCTCCTTAAAAGATTGTAAACTATTGTTCTATGGGGCATGTTGGACCCAGAGATTTATTTTATTTAGTGCATAACATTTTTTAAATCTTAAATTGTTTTTAACATTTTGAAATCAGGTAATTCCACATTAAAATTTAAATTGCTGAGGACTTTTTAAAGAATCTGGAGATCTGATAATAATGAGCATAATTTTACATAGCAACAATCAGTTTAAGATGAATTATGACAAGGGATAATGTAAGGTTTTATAGGCGAGGTAAACACAACACCAGGAGAGGTAGGCACAAGGCAAGATTTATTAAAGGCACTCTCGGGGGGCACCTGGGTGGCTCAGACCTCTGCCTTCAGCTCAGGTCATGATCTCAGGGTCCTAGGATCGAGCCCCGCATCCGGCTTTCTGCTCAGCGGGGGGCCTGCTTCCCTCCCTTTCTCTCTCTGCCTATTTGTGATCTCTCTCTCTCTGTCAAATGAATAAATGAAATCTTTAAAAAAAAAAAAAAAGGCACTCTCGGGTGAAGTTTCAGGGCTCAGGAGAAGGGGAGCCAGGAAAGTCGTGCTGGGAGGAGGACAGAACTCTCGGGCAAGGTTCCAAGATTCGGGGGGGGGGGGGCGGGGGAAGTTGGTGCTGGGAGGGAGTCCGCGGGGTCTTTCATCAGGATAAGGCAGGGCATGGGTTCACATCCATACATGGTAAGGTATTTGGTGATTGGAGGGTATGGGGGAGTCCTGATGCTCCGGTTTCCTGCATAGGTATCGGGTTACTTATGGAGACGTGACCTGGGCATACATCTTTTTGGCGGGAGAGTCAAGGGTTAAGGAAGGGGCAGGGCCTGGAAGATGGCAACCTGGTGGTCATTTCTATTGTCCTTCCTGCATTCCCATAGCCTCCCACGCAACATAAAAAGGCAAGATGGTGGAGGAATAGCAGATTGAAATGATGTCAGGTCATAGGAGTTCAGCTAGATAGTTATCAAACCATTCTGAACACCCACAAACCCAACAGATTGACAAAAAGAAGAGCAGCAATTCTAGAAACAGAAAATCGACTACTTTCTGAAAGGTAGAACATGTGGAGAAGTGAATCCGAAGCGCCAGGAAGATAAACTGCAGGGGGAGGGGCCGGCTCCCGGCAAGCGGCAGAGCAGTGGAGCACAAATTAGAACTTTTAGAAGTCTGCTCCACTGAAGGACAACGCTCCAGAGGCTAAGCGGGGATGGAGCCCTCACGGGGACAGCATGGTCTCAGGTCCCACAGGGTCACAGAAGGATCGGGGGTGTCTGAGTGTGGCAGAATTGCCAAGTATTGGAGGGGGGAAGCCGGCTATAGAGACAGAGCCGAGGAGCAATCTCTCAGTTCAGGGTTACCTTAAACGGCGATCTGCAGCACAGTTGGGCCATTGCTTTTTAAGCAAGGGATCCCACAAGTGGCAGATCTGGGGAGACTCACCTTCCTCCTCTAGAGGCAGGAATCTGCTGAGTTTGGAGACTCCAAATGGGGCTGTGCATCAGAGACAGAAATGCTCAGTCACAGGGTGGGTGAGCACAGAGCGTGGCTGGAAACCAGGGAGACGGGAGGGATTGACCCTTTTCTCTGAGGGTGCACTGAGGAGTGGGCCCTGAGCTTTCGGCTCCTCCAGGCTGGAGATTGGGAGGCCGTCATTTTCATTCCCATCCTCCAGAGCTCTACGGAAAGCATTCAGGGAACAAAAACTCCCGAAAGCTAACTCAAGCAGATTTCTTAGCGTGGCCTCTGGCAAAGGCCGTGCAATTCCGCCTCGGGCAAAGACATTTGAGAATCACTGCAACAGGCTGCTCCCCGCAGAAGATCATCAAGAACATCCAGCCAAGATCAAGCTCACTGATCAAGGAGAAGAGAGGAACTCCAGAGAGAGGCGAAAGCAATGCATGGAATTCATGGCTTTCTCCCTATGAGAAAAGTTGCAAAGTTAAATTAAATTTTTATTTTTTTTTCTTATTCTATTTTTTTAATTTATCCCCTTTCCTCTTTTAACATTTTTTAACTAGTTTATCTTAATGCCTTTCTAAAAAAATATTTTAAATCTTCATTATTATAGTCATGTTTTATCCTTCATTGTATTTAACCTTATTTTTTTTTAATTTTATTTTTTATAAACATATATTTTTATCCCCAGGGGTACAGGTCTGTGAATCGCCAGGTTTACACACTTCACAGCACTCATCATAGCACATACCCTCCCCAATGTCCATAATCCCACCCCCCCAAACCCCCTCCCCCCATTAACCCACAGTTTGTTTTGTGAGAATAAGAGTCACTTATGGTTTGTCTCCCTCCCAATCCCATCTTGTTTCATTTACTCTTCTCCTACCCCCTTAAGCCCCCATGTTGCATCTCCTCTCCCTCATATCAGGGAGATCATATGATAGTTGTCTTTCTCCGATTGACTTATTTCGCTAAGCATGATACCCTCTAGTTCCATCCACGTTGTCGCAAATGGCAAGATTTCGTTTCTTTTGATGGCTGCATAGTATTCCATTGTGTATATTTACCACCTCTTCTTTATCCATTCGTCTGTTGATGGACATCTAGGTTCTTTCCATAGTTTGACGATTGTAGACATTGCTGCTATAAACATTCGGGTGCACGTGCCCCTTCGGATCACTACGTTTGTATCTTTAGGGTAAATACCCAGCAGTGCAATTGCTGGGTCATAGGGGAGTTCTATTTTCGACATTTTGAGGAACCTCCATGCTGTTTTCCAGAG
>NW_019154106.1:32665291-32669015 GCF_002288905.1 Enhydra lutris kenyoni
CTTTGGCTATTCGAGGTCTTTTCTGGTTCCATATAAATTTTAGGATTATTTGTTCCATTTCTTTGAAAAAAATGGATGGTACTTTGATAGGAATTGCATTAAATGTGTAGATTGCTTTAGGTAGCATAGACATTTTCACAATATTTATTCTTCCAATCCAGGAGCATGGAACATTTTTCCATTTCTTTGTGTCTTCCTCAATTTCTTTCATGAGTACTTTATAGTTTTCTGTGTATAGATTTTTAGTCTCTTTGGTTAGATTTATTCCTAGGTATCTTATAGTTTTGGGTGCAATTGTAAATGGGATGGACTCCTTAATTTCTCTTTCTTCTGTCTTGTTGTTGGTGTAGAGAAATGCAACTAATTTCTGTGCATTGATTTTATATCATGACACTTTACTGAATTTCTGTACTAGTTCTAGCAGTTTTGGAGTGGAGCCTTTTGGGTTTTCCACATATAGTATCATATCATCTGCGAAGAGTGATAGTTTGACTTCTTCTTTGCCAATTTGGGTGCCTTTAATTTCCTTTTGTTGTCTGATTGCTGAGGCTAGGACTTCTAGTACTATGTTGAATAGCAGTGGTGATAACGGACATCCCTGCCGTGTTCCTGACCTTAGCGGAAAAGCTTTCAGTTTTTCTCCATTGAGAATGATATTTGTGGTGGGTTTTTCATAGATGGCTTTGATAATATTGAGGTATGTGCCCTCTATCCCTACACTTTGAAGAGTTTTGATCAGGAAGGAATGCTGTACTTTGTCAAATGCTTTTTCAGCATCTATGGAGAGTATCATATGGTTCTTGTTCTTTCTTTTCTTAATGTGTTGTATCACATTGATTGATTTACGGATGTTGAACCAACCTTGCAGCCCTGGAATAAATCCCACTTGGTCGTGGTGAATAATCCTTTTAATGTACTGTTGAATCCTATTGGCTAGCATTTTGGCGAGAATTTTTGCATCTGTGTTCATCAAGGATATTGGCCTGTAGTTCTCTTTTTTGATGGGATCCTTGTCTGGTTTTGGGATCAAGGTGATACTGGCCTCATAAAATGAGTTTGGAAGTTTTCCTTCCATTTCTATTTTTTGGAACAGTTTCAGGAGAATAGGAATTAGTTCTTCTTTAAATGTTTGGTAGAATTCCCCCGGGAAGCCATCTGGCCCTGGGCTTTTGTTTGTTTGGAGATTTTGGATGACTGTTTCAATCTCCTTACTGGTTATGGGTCTGTTCAGGCTTTCTATTTCTTCCTGGTTCAGTTGTGGTAGTTTATATGTCTCTAGGAATGCATCCATTTCTTCCAGATTGTCAAATTTGTTGGCGTAGAGTTGCTCATAGTATGTTCTTATAATTGTCTGTATTTCTTTGGTGTTAGTTGTGATCTCTCCTCTTTCATTCATGATTTTATTTATTTGGGTCCTTTCTCTTTTCTTTTTGATAAGTCTGGCCAGGGGTTTATCAATCTTATTAATTCTTTCAAAGAAACAGCTCCTAGTTTCGTTGATTTGTTATTGTTTTTTTGGTTTCTATTTCATTGATTTCTGCTCTGATCTTTATGATTTCTCTTCTCCTGCTGGGTTTAGGGTTTCTTTCTTGTTCTTTCTCCAGCTCCTTTAGGTGTAGGGTTAGGTTGTGTACCTGAGACCTTTCTTGTTTCTTGAGAAAGGCTTGTACTGCTATATATTTTCCTCTCAGGACTGCCTTTGTTGTGTCCCACAGATTTTGAACCATTGTGTTTTCATTATCATTTGTTTCCATGAATTTTTTCAACTCTTCTTTCATTTCCTGGTTGACCCATTCATTCTTTAGAAGGATGCTGTTTAGTCTCCATGTATTTGGGTTCTTTCCAAATTTCCTCTTGTGATTGAGTTCTAGCTTCAGAGCATTGTGGTCTGAAAATATGCAGGGAATGATCCCAATCTTTTGCTAATGGTTGAGACCTGATTTAGGACTGAGGATGTGATCTATTCTGGAGAATGTTCCATGTGCACTAGAGAAGAATGTGTATTCTGTTGCTTTGGGATGAAATGTTCTGAATATATCTGTGATGTCCATCTGGTCCAGTGTGTCATTTAAGGCCTTGATTTCCTTGTTGATCTTTTGCTTGGATGATCTGTCCATTTCAGTGAGGGGAGTGTTAAAGTCCCCTACTATTATTGTATTATTGTCGATGTGTTTCTTTGATTTTGTTATTAATTGGTTTATATAGTTGGCTGCTCCCATGTTAGGGGCATAGATATTTAAAATTGTTAGATCTTCTTGTTGGACAGTTCCTTTGAGTATGACATAGTGTCCTTCCTCATCTCTTATTATAGTCTTTGGCTTAAAATCTAATTGATCTGATATGAGGATTGCCACTCCTGCTTTTTTCTGATGTCCATTAGCATGGTAAATTCTTTTCCACCCCCTCACTTTAAATCTGGAGGTGTCTTCAGGTTTAAGATGAGTTTCTTGTAGGCAACATATAGATGGGTTTTGTTTTTTTATCCATTCTGATACCCTGTGTCTTTTGATTGGGGCATTTAGCCCATTAACATTCAGGGTAAGTATTGAGAGATATGAATTTAGTGTCATTGTATTGCCTGTAAGGTGACTGTTATTGTATATTGTCTCTGTTTCTTTCTGATCTACTACTTTTAGGGTCTCTCTTTGCTTAGAGGACCCCTTTCAATATTTCCTGTAGAGCTGGTTTGGTGTTTGCAAATTCTTTCAGTTTTTGTTTGTCCTGGAAGCTTTTAATCTCTCCTTCTATTTTCAATGATAGCCTAGCTGGATATAGTATTCTTGGCTGCATGTTTTTCTCGTTTAGTATTCTGAATATATCATGCCAGCTCTTTCTGGCCTGCCAGGTCTCTGTGGATAAGTCTGCTGCCAATCTAATATTTTTACCATTGTATGTTACAGACTTCTTTTCCCAGGCTGCCTTCAGGATCTTCTCTTTGTCACTAAGACTTGTAAATTTTACTATTAGGTGACGGGATGTGGACCTATTCTTATTGATCTTGAGGGGGGTTCTCTGCACCTCCTGGATTTTGATGCTTGCTCCCTTTGCCATATTGGGGAAATTCTCTCCAATAATTCTCTCCAATATACCTTCTGCTCCCCTCTCTGTTTCCTCTTCTTCTGGAATCCCAATTATTCTAATGTTGTTTCGTCTTATGGTGTCACTTATCTCTCGAATTCTCCCCTCATGGTCCAGTAGCTGTTTGTCCCTCTTTTGCTCAGCTTCTTTATTCTCTGTCATTTGGTCTTCTATATCACTAATTCTTTCTTCTGCCTCATTTATCCTAGCAGTGAGAGCCTCCATTTTTGATTGCACCTCATTAATAGCTTTTTTGATTTCAACTTGGTTAGATTTTAGTTCTTTTATTTCTCCAGAAAGGGCTTTTATCTCTCCGGAGAGGGTTTCTCTAATATCTTCCATGCCTTTTTCGAGCCCGGCTAGAACCTTGAGAATCATCATTCTGAACTCTAGATCTGGCATATTACCAATGTCTGTATTGATTAGGTCCCTAGCCTTTGGTACTGCCTCTTGTTCTTTTTTTTGTGGTGAATTTTTCCGCCTTGTCATTTTGTCCAGATAAGAGTATATGAAGGAGCAAGTGAAATACTAAAAGGGTGGCAACAACCCCAGGAAAATATGCTTTAGCCAAATCAGAAGAGATCCCAAATCGTGAGGGGGGAGAAAGGGGATAAAAAGAGGTTCAGAAAGAAGAAAAAAAAAAAAA
>NW_019154106.1:32669115-32719463 GCF_002288905.1 Enhydra lutris kenyoni
AAAACCAATAAAGAAAAAATATAAAAAGGAAAAAAAGAATATATATATTAGATAAACTAGTTAAAAAACGTTAAAAAAGGAAAGGGTAAAAGTTAAAAAAATTTAGCAGAAGAAGAAAAATAAATTGAAAAAGAAAAAAATTAAATTAACTGCAAGGCTAAAGAATCATGGGGAAAAAGCCATGAGTTCCGTGCTTTTCTTTCTCCTCCTTTGGAATTCCGCTGCTCTCCTTGGTATTGAAACTGCACTCCTTGGTAGTTGAACTTGGTCCTGGCTGGGTTTCTTGTTGATCTTCTGTGGGAGGGGCCTGTTGTAGTGATTCTCAAGTGTCTTTGCCCCAGGTGGAGTTGCACCGCCCTTACCAGGGGCCGGGCTGAGTAATCCACTCGGGTTTGCTTTCGGGAGCTTTTGTTCCCTGAGCGCTTTCCGTAGAGTTCCGGAGGGCGGGAATGAAGATGGCGGCCTCCCGGTCTCCGGCCCGGAGGAGCCGAGAGCCCGGGGCCCCACTACTCAGTGCGCCCTCAGAGAACAGCACCGATTTACTCCCGTCACCCTGCCTCCGGCCGCGCTCCGAGCTGACCGAGCCTGCGACCAGTTCAAGGTAACCCCGAGCTTAGAGCTTACTCCTCGGCTCTGTCTCTGTAGCCGGCTTCCCTGTTCTAATACCTGTAAGCTCTGCGACACTCAGACACCCCCGATCCTTCTGTGACCCTGCGGGACCTGAGGCCACGCTGACCCTGCATGGGCTTCACCCCGGTTAAGCCTCTGGAGCGATGTCCCTCAGCGGAACAGACTTTTAAAAGTCCCGATTTTGTGCTCCGTTGCTCCGCCGCTTGCCGGGTGCCGGCCCCTCCCCCCAAGGTCTATCTTCCCGTCGCTTTGAATTCACTTCTCCGCCAGTCCTACCTTTCCGAAAGTGGTTGATTTTCTGTTTCTAGAGTTGCTGTTCTTCTTCTCTTCGATCTCCCGTTGGATTTGTAGGTGTTTGCAATCTTTAGATAAGCTATCTAGCTGATCTCCCGCTACCTGAAGTAGTCTCAGCCTGCTACTTCTCCGCCATCTTGACTCCTCCCCCCTAACCTTATTTTTTGTATACATATAGGATATTTGTTGTTTTTTTTTTAATTTTGGGATATAATTTCTTCTAATAGATCAAAATATGCCCTAAATCTCATACAGGGCTTTGTTGTAATCTCCAGCCTAAGCACATTATCTCCACCTCTTTTTCCTTCTTCTTTCTTTTCCCAAGCAACTTATCTTATCATTTCCTTTTCTAGATTTTTTTAAATTTTTATCGATACAGTCATATTCCATCCCTTCATCATGTTTACCCTTATTTTTCTGTATTTATAAGGTTTTCTTTCTTTCTTTAAAATCTTGGGAGGTAGTTTATATTAATAAACCAAAACACACCCAAAATCAAAATCAAGTGGGTGGCTCAGTTCTGTTCACCAGTCTAATATATATATATATGTTATATATATATATATTAAATATATATATTTAAATATAAATAAAAATAAATATATATATATATATTTTTTTTCCTTTTAACCCACTTTCTTTTCCCCCCAGTTTGGGGTCTCCTCTGATTTGGTTAGTGTACATTTTTCTAGGGTCTTTTCCACCCTTTTAGTATTTTATTCCCTCATTCATATATGCTTACCTGAATAAAATAACAAAGCGGTAAAACACATCATCAAAAAAAAGAACAAGAGGCAGTACTGACATCTAGGGACCTAATTAATACAGACATTGGTAATATGTCAGATCTAAAGTCCAGAATGACTATTCTCAAGGTGCTAGCTGGGCTCAAAAAAGGCATGGAAGATATTAGAGAAACCCTTGTCTGGAGAAATAAAAACCCTTTCTGGAGAAATAAAAGAACTAAAATCTAAGCAAGTTGAAATCAAAAAAGGAATTAATGAGGTGCAATCAAGAATAGAGGCTCTTACTGCTAGGATAAATGAGGCAGAAGAGAGAATTTGTGATACAGAAGACCAAATGATGGGGAATAAAGAAGCTGAGTAAAAGAAAGACAAACAGCTATGGGACCACAAAGGAAGAATTCGAGAGATAAATGACACCATAAGACAAAACAATATCAGAATAATTGGGATTCCAGAAGAAGAAGAAAGAGAGAGGGGAGCATAAGGTATATTGGAGCAAATTATAATAGTGAATTTCCCTAATATGACAAAGGGAACAAGCATCAAAATCCAGGAAGTACAGAGAATCCCCCTCAAAAATCAATAAAAATAGGTCCACACCCCGTCATCTAATTGTAGAAATGGGAGGAAAATTACCAAACTCATTTTATGAGGACAGCATTATCTTGATCCTGAACAGACAAAGACCCCATCAAGAAGGAGCATTACAGACCAATATCCTTGATGAACAAGGATGCAAAAATTCTCACCAAAATACTAGTCAATAGGATCCAATAGTACATTAAAAGAGTTATTCACCACGACCAAGTGGGATTTATTCCTGGGCTACAAGGTTGGTTCAACATCCACAAATCAATCAATGTGAAACAATACATTAATAAAAGAAAGGACAAGAACCATATGATCCTCTCAGTAGATGCTGAAAAAGCATTTAACAAAGTATCACATCCTTTCTTGATCAAAACTCTTCATAGTGTAGGGATAGAGGGTACATACCTCAATACCATCCAAGCCATCTATGAAAAACCCACAGTGAATATCATTCTTAATGGGTAAAAACTGAGAGTTTTCCCCTAAGGTCAGAACATGGTGGGGCTGCCCACTATTATCACAGCTATTCAATACAGTACTAGAAGTCCTAGCCTCGGTGATCAGACAACAAAAAGAAATAAAAGGCATCCAAATCAGCAAAGAAGTAGTCAAATTCTCATTCTTTGCCAGATGATATGATACTTTATGTGGAAAACCCAAAAGACTCCACTCCAAAACTCATAGAAATCATACAGGAATTCAGTAAAGTGTCAGGATATAAAATCAATGCACAGAAATCAGTTACATTTCTCTTTTTTTTTTTCAAGATTTTGTTTATTTGACAGACAGAGATCACAGGTAGGCAGAGAGGTAGGCAGAGAGAGAGGGGGAAGCAGGCTCCCCACTGAGCAGAGAGCCCAATGTAGGGCTCGATCCCAGGACCCTGAGATCATGACCTGAGCCAAAGGCAGAGGCTTTAACCCCCTGAGCCACCCAGGTGCCCCAATCAGTTACATTTCTATACACCAACAGCAACACAGAAGAAAGAGAAATTAAGAAATTGATCCCATTTACAATCGCATCCAAAATCATAAGATACCTAAGAATAAACCTAACCAAAGAGGCAAAGAATCTGTACTCAGAAAACTATGAAGTACTCATGAAAGAAATTGAGGAAGACACAAAGAAATGGAAAAACTTTCCATGCTCATGGATTGGAAGAACAAATATTGTGAAATGTCTCTGCTACCTAAGGCAATCTACATATTTAATGTAATCCCTATCAAAATACCATCAACTTTTTTCAAATATATGGCACAAATAATCCTAAAATTTATATGGGACCAGAAAAGACCCCAAATAGCCAGAAGAATGTTGAAAAAGAAAACCAAAGTTGGTGGCATCACAGTTCCAGACTTCAAGCTCTATTACAAAGCTGTAATCATCAAGACAGTATGGTACTGGCACAAAAACAGACACGTAGATCAGTGGAACAGAATAGAGAGCCCAGAAACAGACCCTCAACTCTATGTCCAACTAATTTTCAACAAAGCAAGAAAGAATTTCCAATGGAAAAAAGACAGCCTCTTCAACAAATGGTGTTGGGAAAACTGGACAGCCACATGCAGAAAAACGAAACTGGACCATTTCCTTATACCACACACAAAAATAGACTCAAAATGGCTGAAAGACTTCAATGTGAGACAGGAATCCATCAAAATCCTTGGGCAGAACACAGGCAGGAACCTCTTCTACCTGAGCCACAGCAACTTCTTCCTAGAAACACCATCAAAGGTAAGGGAAACAAGGGCACAAATGAACTATTAGGAATTCATCAAGATCTAAAGCTTTGCACAGCAAAGGAAACAGTCAACAAAACCAGAAGACAACTGACAGAATGGGAGAAGATATTCGCAAATGACATATCAGATAAAGGGCTAGTATCCAAAATCTATAAAGAATTTATCAAACTCAACACCTGAAGAACAAATGACCCAATCAAGAAATGGACATAAGACATGAACAAACATCTCAGCAAAGAAGATATCCAAATGCCCAATAGACACATGAAAAAGTGTTCAAGATCACTCAGCATCAGGGAAATACAAATCAAAACCACAGTGAGATATCACCTCAAACCAGCCAGAATGGCTAAAATTAACATTAGGAAACAACAGATGTTGGTGAGGATGCGGAGAAAGGGGAATCCTCCTACACTGTTGATGGGAATGCAAGCTGATGCAGCCACTATAGAAAACAGTATGGAGGTTCCTCAAAAAGTTTAAAATAGAGCTACCCTATGAACCCAGCAATTGCACTACTGGGTATTTACCCTAAAGATACAAATGTAGTGATCCAAAGAGGCACGCACACCAAAATGTTTACAGCAGCAATGTCTACAATAGCCAAACTATGGAAAGAACCTAGATGTCCATCTACAGATGAATGTATAAGGAAGATGTGTATACACACGTGCATACACACACAAACACATACACACAATTGAATACTATGCAGCCATCAAAAGAAATGAAATCTTGCCATTTGCAATGATAAGGATGGAACTAGAGGATATTATGCTAAGTGAAATAAGTCAATCAGAGAAAGACAATTATCACATGATCTCTCTGATATGAGGAATTTGAGAGGCAGGGCAGGGGGTTACGGGGGTAGGGAGGGAAAAAGTGAAACATAATGGAATTGGGAGGGAGATAAACCATAAGAGACTCTTAATCTCATGAAACAAACTGAGGGTAGCTGGGGTTAGGGGGTAGTAATAGGGTGGCTGGGTAATGGACACTAGGGAGGGTATGTGCTATGGTGAGTGCTGTGAAATTGTAAGCCTGATGATTCACAGACCTGTACTCTTGGGTCAAATAATACATTATATGTTAATAAAAAAATTGTACTAAGAGCCTGGCCCCTGAACACATTTGAGTCTAAGATACCCAATCTAGATACTACAAATGATTAGGACAGTGTAATATAGTACTTAGGAGTATAAGCTATGGAATTAGGCCCGGCTGAGTTTAAATCTTTACCATCTTCTGACTGAACGAAATGAGTTATTAATTCCCAAGATGCTCAATTTTCTCATCAGTAAAATGTTGATGATGTCTATCTTACAGGGTCTCTGAATAAAGATAAAATTAGACTATGCTTTGCACAATGCTCAATATGTCATCACCTGGCAATAGTAGTTAGGTATATTGAATTGCTTTCCATTAACAATAATTTTTCCTCCCTGGAAAAGGATCATATATTTTTTTGCCCTTTATCTTGGGCTTAGTCATATGACTGGTTTTGGCCAATGAAATGTGAGCATAAGTAAGGTGTGTCACTTGCAGTGGAGTCTAGTTTGTACTTTATCACACAGTGAGCGCTGCAACTGATGATGGTGCAGATAGTGGCTCATCTAAATGCCTGAGTCCAGGAATGAGCTCAAGGACAATGTGAAAGAGAGTCTCTAGCTGACTCTTGACAAAGAAGGAGAGTGAATGAAAAATAAATCTTTTTTGCTTTAAGCTACTAAGATTTCAGGTGTTTGTTACTGTAGCATAACCTAGCCCATCTTGATACTGTAATGATAATAATAATAACAATAATCATTATTATTATTACTTTGATCATCACCATCATTATCCTAATTATGGCTGTTATTGAAAGTGATTGCCCTTCCCAGGTCCTCGTTTCCTATATTTTGAGGTCAAGACCAGGAGACACAGAATGTGTGCTCTTTTCTTTGTGGTCAGCTGCTCTTCCCCCTCCCTATTCCATCAACCACTCTGAATCCCCTTACTGGCTTCTCATAGCCCCCAACACTCCCAAGGACTGGAAGATTTTGAGGAAAGGGAAAAAAAAAATCATTCCTCTTTGTACTAAGATTGCCTCTCCCCTTTCACTATGAAAGTAACCAATTTTATTAATATTGCACAAAGATGTGCAAAGAAAATGTCAATTGTTCCTACATTTAATTTCATCTTTCTTCTATACCTCTAGGAGGAATTTATCTTTAGTCAAATCCAAGAAACTCAGTCTGATACAATGATATAAACCAGGAATTGGCAAACTAGGGCCTATAAGCCCACAACCTATTTAAATAAGTAAAGTTTTATTAGAACACTATATATATTGTTTATGGCTGTATTCGTGCTACAAGGACAGAGTTGAGTAGCTGTAAAAGAGTCTATATAGCTCACAAAGTATAAAATATTTTCTATTTAACTCTTTGTAGAAACAGTTTGCTGGTTTCTGAGAAGAAATTTCTTTTAAGTAAATTATCAGTCTCTTTGGGATAAAATTCTCAGTATTTCAGATTTCTGTCTCTTCACTCCTCTCCAAGATGGTGTCTGGTTTTTAGAGTGTTTGTGGTGCCTGTGATTTCATGATAAAAGGAGGAGGTAGTGCATGTGGCACCTTCAGGAGTTTTGTTTGTATCTACTGAACAGTAATTTGTATTGATTTCTCTCTGGATTAATGACCACTGACACAAGACTATTCTTACTCCTCAGTGTTCTGTTGACATTCAATGCCAAAGTTTGCAACTGGTAAAACTCATGGTGTGTTCCCTTCCTTGGTCAGGGTGTGATAGCTTCCATGCTGACTTAACTACCGGTAATGTCACAGACTCCATCAAGAGGCAGCTGTTACTCCCATGAAGTCCTCAACTATAGGACCACTTTTTCTTTATGCCAGGAATCCCTTCTGGGAAACCCCCCAGACAAAATTTCCAGTAACCTCCACATCCTATCTCAGGGACATGTGGGTAATTCTGGCTCTTACTGAAGCTTCATGGGAAGTAAGAATAGTTTGAGAGGGCTACACCCTGGTTTTTCCCTCCACTTAACCAAACTGTGATGCTTAGTTGCAAGAGGGATAGATGGTCTATAAGGAATTTACCTTCTAGCATCCTAAGTGAAGAGGGAGCAGAAATCTCTTACCCTTCAGCATTCCCTCCTACCCTTCTAACATTCTTCTCTCCTCTGATATTTCATTCTAAAGGAGGAAGACAGCAACACATGGCTAACCATATGCTGCTTCTACTTCTCTCTTTCCTCATTCTCTTCAAATCCCTCTAAGTGATATGAATATTTCCACCTGGATCTTCCTATATATTAAGGATGTCTATAAAACTCCATAATCATACCTACCAGGTTAGACTCTTAACATATTAATAATTAATAGGCAAGATGGGGAGAAAGTGAAGATACAAGACATTCAGTATATTAGTTTCCCTCAACAAACTCGGGCATGAAGACCATTGTATTGTTAGAGCTCTGAAAAACCCTAATTGGGATGCCAGATGCTGAATTTTATCTTTCTTTTCATTCTTGCTGAAATACATAATAGATGTAGCTCTTGAACTTACTGAAGAGAAAGTCATATACACTGAAAAGTGGAAGAAAAGAGCACATTAAAAGCATTAAAAAATATTGTTCACATTACACATGCACAGGATCAAATCCATTTGAAGAGACCAGGCATCCATGAATAACTTAAAAAATTAAATATTAAATATGGAAGCCCTACCACCAATGCAGAGGGATCATATTTAAGCCTCCCTTTTAATCAAGGTTTTTGGATCCCCCCAACCCCAAGATGTGGACTAAGTATTTTACAAGGTGAGATTTTCGTTCAAGTAAATGGGCATTTCTTAGCCCTTATCTCCATATCTTTAAAATGAAATAGTTGAATCAGAAGCTGATTGAGGTTATTCTTGGCTCTAGAATCAATTCCAGAATGAGGCAATGTAGAATAGAACAGTGTTGGGGTCTTACAGCTCTGTATCTGAATGCTCTCTCTGACACTTAGTGGTTTGTGTAACCATTCACAGCCGGTACCTGAGCTTCTATATCATGGGTCTCTGTTCCTAATGGATTAGGAACTCACCATGGTATTTGATTATTTCCTCCCATCCAGACCACATTGGTTTACATTATGGGCTTGCCACAGGCAAAAAATTAACAATCCCAACCACCCTCCTTTAAACAAAAATATATTTATTACTTCTAACCAAAAGGATAATTGTTCTACCCAGAATATCACATGCATCAGCAAAGTTAAATTCCGATTTGGCAGACTGTCAGAATCTCATCAAACACCCCTCTCTTCTTATCTTTCCCATACAATCATTGAAGACCTAGTTCCCAGACTTGAGGCATGTAAGGACTTGGAGGCTGAAGCTTTCAAGGGTCCTCCATATTTACAGTTCCTGATGCCTGAAAATCCCCCAAAATGTCTTTCTTTGTGATCATGTTATGATTTCCCCAGACTGTGAAGTTACAACTCAAAATGATACCTGATCACTCATTCAATGACCACTCTAAAATTATTTTGTCAGGTACTAGAAAGTCGGGAAGAGACAATGATGTTAACTGTTTTAAAGACTTCAGGCCATGGGAAAAATCTGGGATTGGCCACAATTTTGATCAACGTCAAATCTTGGCATGGAAATTAGAAGATCAGTATCATCCAAAGACTAAAAAGTACTAAAGGAAAAATAGTTTTGGTTTTTACTCTTGCTAAAGTATTTCTAATATTTCTTTAGGCTAGAAATCACCATTTCTATAGTTAGTTACAACGACCTTTTTATTATTAGGGAAAAAGAAGTATGAAAGTACCATACCTAGAAGTTATGATGACAATTATCATGTACACGTGTATGCATGTTCACTAGAGGTCTGAAACACTCCTCAAGAACTATTATCCTTTGTGACCTTCAACACAGACCTTCCCACTTTACCCAGCAGAAGAGGACAAGAAAAGGCTCAGGGTCAGGCAGAGTGGGGAGAACATCAGTTATACTAAAGGAGGAGTCCAAGGGCAGGGCAGATTCAACAGATCTCCTTGAGACTATGGGATGGGTGTGAATCTGAAGCAAGGGAGAATGCCGGAGATCATATGAGGGGCAAAATAACATATACCAGGTCTCATTTACTATTCATACCAAGCCTATGAGTTAGGAGCAGATAAGTTATATAAGTTGCCCATGGTCATATAGCAGAGTCAAGATTAAAAACCACACAGACAGAATCTAGACAGAGCTTCTCCACCACTCTCTCTACTCCCTCCACCTCCTAGAATATGGACTGCATAAATCATAATAGAAGAAATAAGAAGTAGCTAAGATCAGAAGGTTAAGAAATTGAGTAAAAAAATTTAAGGCAAGACAGTGCAGAATGTAGGCCATGCACAATATCTAGGTATCTATGAATGTTCTTTGTGGGGACCTTCCTATATCACAAAGACTCTGAAGTGGATTAATAATTCAGATGTTAGGTTTTTCAGAGATCATTAATCCAAGAACTATTGCCTTTAGTAAAAGGGCAATGGGAAGTAAGCAGCTCTTACATATAAATAAATCTCTAATTAATGAAGATAACTGGACCAAAGGGGGAAATTTTAGTGGGGTCAATACAAAAAAAAAGGACAAATAGAGTCAGGAATGGGATTTTAGAGACTTGAGAAATTATCATTTCTTTGATAATCACCAACATAGTTGCTCAATTTTTTAGGATATAGACATAATTCAATAAATACTACTGAGTGCATCTGTTAGATATTTAAGTATCAGGCTTTGTATGAAAAATAAAAAAAAGTGATTGTCCCTGGACTCAGAGGGCTTATAATCCAGTGAGATGCATATATCCATAAAGAAAACAACCAAATTTATATTTTTCTTTAAAAAAGGGACATGTGGGGGCGCCTGGGTGGCTCAGTGGGTTGAGCTGCTGCCTTCAGCTCGGGTCATGATCCCAGGTCCTGGGTTCGAGCCCCACATCGGGCTTTCTGCTCAGCGGGGAGCCTGCTTCCTCCTCTCTCTCTGCCTGCCTCTCTGCTTACTTGTGATTTCTCTCTGTCAAATAAATAAATAAAAATCTAAAAAAAAAAAAAAAAAAAAGGGACATGTGAGGGAGTGTCTGGGTGACTCAGTTGGTTGAGCATCTGCCTTTAGCTCAGGTCACAATCTGAGGTTCCTGAAATTAATTGGCTCCCTGCTTAGTGGGGTGTCTGCTTGACCCTCTCCTTCTGCCCCCCAACCTGCTCATGCGCTCTCTCTCTCTCTCTCTTACGCTCTCTGACTTGCTCACTCTGCTTTCTCTCTCTCTCTCTCAAATAAATACAATATTTTAAATAAATAAATAAACAAATAAAGAGGCACCTGAGTGGCTTAGTCATTGGGTGTCTGCCTTCGGCTCAGGTCACAATCCCAGGGTCCTGGGTCTGAGTCCCACATCAGGCTCCTTGATGGATGGGAGGCCTGCTTCTCCCTTTGCTGCTCCCCCTGCTTGTGTTCCCTCTCTTGTGTCTCTCTCCCTCTGTCAAATAAATAAATCAATAATCTTTAAAAAATAAAAATAAATAAAATAAATAAAAGGTGGACATGTGAAAACATGTTCAAAGTGTGTAAACTGTCATTCTCTCTCTTTTTTGGGCACTGATTAAAATTAAGTTCCTCTCACCCCAACACATACCCTTATACTACAGTTTCCATGGGGACTGAGAATTTATATTGTGTGACAAAATGTCATTAGATTTAAGAACCTTAGTGCATGAAGCAAACACTAGTATTTGCATCCACTGGAGCCACCAGGAGAGGTGGCTAGGGGTAAAAAACTAAAGATAACTGAGTAACATTCACACCACTTTGTAAAGATTTGTCCTTTCTCTGAACTCTAAAACACAATTTAGCTCTTTATCATAGTGTCTTTCTAACTGTTCCCCAGTTGTTAACTTTATGTCCTCATCCCCAAACTAAGTTACAAAAGTCTGAAGAGCAGAGACTGAGTCTTCAGCTTCCACATGCTCAATATCCAGCTCAATGTCAAATACAGAGGCAGTGTCTGGTACTGACTCCCTTGAACTGAATGGGAAAGATCTTAGTCGAGAGAGATGAAGGTTCAGAGGTATTTGGTAAGTAAAGATTAGGATAGGTTTTGCATTTTATAGCCTCACGTTTTGGAAATATCTGAATTTTCAGGGAAAGGTATGCAGATAGCGCAAATCAGAAATAAAGTTAAAGGCAGCCTAGAGAGTCAGGAGACTGGATGAGCCTCAATTCCATGCTTATATCATTATTTACTTTCATTTATTTACAATGAGTATATATGTTTCCCCTTAGTGATGTTTCACGGTAGAAACTATTAACCCAGAAGACACACAAACCAAGAAATCAAAGTGTTCACTAAATACTCACTGATCCCTGTAGTGTGTCCAGTAGGGAACTGATTATGTACACATAAAGCTCTCTGGTGGCCACAAAGGGCAGCAAAAGCCACAACCGCTGTCCTTTCGATACCTGTGGGATTTAGTGGTGGCTCAAATAGCCCCCAGGATAGTCACCTGTGTTTCTCTCTGTCTTTTGTTCGCTCATTGATCGTTTATTCTCACAGTATATTATTGAAACTCTGAGATATGGCAGGACCAGTAATTATGCCATGTGTCTAAATAACACTAATGAAAAGTGTGGCACCCCTCATGCATTCAGAAGCCAATGTCTGAGGAATTTGGTGAGACATAAAGAAGGGTAGAATCCAAAGGAGAGAAAGTAGTGCTATATTTGGGCCCATTTCTCAGCAAGGATCTTTTCATGCTTAAATGTATTTTTCTTTTTCACTGAACTTTCCTACATAATCTCTTCCTTAGGCCTGGATTGTGCTTGAGTTTTTCTTTAACTAAAGACAGCAGAGATTCTGGTATGAGGGCCTCACTTAGCTTTCAGAGAGATGGCATGTGATTAGACAAGACTATGGGATTTTTAGCTTTTCTCCTACCCTCTCTTTTGCAAGGGATTTGTTTAGAAGTTATCTGAAATCCTTGACTTTTCAATGAATAACTAAAACATATAAGCTAGTATAAACTTTCAGACACTGACTTGGCAAGGGGCTGTACATTATAATTCCTCACAATTGGATGGGACGCTAGAAACAATGTGGAGGAGGGGTGAGGTGGTAGTGAATATACCCATTACTAATATGCTTATCACCTCAGCATCTACATCAGGGGAAGGCTAACAAATTAGAGGGACCAGCCAGACTTTAGTTACTAAAGATCCAAACCCAGTCTGTCCTTTTCCTTCTTTATCCCTTGCTGTCTTCCCACAGCCCATGCTCCACCCCTTCTGAGCTAAGGAGAGTGTCTCAAACACCTTTCATGAGATATTACCTCTTTTGTATCAGTTCTTCTTTCTGTCTGTACAAACACCTCCCTCAGAGCCTTAGCACATGTCATCACACTGCTTTACAAGAGTCTTTACTTGGCTATCCCTATGGTTTCTCTTTCCCACTAGCCTAGGATGCTCATGAGGGTGTGACCATGTGGTAATTACTCTGAATCTCTAGAATTTAGCATAATGACTGACACATAATAGATTCACAATGGATATTTAAAATAAATGGGGGCACCTGGGTGGCTCAGTGGGTTAAAGCCTCTGCCTTCGGCTCAGGTCATGATCCCAGGGTCCTGGGATCGAGCCCCACATCTGGCTCTCTGCTCAGCCGGGAGCCTGCTTCCTCCTCTCCCTCTGCCTGCCTCTCTGCCTACTTGAGATCTCTGTCTGTCAAATAAATAAATAAAATCTTTTTAAAAAAATAAAAATAAAATAAATGAACTTATGGGATGCCAGGGTGGCACAGTCAGTTAGGCATCCCACTCTTGGTTTTGGCTCAGGTCATGATCTCAGGGTCCTGAGAAAGAGTCCCATGTGGGGCTCCATGCTCAGCATGTAGTCTGCTTCAGACTCTCCCACTCCTTCTGCCCTGCCCTGCTGCTCACTCTCTCTGTCTTTCTCTCAAATAAATACATTTTTAAAAAATAAAATAAATGAATTTATAGTAATAATTGATATTTGTTCCACACAAACTATGTGTCAGTTACTGTGATAAGTATTTTATACACATTAATTCATTTAATCATTACACACACAAACTATGTGTTAGTTACTGTGATAAGTATTTTTTTTTTAAAGATTTTATTTATTTATTTGACAGAGAGAGATCACAAGTAGATGGAGAGGCAGGCAGAGAGAGAGAGAGAGAGAGGGAAGCAGGCTCCCCGCCAAGCAGAGAGCCCGACGCGGGACTCGATCCCAGGACCCTGAGATCATGACCTGAGTCGAAGGCAGCGGCTTAACCCACTGAGCCACCCAGGCGCCCCTGTGATAAGTATTTTATACACATTAACTCATTTAATCATTACAAAACCCTATGAGGTGGAAACTGTTATCTTCCTCATCTCAAAACTCTTTGTGCCTCAGTTTTCTCTTCATAGAAGGTGATGACAATAGGACCTATAGAGATAACTAAGGCACAGAGAGGCACAAAATGAATTGTTCAAGGTAATTCCAAGAGCCTGGGGCTGAATTTGAACTCAGGCCATCGGAACACAGAGCCTAAGCTCCTATTCACCACACAGCACTGAATGAATGAGAGTGCTCAGGCCCCTCTGAGATCCAAGTGTCTTTTCACAAAATAAACTCAGAATGATTAGTTAAAAACCATCAGTGTTTTAATGATGTATTTTCAATACTAATTTGACATCTAGAATAATAGAATTTATAACCAAAAGAAAAACAGGAACTCATATTGTCCAATGGTTTTCAAATTTTCTTGGCAGTGGGACTTCTCCCAGGCAAAATCTTTAGCAGAAGCTCAAGAGGTAAAACAAATGGCAGTGATTAGTTGAAGTGGGCTAGGGATGGGGAGTTTGATATCCCTATTTTAAGACCTCCTCCCCTTCTTCATGGGTGACTTTAAGCATCTCAATACAGAAGTAGATGTAGATGTAGAACATTTAGATCTTACTGCTCTAGCCCAGATCCCTTCAATTAAAATATGAGAAATAAAAGATTCTGAAACACTATACCATTTTCCCAAGGACACACAGCCAGTAAATAGCAGAAATCAGGTGTTCTGGCTCCAAGATCAATGTTCTTTCCCCTACATCATGCCAGTAGAATTGATTCCCAACCCTAGTTTCATGCTACCAGAGGCTGTCCTAGTTATCTTATATTGCAAAGGATGTAGCAAAATTCTCAAAGCAAAAGTGGTAGTTTACTTTAAAATTTTGTAAATGCCATATTTTTGGTGTTGACCAGGGAATGGCACAAACTTCATATAATCAAATGATAATAACATAGTATCAGTGCTAAGGTATTGCACATCTAAAAAGGTTGAAGTCCACAGTAATATTCAACCATGCAAATTACACCCACATATTCAAACTCTGACCTTGAACAACTAATCCTTAGCAAATCCACAATCCATTAGTTTTACACAGTTGTATTTGGTGGGAGCAGTGAGTGAGTCGATGTTTTTCAAAACAAGGTGATGAAAGCCCAGTGTTTACTGTACTAACGTGGGCTCCTCTCTGCTCAGAATTTTCAGAATTTTAATAATAACCAACGTCAATGTTTAATTTAAAGCTAGAGCACACTGGTTAAGAAACTGCTAAAAATAATCTGCTTCATATTGATGGCTTTGGCTTTGTTGACTCATAAAATGTCAGGGTTGAAGAAAAATAACTAACGGAAGCTTCAGCTGTGATTGTACCTTTAATTATTGATGCTCCATTCTTAGTCTTCAGGCCCAAAAGCTAAGATCCGAAGTGCTAGAAGAGAGGTCACATGATGAACTAAGCATGGGTTGGCTTACTCTGGATTCTGTCCCCAAGACTCCCAAACTTAGCAGCTTACAGTAAAAACAGTGTAGTCCAAATTTCGACTGGTTTCATAGGATCCTTCACACTGGATGGTAAAAAGAGGAGGGGGGGGGCACAAGCTGCCAGATCTGAGAAGTAGAGAGAAACTAAGAGATGCCTATGTCCTTAACACAATCAAATATGAAGATCTGTGCTTATAAATCTATGAGATTGGTTTCCACATTCTTCCCATTAAGAGCAAAGTCTTCAAAATCACCCAGGAGATTCAAAATCCATCACTGTTCAGATGGAACTGTTTATTGGGGTTGAGGACCAGCCAAACTGAGTTCTAGTGCTGGTTTTGCCTTATGTAATATATATATTACTAAATCTCATAGAGTGCCTCCCTCACTGTATGCCTAACGTAACTAAAAGTCCTTACTGACCTTCAACTACCATTTACTGAGGCCAGACATTGTGTTGGGTGTTTTACATACATTAAATTATTTCATTCTATACTTACATAAGGGACTAATGTTTTAATCTTTGTCCCCAGATAATGCTAGTCAATTCTGTGAACCCTGTACTCATAAAGTGAAAAGCCAGAATTGATTTCTAAAAATCACAAATGGAAACATGACATAGGCTTTCCAGGAGGTATCAACATGCAGGTGAATCACGAATTGCTCATGACAATGGGAATAAGTCAGCATTCAAAGTATTTTTTTTTGTCTCCAGTTCCTTTTTCTAAAATTTATCAATTTCTGACATTTTCACGCAGCAAGAATATAAAGTCAAAGGAAACCTATGCACTCACCACCCCCCACGGGATCTGATTCAATGGTTTGCAGCTTTGAGGTACAGCAGGCAGACAGAGCCTTTGGACATTTCGAGAGCAGTTAGAGAAGCGCCTGCCACAAGATGTGCCTCTCAACTCTGCTGGCCTAACAACCCAAACCCAGACCCACCATGGGGTGGGAAGGCATCACAAGCTGCTTCATTGTGCTTCTAGAAAGCCAGAATAGAGAGGGTGGTTCTGAATAACAAAACTCAGACCAGCCTCAGAAATATTTTCATGTGACACCGGTGTCAGCTGCACATGGAATTGCTTCTCCCAAAGCAAAAAGGAGTTTGTTCTGAACCAGCCACACTCTTAGGCTCAGACACATTTCTTCCATTCATCATCCCTGCAATCAACCTTTTCTGAGAGCCAACTTGTACCAGCTGACTGGAGGCCTATACCTTATACAGCAAAATGGGGAAATGGGGGAAGTGTTAACAACTAACATGGTACCAGGTACTAAATCCTATATGAACAAAGAAGAATGGAAGTGAAGATAGATTATGGGGAAAAAAAGGTCCAGAGGAGTTTCCCAGATCAGATTGCCAGATTTGGAAAATCAAAAATAGAAGGTTCAAGTTAAATTTGAATTTCAGACATACAACCAATACTTCTTAAAATATAAGTATTTGGGGACAATATAAGAAACACTGATACTTTAAAACAATATTTGTTATATATCTTAAATCAAATTTAGCTAGTATCCTATATTATATTTGGCAATATTCTTCCCAGGGGATGTTGCCTGGATTTGTCTTGCTTTGGGAGAAGGTTGGGAGATGTTATATCCATCGACTTGATTTATTGAGGATGAAATAGAAGTGTACATAGGAGTGACCTGACAGACTCTGTCCCTCCATCCTTGCATCCTGCTGATGCCATTTAACCTTGACCTTCAGGTTCAAACCCACCCAGGTTCTGATCCTATTCCTCTTAATCAAAAGAGTCAGTAGGACATGTGATTTAACACCACTTATCTTGCTCCTGATCCTGCTCAGTACCAGGCATGACCGAAATAAGTTTTTGAGCTATATGAATAAGTGAGGGTCTGAGTTACTACCTGGGTTTTTTCCTTAATTTTTGTGCCCAAGTTCAGGAAAAGGACTCCTGGCAGAATCGGGCATATGATAGATACTTGATAAACACTGATGTTTAATTCCGCATCATGAAGAAATGGACCAAAAGGTAAAAGATTTGGCCCCAAGTTTGCATCCTTACACAACTTCTCCCACTCCCTAACCTTTGGTTCGCTCATCTGTAAAATTGCTGAGTCAAATATATAGGTGATCTGTCTCCCTAAGCCCTTTTAAGTCATCTGAACTGTTTTGCCTATGTGTATATCCATGGCCAGCCCTAGGTATTAAAAAAAATTCATAAAGCTGTTCAATTTCCCTTTTAGGGAGGCCAAGATTTAATGTGTTAAGATAATATTGAGCAATAACTCATTGGGAAGTTATTTTTGCTAAACTTAGCCATGTTTTAATTTCATAATTCAACACAAATCCTTCCAAATTTCTAATCCTGGGACTAGTTTCAAATCCTTGGAATTTGTCTATCTTTATAATGCCCCAAATAATAAGCAAGTCTTTTGACAAAAAAATAGCTATTTATGCATAATCTTGGTATAAATGCTGCCTCTTTAGCCTAGCTATTTTAAAAGGCAAACATTTTTCTCTCAACAAACAATTTTTTTCTCTGTTAATTTTCTTTAGTTTCTTCTTCTGTATATTATAATTAACAGGCAAATTATGGTTGAAGTTTTCCCCTCAAAATGTATTCAATTAAATTAGTGGTACTTGACCTTAACTGCACTTTAAGAAACACCTGGAGAGCTTTTAAAATGACTAAGGACAAGGTCTCACCTTAGATAAATTAAATTAAAATCCTGTGGGGGGAAGGAACCCCTGACTGGCCAGTGATTCTAAAGTACAGCCAGGATTGAGATCTACTGAATTAAGACACCAAAGTTGTTTCCATGGCATTATGACTATAATATTATCCTTACAAGATACGTGAGGTGAATAGTAGGTCATTCAGTCTGGGAGTATTATGGAGAGATGGATTGGGGATGGGGTGGGATGCTGATTAACTCTAGAGTTACTTAGAGGTAACTCTAAGGGTCTAATGCCACAGAGGACATTTAGGCATCATTATCACTGGGTGGAGATGGATATTCAGAGAGGTCTCTGGGGTTTAGGAAGAGAACAATTCTAAAACTACTACACTTGCAATGCCACATGAGCACGTAAAAGAAGAGCTTGACATCTCCTCCCATGGACCAGATTACAGACGCCCTTTCAAAAACTTCTTTCTGGGGTGCCTGGGTGGCTCAGTCAGTTAAGCGCCTGCCTTCAGCTCAGGTCAGGAGCTAGGGGTTCTGGGATCGACCCTACATTGGACTCCCTGCTCAGTGGGGAGTCTGCTTTTCCCACTCCCTCTGTCCCTACCCACCCTGCTCATGCTCTGTCTCTGCCTCTCTCAAATAAATAAATGAAACCTTATTAAAACAAAACAAAACAAAACAAAACAAAAACAAAAAACCTTCTTTCTTAGCCATCACATCTCAACCCCAGAAAAGGTAAGTTCAGTCCTTCAAAAAACCTGATCTTCCTCCATCCTTATCCATTGCAAGCTTTCTTTGACTTCCTCTTCTTCTTCATTCTCTTTCTCTTCCTCTCCCCAGCATCACTGCAAGTGTTTCTGAAAGGAGAAGGAGGAAAAGGCGGAAATGGAGGAGGAAAAGGCAGGTGCAGGGTCATCTGCACAGAGTGACCAGTAAAGAAAAGTCTGCTTTTCTTTCTTCTCCTGGTCTCATTCTGGGGGCATTCAGAGAGTTAACAGTTACTGAGCACTTACAGTGTTCCAGCTTAAGTTTCTCTTCATTTTCTTATCTTTGTTTAATTCTTGCCGCCATCCTCTGCAGAGTGACCAATATTATCCTCACTTGGCATTTGAGGAGCCAGAGCCTTCGAGATGTAAGAGCTTGTATAATGTCACACACCGTATAATCATCAATCTATGTGCATCTCGATTGCTACTTCCTCTATGATCAAGACTCCCAACCTTTGGTAGAAAGTAACACCCCTCTCTGGGCTTCCACAGCACTCAGTTTCCCTTTTAAGAACATGCTTTGTTTGGCTTCCTGTGGTAATTTGCAAACCTCTATACATCTTTACTCTGTGAAGGTATTGACTATGTCCTATTTAGGTATGTCTTCAACGTCAGCACAATATTTGGTATGGGACATGGGCAATAAACACTAGGTGAGAGCAGAATGCATCTGGGAGTGAAGGAGGGTATGCTTAAATAGCTGACTATTTCATTTAGCAATTTATGGTCTCAAGTGCCAAGGAAGCTTCTGAGTAAAGGATTTGATATCTGGAAACTTGTTTTAAACTTACAAGTTCAGGGGCGCCTGGGTGGTTCAGTAGGTTAAAGCCTCTGCCTTCGGCTCAGGTCATGATTCCAGGGTCCTGGGATCTAGCCCCGCATCGGATTCTCTGCTCAGCGGGGAGCCTGCTTTCTCCTCTCTCTCTCTGCCTGCCTCTCTGCCTACTTGTGATCTCTCTCTGTCAAATAAATAAATAAAATCTAAAAAAAGTAAAATAAAATAAACTTACAAGTTCAATTAATTAAAGATATCCACTGTAGAGGAAGGGGCTGGGGCACCAACCAAGCAGCCTGTGCTGGAACTGGGTTTTAAAGGCTCTAAATTTGGGGAAGATGTTATACTAGCAGCTGTCCAAAATAAGAAGAGCTAGCAGAATCAGTCCAGAAATAGCGAGTTGATTTTGTCTCACGTATCTCATCCACTGCAAATGGTAATGATTGCTGGAGGAGCTCAACTGGGAATGATCTGAGACAGCATCCAGCCAGCAGGAACAGAGTACCATGTTTGACTAGCAATGCCTACCCTGGGTAAGGGAAGGGGAGGGAGGGTTGTAGCCTAAAGAGGTAATAGGGAGATCAGGCCTAGGAATATCCACAAATACCATCTCATGGGGTCAGAGCTATTGAGAATCAGATGAGGTATCCAGGTGTGTATGACTGACTTAATGTATCAGGAATCAGGGTGAGCAGAAAGCATGTGCTAAGAAGGACAACAGAGCCAGGCAGAACACAACCACAGCCTCTGCACCTCAGACTTGCATATCCCAGGGCCCACCTCAGAACTGTGAATTCAACGCCTCACATGGAGAAGCATGGCAGCATCAATGAGGACATAATGAAATTAGTTCAGTTAGCTTTAGTAGGTGTAAATAGATTAGATCCTGTGGAGAACTAGGCTGATATTCATTTAAATTAATTCCAGATGAGAAAATAGAAGTAACAGAAAACAACACAATGCTCTTATTGCAAAACTCAGTCTTGTGTTATCCTTTAGAGACATAAATGTTTTTAAATAAATGTAAGAATAGAAAGTCCACGCCAGAATTCAAATAATTTGCTATCACTTGGTTTGAGATCACAATGATTAATATTTTGAATACATACAAGTTAGCTCATGAAATGTGCTTCTTTTGAAACCTCTATTCTCAAAACTAATATTTTTAAGGAGAGTAATTTTGCTTTAATTGGAGTTGTTAACCTCAAAACATTTGAAGACTTGTTCTTGAAGAGGAAATATAATTCATTGCAAAGATATTGGTGAAATGAGCATATTTTCATTGCTAGGTTGGAAACCCTTATATAAATAAGCATATAAGTGTAGGACTACCAGTCAAGGTAGAAATTGCTTGTTGTACTGTCCTCAGTTGGACACTAACCAGAGTTTAGATGTTATGATTCTCCATTGTAACCAAAGGAGTTAAAAATTCTGGCTTTCTTGTGTTACAAGTAAAGATAAGTTTCTCCTTTCTCATGGTTCCAATCATCCTAGTAAATGTGTCTTCCTTTTAAACTGTAGACTATTTATCAAGGTTTCCACAATTTCACCCAACTGGACTGTGCAGAGTCACAGAAAGCCAAGGAATGGAGCTGTTTCATGAGGGAAAGCAGAGGAGAAGATAAGACATGGGGAAGAAAAGTGGGTGGGTGGTGATGGGGTATTCGGTAGGGCTGGATTCTATACCTGTGCCTTTGGTGCTGTGTACATTCTAAGATATTGGTTCTTTCTGTAACTTTATTTTTTTTAAAGATTTTATTTATTTGTTTGTCGGAGAGACAGAGAGAGCACAAGCAGGGGGAGCAGCAAACAGAGGGAGAAGCAGGCTCCCTGCTGAGCAAGGAGCCCAATGCAGGACTCAATCCCAGGACCCTGGGATCATGACCTGACCCAAAGGCAGATGTTTATCTGACCGAGACCCCCAGGCATCCCAACTTCTTATAACTGTAAAATAAACTTTTTTTCTGTTAGAAAAATGAGACCTGTTTATTGTATTAAAATTTTTAATAAAAATATAGGAATGCAAAGAAAACTACAATCATGTAACCATATGTGGCTACTGAATAACTTAGGCATATAACTTTCCAGTCTTTAAATGTATATAATACATATAGTATGTATAATAAATCATACTGTATATACTGATTTTTAACCTATTTTTAATTTGAAATGTATCATAAGTATCTTTCTATGTCAACAAATATTTAATATACTAGGTTTTCAATCTCTGGATATAACTCCATTGAGTTAATGTACCACAAATTACTTAACTATGCACTTGCTAGCAGTTAGTTATACCAGTTTTCACTATTATAATTGTTATAATAAATGTCTCACAGCAAAATCTTTGTGCAGGTGCATGATTAGATTATTAGAATACATTTTTTAAAGTGGATCACCTGTTCCAAAGGGTAGGTGCTTTCTTCTTTTCTACCATTTTATTTATTTATTTTTCCTTTTAAGATTTTATTTAAATTCAAATTAATTAATATATAGTCTATTATTAGTTTCAGGGGTGGACTTTAGTGATTCATCACTTGTATATAACACTCAGTGCCCATCCCAACAAGTACCTTCCTTAATGCCCATCACCCATTTACTCCACACCCCACCCACCTCCCTTCTAGTAACTCTCAGTTTACTCCCTATAGTTAAGGGTCTCTCATGATTTTCCTCCCTCTCTATTTTTATCTTATTTAATTTTTCCTTCTCTTCCCCTAGGTTCATCTGTTTTATTTCTTAAATTCCACATATGAGTGAAATCCTATGGTATTTGTCTTTCTATGACATATTTCACTTAGCATAATACCCTCTGGTTCCATCCACATCATTCCAAATAGTCAGATTTCATTCCTTTGATGGCTAAGTAATATTCCATTGTATATATATATATATATACTACATTTTTTTATCCATTCATCAGTCGATAGTTGGGCTCTTTCCATATTTTTGGCTATTGTGAATATTGCTGCTATATACACTGGGGTGTAGATGCCCCTTCAAATCTCTATTTTTGTATCCTTTGGCTAAATGCCTGGTAGTGAAATTGCTGGGTCACAGGGTAGTTCTATCTTTAACATTTTGAGGAACCTCCATACTGTTTTCCAGAGTGGCTGCACCAGTTTGCACTCCTACAAATAGTGTAAGAGGGTTCCCCTTTCTCCACCTCCTCACCAACATCTATCATTTCCTGAGTTGTTCATTTCAGCCATTCTGACTGGTATGGGGTGGTATCTCACTGTGGTTTTGATTTGTTTTTCCCAAATGGTGAGCACTTTTTGAATACTTTTGAAATATGACTACACCAAATATGAAATATTTGACTTTTGAAATATGACCCACCAAAAAAAGCTGTGAAATTTAATACACTAAGCATTTCACTGCAATCTCACCAAAACTGAATTTTTTGCCGTCTTAAAAAAAGTTATTTTACCAGTCTGATAAAAGGAAATGGCACTATATTTCCCTCTTAATTTTCATTTTCTGTGTGCCTTTTTAAAGGTCTATTTGTACATCTATTCTTAGTTTCCCATGCCTGCCTGTCTAGAACTCACACTGAAGAATGTGGCCACGGCTGACCTAGCTTGGAGGTTTCTCACCTCCTTTCCTCGTGGAAAAGCGAATTCTTCCTGATGAGGTGAACAATGCCCATGTGCAAACTTCAAAGCTGAATGGATAAAGAGAGATAAGTTATTACCTACAAAATCCTGGCATGGCTAAAAGACATTCTGAAGATTCGTTAGGGAGAAGACAGATGAGGCTGTAAAAGTTCTTTCTCTCAGAGAGGCCCCCAGCTTGGATTTATTGCCACAGACAATGAGAGGTTACTTACGGTCAACCAGATAGATGGCCTAGAGGGCAGATGGCCACCACTGCCACCAGAGAGGTTCAGACTTCATTAACAATCCTGGTAGCATTGGGTGAAAAAGAAACAGCAAAAGCTCATTCTCATTGGCACAGACAGGAGAAAATCACAGAAGTCCACTCAGTATCTCCAGGGCCCACTAATTTCTCTACAAAGTGGCTGAACATCTGCTTGAACCAATAATCTAAAAAAGGCAGGGAAAAAAAAGAGAGAGAGAAAGAAAAAACACATTCCCTGTCATTTCACCTGAGAAGCCATACCTTGCTGGAAAAAATTAACACAGGAGCAGGTCCATTAGGCTTAGCTCAGTCCCCAGTACCACAGAGGAGTCCCATGGACTTGCCCACACTATCCCCCCAAGTGGCTGGGGATGAAGGAAAACTCAGAAGTCAGAGTCCCTGGGTTTGAACCTTCCTTTACCATATCCTATAGCTGAGGTCATGGACAAGTTATCCCCTCCTCTAAACAGTTTTCTCAACTATAAACTTAATGATACTTTTCTCATAGTGTTTGCTGTGAACTGAGTTGTGTCCCTCCCAAATTTATTATCTTGAAGCTGTAACCCCAATGTAACTGTTTTTGGACATAAGGACTTTTTAGACGTAGTTAAGGTTAAATGAGTAATAAGAGTGAGATCCTAAGCTCACAGGATTGGTAACCTTATCAGAAGAGGAAGAGTTCTCTCCCTCTCTTTAACCATGCACATGCACCAAGGAAAGGCCATGTGAAGACACAGTGAAAAGATGGCCAGCTGCAAGTCAGGAAGAGTGTCCTTACCAGATCCCAACCATGCTGGCATGCTGGTCTTGGACTTCCACCCTCCAGAGCTATGATATATAAATGTCTGTTGTTGAAGCCACCCAGTCTCTGGTGTTTTCTTGTGTCAGCCCAAGTTGACCAAGATTGTGTTGGTAGGGGAGAACTAAATCATATTTTGTTTAGGAAATACATATCACTTCTTAAGTATTCAACAAAGCTTACATTTCTTATTTTCTACCCCCTATCCTCCTCATAACCCTGTCACCAAGATATCTGCCCAGCATGTATCAGAGTTTCCAACACTATAATTTATTCTGTTCCTAGCACTTCATACTCCTCCTCTGACCTTAATGTTTCTATCCTCATATTAATAAATAGTCTGAATTTCTGAATGTTCCCTCTTCTTGGCCATTTAGTTTTTATGTTCTTAATGCTGAATCGCACTTGATCTTGACTAATGAATTTGTCATTGGTAAGAAAAGACGTCTAGTACCTTAGAACAGTGCCTGGCACATAGAGAACCCTGTAAATGTAGTTATTGTCATTATTATTATCCAGCATCGTGACATTATAATTAAACTATTTTTCTTTGCTTTGCTACCTTTCAATAAGTGTAGGCATGGTTAGTTATATTTTCCTCCAAATTAACAGCTGAAACAAGAATGTGCATGCTAGCTGTGGCCCTTTGGTGTGTGTATGGGGTGGGGGAGGGGTGGGAGAAAAAAAATTCCTTTTTGGATTACAAGATATCACAGACCAGGAGAAACTTGATACCAGGACCCATCACCAGAGCAAGTGAGAATCTGAATAGAATCCAATAATCCCTCTCCAGTCCTCAGCTTTGCCCTCCATTTGCCTGGAAGAGAAAAATAATCCATCAGAGATATCTAAGACTCATGAACAGAGGGAGCACAGACATGGGACACAGGACAAACAGCTGTAGATGTAGTCAGTAAATGCTGAGGCAGGACACCAGACTCTTTAGAAACTCCTTGCCACATATTTTGGCAAAATCCTAGTTGATGTCTTGAGGATGAATCTCATCTGCTGTGTCTCTGCGTCTCCACTCAGAACTACTGAGTACCCAGTAAAAGAGCAGGGGTTCTGGTGAAAAAGAAGTGTGTTGATGGGAGCCAGCAGAGACATTGGCAGTGTCATTATGAGAGTGTCTATGATGTTTTGAAGCAAGGGAGATAGACCCAGGGTGCAGAGTCAAGAGCAAATCCCCAAAAGGGACATCAGACTGGTTGGCCTAAGTAGAGATTAGAGAGAATAGAGAGGGGTAGACAGCAAAGGAGTTGGAAGCCCCACACAAGAGCATACCTCAAATTGCTCAGGGTTGAAATCCATGTGGGCTAGGCATCCACTGGGACATTTCTTCTCTTTAGTACTCAGTGCGTATTATCAGGGCAGTGTGCCTTCAAGTCATATTAGGGAAGCCATATTGCCTAATGGGTGAGAGAGTTAGATCTGAGACAAGACTAAGTTCCTATCTCAGCAAAGATACTAAGCAAATTACTCAACTTGTGCCTTGATTTCTTTGTATATAAAAGAGGGCAAAAGATAGCATACAACTAATAGGGTTGTTTGTGAGAATTAAATAAAGTACAGGTAATGTACTAATTCCAGATTAGAGCATGTACTTAATATGTGTTCTTCCTGTTCTCCTCCTTCTCCTCCTTCTTATAATCATCATTACCATCATCTTCATCAGCTCAAATATCTCTAGGTCCTAACAGGGAGGATAGCTAATTAAGAACAAGGTTTATAATCTTGCCCTTATTCAGAACATCAGTTCTGTCATCTAGCTCTCACTTTTCAAATATGTACCAATGTGGCATTTTGATATAGCCTACAAATATAAGTACCAATTGTTGTATACCTACTTTATATAAGATATATATATATATCCTCTATATGTGTATGTATATATATGTATATATATATATACGTATATATATGTATATATACATATACATGTACATATAAAATCACATTTAGTCTTCAAAAAAATGTAAAAAGAAATGCCATTATTTCCTCTAGAGTAGGGGCCAAGAAACAACAAATTGCTGTCCAAATCCAGCCCGCTGTCTATTTTAAAAATAAAGTTTCATTACACAGCCATACCAGTCATTTACGTATTAGCTATAGTTATGTTCATGCTACAGTGGCAGGGTTGCTTAGTTGAGATAGAAGTTTTCAGAAAAAGTTTGCTAATTCCTCCTCCAAAGAGATAAAGACATTGAGATTCAAAAATAAATGTAGGGTCCAGGATCATGCAGTAAGCCTCAGAGAAAAGATTCAAACCCAAGTCTGCCTGTCTTCAAGCTCAGGCTCTCAATCACTATTATACAGTCTCCAAAGTTACTGGTTTTAATGGAAAGGCCAAGAGGAAGTCTCTAAGGCTTGATGAAATAAGCAGATGGAGCTTTGAACATCAATCAGTCATCTAAATATCCGACATCAGGCCCATGAGTCAACAGCATTTCCCGCCATTGCCACCCACTACATAGCCTGGCTGTCTTCAATCATCTTGCCAAATGTCAGGCAACATGGAGTGAGCTCAAAGCACATATTTCCCCTTATGCCCACTGTATTGCTCCAGCAGCACGGTTCTTTCTTTTTGGTGTCACATCAAAGAGATTCCTACTAGTGGTCCTTCTGCTATAGCTGATACATTTTCTGATTTGGGGTTAGTCAGCAGTATTTTTACTTTCACATGAGTATGCCCATATGTGGACAGGAAGAAGAGGGAAAAAGAGAGAGGACGATTCCAGTTGGGTCTCAACATGGTCAGTTATATCAGTTTAGCTTTAGATTAAATTGTCCAGGATTGACAGCAACGTCTTGGAGCTGAAGCTAGAAAGTCAGCAAGCTATATTGGAACGAGATCTGGGCCATGAGTTCAAACAGTGTCTCTTGAACTTAAGAATTATCAGGAGAGCATTTTTTAAAGATCTATTTATTTATCTTACAGAGAGAGTGAATGCACATACACATGCATGCACACAAGAGGGGGGGAGGGGCAGGAGAGAATCCTCAAGCAGATTCCCCACTGAGCACAGAGCCAATGTGGGGCTAGAGCTCATGACCCATGAGATCATAACCTGAGGAAAAACCAAGAGTCAGATGCTCAACAAACTGAGCCACCCAGACACCCCAGGAGAGCATGTTAAAACATCAGTTCCTGGGTTCTGTCCCCAGAGACGCTGACTTTATAATAGGCCCAGAATTTCTATCAAGCTCCCAAATGATGCTGAGCCACATTTTGCAAAGCACTGAGCAAAAATGAATTGACTCTGGCCAGTGGCATGCTATCTGAAACCTGAGCAAGTTGCTAAAACTTCCTGGGCTCTACCTTCCTCACCTGAAAAAATGAAGCTGATAAACTAATAATCAATGCAAGAGGAGACTAACTCAGAAGTTGTTTTAATATTTACTAATAATGAGAATTAGAATTTCCTGAATAATTCTTCAGTACATTGCCAAACACTGTACTAGGAACTTTAACAACCACATATTATCTCTGAGATCTTCATAAGAACCTGCCAAAAGAGAGGTATTATCATCATTCAACAGGCAAGGACTCTAAAGAGATACCTTGTCTAATATCCACAGCTAGGAAGTACAAACCCTGCAATTCCAACCCAGATTTGAATGTCACCAAAGCATGCTTTTAAATCCCCCAAATAGGCATAATTAGTCTCCTAGCTCTACCTGAAATTGTTTGTGTGCCAACTCCTACCCAGTGTGCAGGAGAAAGTTGGAGCTCCTGACTAGAGGTAGCAGCCACAGCCCTCAGCCATCAGGCAAGTAAAAACTGCTTCCCCACTTGCCCTCTGTTGATGATGCTATTTGATGGAGTGTTGAGACCAGTGATTAACCACTCTTGAAAGCAATCATTCCATCCTTTATCCTTCAATGACCAGCAGCAGGGGTGCCTAGGGCTGAGAGAGCTTGCAGTCAAGGGTGGGGAGGAAAAAAAAAAAAAACAACTTTCAAAATCCAGGGAGCTCAAATGAACACCTCTTGAGAAAATATATTTCAGAATTAAACGTTTAATGCTGGGTTTTCACTTTGTAACAGCAATGGGCTGTGGAAACAAGTGCCAAAGAGCAGGAGGAGACTTGCAGCGACCCTCTCCAATAACAGAAAATTATTTGTTGCTTCCTAAAGTGGTATTTGAGCCCAGCGGGCTGCACTTAAGATGTGACTGGATAATGGCTGTGTGACACACCCCTCTAATGGAGCTGTCACACAGATACTGCCGAGCAGCCTGAGCTGTGGCTTTGTGCTGTTTAGGATGATGGTGATTCCCCTGGCTACTTTAGTAACTTTAGGGAATATTATGGTGAGGTTCCAGGAAAAGGAACCCCTCTCATTTAATGCATGGGATATCAGAGAGCAAAATCCAACTACATCACCAAAGCCACAGATAGAGACTTTGTGGGGATATTGAGTGTGTTCCCCAAAATTGGAGCAATTGAAAAGTAAACCCATCAGCAATTCTGTGCTGCCCTTTATGTTCATAGGAAAACCTTTACATCAAATCCTTGCAGATAGAAAAGAGGGTGTATTAGTTTCCTCTTGGGCTACAACAAATTACCACAAATTCAATGGATTAAAACAATGTACATTTATTGTCTTATAGTTCTGTAGGTCAGAAGTCCAAAACGGGCTTCCAAAATCAAGATGTCAGCATGGCTGCATTTCTTCTAGAGCCATTTTCCACATGGATATGGGTTATAGACCCTAGATCAATTCTTCTAAACTTTCAAGGAGGTACATAAACTTAGCTGACATCTGGGTTACCATTTTATCAATTATGTGACATTCTTTCCCCCCAGAACTACCTATTCATTAGTTCATTCCTTGATCACTCATTTTCAAGAAGATTGGAATTTCAAAAACATTCTGATATTAGCAAAGAAGACCCATTCCTTCTCGCTCTTTTTCCTGTCTAAACATTGCTTCTTAACCAGGTAAGCCCTCACCCCATTTGCCACAACTCCTGATTGGAGCCTCTGCTCCCATTAAAGGAACAAAGCTTCAAGGACCTCTTCAGGGACTAAAATCTATGCAGCAGGGAGTTAGTGTGCAAATTGGACCCAGTGTCTCTTCTTTCTTCTGAAACCACTGCAAGGTGAAAAGCTTACTACCAAGAAAGCACATCCAAAGTCCCTGCATAGGCTTCAAATTACAATTGCACACAGCTTGCAAATTAAAGTTCTAAAATCTTAAAAGTCTCAAAATAGGGATGAAGATGTGAAACAATAATATATAACTGCAAAGCCATACCACTGATTGTATTACTCTTTCTCAATCTGCTCTGGGAATTAAGACTGAGGATAACTCTGCTAAAACCAAAGGGCTACTAGACTGAGTGGTGTGCTGGAGTCAGTTTGGTGTTAAATTTCCAGGGAGTTGGCAAACTGATTATTATACATAACCATTATTAAAATTTTTATTATATAAATTTATAATTAAATAATATTAAAAACAAAGTCAGTAAATCCTCAAAACTCACCACTCCTAATGATTTTATTATGTTTGATATAATATGTGCTTTTGAGATTATTTACACCTATGATAGCTGTAAAGTGGAAATACTTTAATGGTATATTGCCAGACATCTCTTCCCAAGCCTACGTTCAGTGCTATCATGTTAGTAGCTTAAAATCAGCCATGGTGGGCATATTCACAGCATTGAAATATAAGTCAGGGCTTGATTTATTGTTTTGCTGACTATCGAGACTTAAGAATGTGCTGGAGAAAAAATAACGCAGATTGCACTTTAACAGCATGTTATGTCTATAATATAACTGTTTGAGAAAATAATCTTGTTATACTCTAAAACTTTTATCAAATTTGGCAAATAAGCTGTAGTCATCACTGAGAAATGAATAAAATTCCAACATACTTCTTCTGTATTACTAGTTAATGGAAATGAAAATACCAGGGAACATTCATGTCAGAACTACAGTCATTCATCAACTGAAACCACAGCGCAGGTAAGGATGAAAGGGTTTAGCAAAAACAAACAAACAAACAAACAAACACTCTGTGAAAATTAGTTCCCAATATAGAATTTTTGACAAAAATATCATATATTCTATTATTTGTAATACACGTACTTGATGTTGGTAAAATTTATAATAAACATGTATATATGTACTGTATATATCTATACCTACACATACTCTTCTTCATAGAGCTGGGAACTAAATATTTACTGTCACACCACTAGTTACTTTTTTTTTAGAAAGAGGCATTTGCCCACTAAGACAAGTTACAAAGATGAAAGTGAATAGTCTAAGGCCAGTCATTACATTTATTGTTAAAAGAGACATGAAGGTGGACCTACATATGGGTAGAGACTAGAGGCAAACTGGATAGAACCTGTATTAGAATTACTAAGAAACCTTCTGTATACAAAGCAGGCAGGGTTAAAGACTATAAGAGAATCACTTTGAATAAAATCTTTTGAAGGCCTAGTTAAGAGTGCTCTTGAGAAAACCAACTATTGTAGAAAAGGAAGCCAATGGGAACTGTACAAAGATTTTTCAGTTTTTAGTCACTAAGATGTCTCTTTTCTCTTTGGATTCTGTCACTCTTACATGCTTTGTCCTTTTGAGTTTTCTGGCTTTCCCTCCTCTCTTTGTCTTACAAAACATTTATGGACTTTATATCCTGTGAGGGCAGGGCTTGTATCTGTCTTTTTCATCTTGTTAACCCTATCACTGAGCAGAGTCATGACATGTAGGAAGTATTAACAAATATTTATTTAAATAACAAATATTTAAAAACAAAATGGAATCATGACCCTTTTTTTTACTCTTATTTCAACTAATCATGGGTGAAATTTTGTAAGAACATTATGAAAGCAAACACACCCTCACACACACACACACACATGCAAAGAGAAATAAGCAATATTCAAAAAGGTAGAGCTTACAAAATACAAGTTTACATTCTTATGGGAGGTAATAAGAATGCCTTCCAAGCACAAGGCCACTGTTCTGTTTTCATACCTTGTCTGAACCTCATCCATGTGGTGTCATCCATTGGCAGAGTCATATTGTTTTCTGACTCCTAGGAGACAATCAAAGGTAAATTTATAAATCAAAGGTAAATCAAAACCCAAGTTCATTTTTTATTCTGAGCCATCCATGGCCTCTCTGGGGCCTCCCAAGAATCCACAGCTCATTTGTAAGGTAGCAACAATAGTGTAGTGAACTTTCTTCAAGTTACCACTTTCACTTAACTTTTCATGGTTTTTATGTTCTTAGGGAAAGGGGAAGTGAATGAATGCCAGGTAGCTACTGTGAGTATCCAGGAGCAGAAAAAACTGGAGTACAGAAGATTTTCCCAGGCATCCCAACCACCAAAAACAGAGAAACCAAATAGGTTGGCAAGGTTGGGACATGAAAACATTGGAGACAAATATAAGAGGCTCTAGAGCTAGGTAGAAATTAAACAGTGAGTACAAACAATAGAGACAGAAGAAAAGCAAGAGAGGCAAGGTAATTGCCATGTTTGAAGCCATAGGCCCACCTAATATTCATGTTTTATTACCTCTGTTTGAATGATGTGGTGATAGGCTTTTTAATTTAAAGGCATGAAGTCTGATAGACACAGACTCCTCCATAACCATCTCTGTGAGTAAGTAGTCTTTAGATTTATAACTTTATGACATAAACTGAATTGAAATACATGTGGTCAACATTTTTACCAAGGCAAGAGAAAGGTTATTTCTTCATAAGATATCTCCTTAGGCTGTACAGAAGTTTTGCTTTCTTCCAAAACTGCTATTCTTCATCTAAGTATTAAGATCAAAGATCAAGGCTTAAAGTAGTAAAATTTTAAGTTTAAAGCTGGGATATAGATAGTTCGGTCATGGCAATAAATGGGTAAAAGATAAAACAACTTTGAAAACAGAATTTAGGATCAGGAGGTGGTATGAATACATGAGACACCAGCAACATATAAGAACTGAGTCTTCATAGAGTCCAATTACCAGGGGATGCATTCCAAAATGGAAATAGAATTTCAAGATAACAACAGCCTAAGGATGAGCTACAACAAATTCTATAAAGGAAAATTGAAAATTAAAAACAAAAACAAAGGCAAAACAAAAGAAAACAAACAAATAAACAAAAAAACCCCACTTTGTAACATAGTTCAAGTACTATGGGTGGATCAAGATGAATATGGAAAATTATGGAGGGATAAGATTTGTAGAAAACTGTCTCAAGACTGATTCTCCAAAGTGATTAAAAATGGGATGGGACTTCTAGTGACGTCGTAGAATACCTCAATCTCATAGGTCTTTTTTTTTTTTTTAAGATTTTATTTATTTATTTGATAGAGACAGCGAGAGAGAGAACACAAGCCGGGGGAGTGGGAGAGGGAGAATCAGGCTTTCCAGCAGAGCAGGGAGCCCGATGTGGGCTCAATCCCAGGATCCTGGGATCATGACCTGAGCTGAAGGCAGACGCTTAAGACTGATTTACCCAGGCACCCCAAATCTTGTAGGTCTTTAGCAGAAAATATATTTGCCAGAATGCTATAGAGGATATTCTTATAGTAGATGAGATACGAAATGTTATATTATTTTAGTGGCAAAACACAGAGTTCCGTTCAGTCTCACTCATGTTATAAAAATAATTGTGGCAATAAGGTAAGGAAATATTTGCCAGATATTCATGAATAGAAATTGAAATATGGCCATACCTAAGGAAAATGGAATAAAAATTAATTATGTACTTGTTGAAACTCTAGGGACCTCAGCAGCACAAGTCTGGGGATTTTAATCTCAGGTAGGCTGTTGGTAATGTGGCTAAACTCTCAGCTACCATCTCTGCCTGTTTCTCCTTCTGTCTCTTGCTTCTCTTATTTCTACCTGACTTTCTTTTCAATCCCAGTCTCTGCTTACCCATGGTTTCTGCTTCTTCATGAGTCTAACTTACTCATAACTACTAACTCATGTCTGTTATGGTCCTTCTCTAAGTTCCCGCTGCTTATAATGTGATTTGTTCCATAGCACAGAAAAGTGCACAACAGAAAGGAAAATGATTGTCTCATAAAAATTATTGTTTAATTGACCTTTTAACACTAAGCTATATCATATACCTCCAGTTAGCTTAAGGTTTGTCTACATTTGGGTCAGATCCTTACATCTGATCCCCGCAGCTTTGTTCAGAGTAGAATGAAGTCATATGGTAAAGAACACAGCAGCCCAGAGCTGGACACTCAACATACTCTGTAGACAATCTATTTTCTCTTAGGAAAGAATGGTGGACATTCTGGTTAATTCATTTAGAACAGTGGGTAGGAAGAAAATGGAAAAAAAAGAAAGTCCCTAAGGTTTATGTCAACTCTCAGTCTATAATTCTGACAGCTGGGAGTAGCTATGCAAGGAAGATATCAAATCAGAATTCTGGTGGTCTTGTTAGAAGCACCACTATTGCCTTACCTGCCATCTGGGTCATTTTGACAGCAACTAAACACTAAGAAAGTGAGGTTTTGCTCATAAATGATGGAACGCATTCCCTTTGCCCAGGGACCAAAAAAATAAAAAGACCATAATCAAGCCCAGCAGCCTGACATTTCTGTCTGGGTAATATCTCAGATAGTGTGAAGAGGGGGACAATGGGCTGGGCCTGGCACATGCTCTCACACTGAGACAGCAAGCCAGGAATATTTTTCCTAGAAAGCAACCCAGTGGGGAGCCTCTGTGAAAGAGAGAAATATAAATTATTCATTTTCTGTTCTTTGTCTACTACCCCCAGCAAGCCTGGTTCTGCAGAGGCAAACAGAGCACAGAGGAAGGTATCAGGACAAGTCTCTTGTACTATGCCCAGCTGAAGATCACTGCTTTCTAACGAGTGTGCACGCACAGCAGACTGCAAGCAGCCTGGATGGTAGCAAGCAGGGAAGACCGCCACTGGTCTGCTGACCAGCAGACCCACAAATTTGTCACGGCTCAGCATTTAATGAATGGGAAAAACACTTCAATCCTGTGGAGTTCTGTTTTATTAGCTATAAAAAGAAAGAAATCTAAGAGTATCTTCAAAGAACTGGTTCTGGAAAAGCACATTACCAACACTGGAATTCTCTCCCATCCAGCCAGACTCCCTGGCTCCTGGGTCTCTCTTTAAGTAAGAGAAAATATCATCTAGAGAACTGTAACCTTGGGAGTCTTCCCAAAAGAGCACTCTTCCCAGACCATAACACTGGAGAGAGTGAAGAAATTAACTCTTGAAGAATGACTTCTGCCTGCAGAAGGATCTGCACCAGCAATGTCATCACTGCAGAAGGGTACAAGAAGGTGTCAAACCATGAAGATAATGTCCACAGCAACACCATTAGCTATGACAGATGAAACCTATGTAAAACCCAGGTCCTGTTACCAGAGTGATCTTTTTTTCCAGTTTTCTATTCTCTTGCACTTTAGAAGTAGGACTGGAATCCTTGGAATAAATAAGTAAAATTCTTGGACAAGTTGGTGAAGAGGATCGTGCATGTTTCATTTGACAAGTCAGTTTCATTCAAGGCAGCCTCAAGTCTTCCACCTACTTTGAGACCATTGCTATAGTCCCAACACTGGCCTTCCACAGTTTCTTTCTAGCAGGTTTGGTCTCCCTCTACACCTTCCAAGGTCCCTATTCAAATAAAGTCTTGTCCAGGTAAGTACAACTGCTAACTCATATTTAGACTTCTTGCTAAACCAGCTCCAGTTGAAAAATTACCTCTGGCTATCAATACAATCTGGTTGAATAAGACAGAGGGAGGGCATGAAAGACATCTGTCTCTTAGTCATCCATATTACCAGCTAATTATGTTGCCTTTATGACCTCCATGTGTTAAATATGAAGCACTCAGTCTGAGACCCAGGAGGATCAACGATCAAATATTACCAATAGTGGGTATAAGAGTTTGACATTGTGCTGACACAACAAACCATCCTCTCTCAATTGACATGTTCAGGTAGAGCTCATCATTCATTGCCTAGCCAAACCCCACATACCAGAAATTTCTAGGTCAATAGCATTTTCAAGTCGAATATGAAATTTTCTTACAAAAAGTGTGGTGCTTGCCTGAACTTTTACACTGTCTGCTCTTCTCTTGGCACAGGGCTTACCAGACTACATCATCTTTGAATGCCTATAGACTAGATCATAAATTTTGTCATAGCTTGATCTCTTAGTAACCTGCCATCTACCTTAAGTCTGCCAGGCCATTTGTGAATTTTCTCCTAGAAAAGCTGGATTTTGCCAGTTGGGTCACCCCCAGCTATCTTTAGGAGCTTGCTTTCTCAAGTACATGCATATACCCAGATTTATGAATATCTATTTCTACAATATTTTGAAGGGGGGCTTGCTCATATTTTTCAATTGTGGTCTTAGTGGTTTGTTTTATAAAGGCCTCTGCAACCTCTAGTTCTCTTACTATTATCCTTAGAAGTGCTTCTAACATGAAATTGTAGGGAAAAAAGATGATACACTTTTTTTTAAAAAATAACATAAATTCATTTATTAAAATTAACCAAATGTAATTAAATCATACTTGTCCCACTACCTAACAGGAACATAAATATGCATTGTAGATTGTTAAATGTAATCAAATTTATTCTTTTGTTATTTTTTGGATTACAGAAAGAATAATGGAATGGCTGTGGATTTCCAATGACTGAGGAAACAAATTAGTGAGTATTTATCACAAGAGGAATAATATAGGATGAGAAAAATAGCAATAAATATTTACAAATCAATCCCTAATCCCTAATAGAAAAGCATAGAAAAGTTGTTAGTTTATTCATTCAATAAAAACTAAATACATACATACATATATATGTACATATGTGTATGTATATATATGCATATGCACATGTGTGCATCACTATTGTGTGTGATAGTACCTACCCTAGAGCTCACTGGCACTGGAGAGGACAGATAGGGAAACAAGCAACATACTAGAAGGCTCCAAGGGTCTTCCACAGAAAGAGTGGAGGCACTGAAGTGAAGAAGTTAATTTTGCCTTGGAGTGTGGGAATGGGGAAAGAAAAGGCTGTGGTATTAAAACTCCAGAGAGGGGCGCCTGGGTGGCTCAGTGGGTTGAAGCCTCTGCCTTCGACTCGGGTCATGAGCCCAGGGTCCTGGGATCAAGCCCCGCATCGGGCTCTCCACTCAGCGAGGAGCCTGCTTCCTCCTCTCTCTCTGCCTGCCTCTCTGCCTACTCGTGATCTCTGTCTGTCAAATAAATAAATAAAATCTTAAAAAAAACCTTCCAGAGAAAGTGGTGCAGGGTAGTCTTGAACAAGACATTAATTTTCATAAAGCAGATGAAGATGGAAGGCAAATACTCTGCCAGGTTATAGTCTGTAGGGGGGTTCATCAGCAATAGATGAGTGGGAAGGTCAGTCAAAGAACAAGATAAGCTTAACAAGGCAAAGGTGAAGTTGCAAAGAATCATTAATGCCAATCTTTGCCTTTTGTGAAGAACCTTGTATTCCATTCTTGAGTAACATCCTGGGTCCTAACTCTGAATGGTCCACTGTTGTGGTGAGACAGATCCTGGGACCATCTCTGATCTCCAAGAGGAAAATAGCTGTGATTACTCATACCATGAACATGTCCAAGTCTACCATAAATTCAGGAGCAGAGCAGGGCAGCACATCTGCCTGCTATTGGTCATTACAAACAAGACAGGTTAAAGATGTAATAAGTATTCCTTGACTGATGGACAGGAAGACGCCATCATAAGATTTGCTCACACTAGAAAGAGGAAGCCCTAATTAGCCAGGACTGGTTTAATATGTAGCACTTATGACACTGCAATTTCAAACAGCATTTCCACAGGGAATTAGTTTCATGACTCTTCTTGGTGGTACATTATTATTTTCCAGGCACTCCTGGGAAAAATTAAAATTCAAGACCAATATTCTTTCCAAAAAAATCTATTAAAGCATTAAAGGGAAAGCAATTCCTAGGTGATCCATGCATTGAAAACTAGTCTATAGTAACATGTAGACAGATATTGCAGAGCCATCTCAGGGCCATCTTATCTCATCTTGTTGAATGCCAATCACATCACCTTCTTCCACTAGCACTACGTGCTTTTCCTGGAGGAATTTCAGTCTATGGGCTCCTTCCTAATTTAGATCCCAGAGCATCTTTGTTAGTTTGTCTGCCTGCTTCATTCATTAATTTCCCCACATTTACTGAAAATGTATGATGTGCCAGGCTCTGTGACAACCAGGTAAACAGATCTAGAGCTGGCCCTCTTAGAGCCAGCTGAGTCTGAAGGGAAAAATAGATCTTTAAGTAAGAATTTACATTTCCTGCTGAATGCTCAATCTCCAGACTTTTATAAGGCCATTTCCCGTTCATTGTTTTTCTTTCAACCACAAGGAGAACCTATTTCATTTTGCTGGTGCCTACAATATCTTCTCTCCTCTTTACTATTTCTGTAATATTTTTCTTTGCTTTTTGGAAATTATATCCAATCTCTCCTTGATATTTTCTCTCCAGCTAGTCCTCTAAGGGCCTTTTTCTATGTTACTTTTTAAATTATCATTATAGACCTGATATAGACAGCTTTCAAGAACTTAACTTAAGAAAGACCTGGGAGGTCAAGGGACAGAAGTGGGCAGGATGGGGGATACTTTTAATACTTGGATCAGCCTGCAACATTATAATCCCAGGCTTTACTGAAGATGTTAGAGGTTAAACAAAAATCCCTAAAGAGAAGGACGCAATGCTATAATAACCACATTTTCTAGTTTCTATAATTGATTCTTTAACATCTTGAGGCTTTGCTGACTGTGGAGGGATTGCCCCTCCCAGGGTTAGCCAATCCCTAAACACAGTAAAAGACTTGCCTTCAAGCAAGCCTTTTATAAATAAACCAACCAATCCAGCATCCACACTCCCACCACCTTCTTTATCATGCTCACACTCAGCCACCATCCTCTTGCTCTACTCTTCCCAAAGCCAGATCATAGTCACCTAGGCCCAGCTCTTGCAATCCAGAGCCCATGAAAATTATCCAAACTAGCCAATCCTAAACTTATTTACCCTGCCTTGCCCACTCCTTCCCACAGAAACCACAATAAAGGCTCTTACCCACATTGTCCCCACAACTCCCTCTGCCTCTTGACCTGCCCTGGTACTTTCCCATAGGAACCTTGTGATTTGGCTTGCACACTCCTCTTGGATCTGTGAGTATAACAAGGTATCTTTTCAGGGGAATTGGTCTCCTATTTTTGGCCTTGCCATAATTGCATTATAATAAAATCTACATTAAAGAAAAGATTCTTGAACTGAGATGATTTCATTAGACTTTTTCAAATGGGAATGACCTAGAGTTTTCCATAGCCCTTGGGCTTCCTCTAAAAGAACATAAGTCTTCAGTTTGCCTTGTAAGAATGGGTTTTATGGTGGCCATGTACCTCTCAGGTCTCTTAGGAAGCATGATGGACTGCTGGTCCAGATATGGACCCCATTCCATCACTTTATTTGCATTGAGGCACTTCCCATGTGCTACCCCCAACTACTGACTGAGGAATTAACAAAACAGGGACATTAAGGCAGGCACGTTCCTAGGAGATAAAGGACTCCTCTAATGGGCAACTTTGGTTTGAGGACTCCCTGATTATGTTGCCTTTCATTCAGACTACACTGTAGTCTGAGATCCTTCCCCCACTTTCCTACCTTCCCCCTCTCCTTCACCCAGGGTCAAACCTGCATCATGTTTTGCCAATTTAACCAGCCTTCCCTGGCTCTCTTCCCATTTTCTCTCAGTTGTTTCTCTTAGTCAAATTCTTATTCATTTAATTCTGCATTAATGTCTGTTTCTCAGAGGAACCAAAATAACACAAGTATCAGACCAGTAAGAATTGGAATGATTCCAAAACAGCCCATCTTTGTCTGCTTACCATGAAGAGATGAACTACACAAAACAAAAAATCAGTGCTAGAAATTGGGGATTCATTCAGCTCCATTAGAGAGTCAATCAATTATTAGCTTGGAGTTAATTAAGTTCTAGTCAAGAAGGCATTCAAAATCTCCCACATGTATGACTTTTTCTTTCTTGGGAACAAACTGAGACTCCTGTGTTACAGTCTATTCTTAATTCTGAGGTCTTTTAGGAGAATGAAAAGAGAGATAAAAATAAAGAAAAGGAAAAAAAAAGGAAATAGTAACTCTAACAAAGTAAAAAAAAAAGCATAATGCTGTCCAGGTGGTCCAAGGATTTAATTTCCATTGTCAACATTGAGTGATGGACTCAGAATCCAATGACCCAGTGATTAGGCTCTGACCCATACATTTTTAATAATGGCAGGTGTCCCAGACATACCTTTTATTTCCGTAGGCCAAATTCCTGCAGTCACCATCAGGTAGGAGGCTGCCCGTTTGAGATTATATCAGCATGGAATTTATATCCTGACCAAGAATAGTGTATACCAGATAAATCAAACCCCAGCAAAGGCTTCAGCTTCCTTCTAGTCTTCCCACCCACTATTCCTCCTATCAAGGGCACCATTTTAAATAATTGTATTATTATTTATAAGGTAGGTGGCAATGCATTATTATTTCACCCTTCTACCTTGGTCACAGGTGACTGACGCAGGGGAGGACAGCTTTTCCAAGGTCAGTCAATAAGTAGGCCAACTGGAAGGTTATGAGATGGGCTTATTCAAGAGTTCTGCCTATGAGGATGAGAGCGATAAACCATACCAAATCAGATCTAACTCTGAACTTTGAATCTGAGAGGGAGAGTAGTTTAAATCTGGAGGAAACGTTAAAAAAAGAAGCAGATTATGCATGAAAAGATGGGTCAGGAAATGGTGGCACCTCAGCCTGGGGAAGAACCAAAAGTAACTAATCCTGCTGTTAGAATTGTACAAATAGCCAAAGACATCTTGGTTCCCAAACTACTTTTCCATACAGCCTGGGTGTGTGACAATTCCCACATTCCCTTGAGGCCTTGGCATAGTAATAATTTATTCTTCCATGTAACACTCCTTCCTACACTTAAGGATTCAGAGTGAGACTCTGTTCCTTGAGAGGAAAAAAAAAAAAAAAGTCAAACAGACTACACTTACCTGGGGAGGAAAAACTGTTAAAAAAAAAAGAAAAGAAAAGAAAAATGACATTTCAGTGCTCTATTCTGTAGATTATGATTCAGGAGATCTGGAGTGGAAGATGAAACATACATACTTTTTACAGGCTTCCACATCATAATGACAGTAAGCCAGATCTAAATGCTATTCACCCAACACAATGACTAGTCAAGTCAGACTCCACAAATAAAAGGTTCATCAGAAAAGTATACACACAAAAAAAAAGAAAGAAAAAGAATAAAGAAAAGTATACACGATGGAGGAGTGGAAGGATGCATGCCTCCTGCTCCCCTAAGTAAATGAACAGCAACATATTTGTCATAAGTGTCTTCTTTAATAATTTGGTGGTTTGAGTTGTTACACACAGAATGGGATTCCTAGAAAAAGGTGACACTGTCACAAAAATCAAAGGAAGGACTCATTTTCCAGCAAGTATAAGAATACTGTGACGACAACTGTACAGATTATTCAAAAGGGGGACAGTCACAGGAAAGGTAAAGTCTATTTCATCACTGAAAGCTCATGTGCAAACTTTATGTAGATCTAATTATCTGAGGCTCAGTGTAGAAATTAGACAATTAAGGGGCCTGAGATTAGGTAGACGTAAATTCAAATTTCAACTCTGCTTTCTATATACAAGACGTATGACTGTGGGCAATCTGCTTAAGCTCTCTCGGCTTCTGTTTCTTCACCTAAAAAGTAAGAATAGTACTAGGATCTTTGTGAGAGCGCTTGTTTTGAAAAATAAAAGGGTGAAGTTATGTAAAGCATTTAAACAGTAGCCAGCACGTATTAAGTGCTCATTAAATACTGTTTTGCTACTGCTGTTGTCATTATTGCTCATGCACCCCAGCATGTAAAGTTAAATAGAAGCACTTCTTGCATTTGAGGTATTTGTCCTAAGGCTCCTTCCTGTCCTGCTTCTCTCTCAGTTCCATATCCTTTCATCTTGTTCTTAGCCCTGTTGGACTAGATGTTTCTCTCTGATACCTCTGGGATTCTGACTTTAGAATTCCCTCATGGAGGACGCCTGGGTGGCTCAGTGGGTTAAAGCCTCTGCCTTCGGCTCAGGTCATGATCCCAGGATCCTGGGATCAAGCCCTGCCCTCATGGAATCTGCTTTAGATGGACCCCAACTAATTTCCTTAGCCTTGTGATACCTCAGGGAGAATACCTCAACCAGCATGCCTCTGGAAATCTAACACCAATGTGGCCCGTATGAGCCCCTATAAAATTGAGATTCTAAAACTGGGTAAATTACAGTTTTATTAGCTGATTGATAACTACTTTATTAAATGCTCAAAAGCAGTTAATCCCCCAAACTGGTGTCTATCAATGGTGAGCTCCCAGGCATGCCATGATTCTCAAGCTTCAAATATCTGATATAAATAAGGGAGTAAATGCTTTTAAACAAATCTATGATCAAGTTCTAACCAACAACTCTATTGTTAATTATGGGGACCATTTCTGTTATTCATTGTCTCAAGTTAAATTGTTTTACTTTTTTTTATTTTTTGTTTTTGTTTTTGTTTTTGTTGTTGTTGTTTTTACTGGAGAAACTGTACTTCTAAAAGGCCATATTTTCTCAAAGTTTCTATTGCAAGCCTATGACCAGCAGGAATCCCAGCTGGACATTCAGTCTCTTTCAACATTAGTCTCTTTCACCAGATTTGATCTGCTTCTCCTGAGCTCAAACTTACGTCATTCAGAAAAATCATTCAAATAGCTTTTGCCTCAAAGTGTTTCATTCAGAGGTTTCCCCCTCCCCCTGGCCCCAAAGAGAATGAGATTTGCTCTGATTAGCATAGAATCTAGCCAGTTCTTTTCCTATGATCAAGGGCAATTTTTCCCACCTGCATTGGGAGGTTTTTAATCTACCAGCTGGAAACATTTTCTCTGAAAACAACAATGTTAAAGTCTACAAAGGTGGGGAGGGTTATAAAGAAATATCTAGCATTGCCTCAGAGAAGCTTATGTTGTATCCAGACCTTGATTCAGAATGCGTTGTGTTCTGCTCCAGAGATAACAAAAGCTTTGGCTGAAAAGCAACCCCTCATGATGGGGGAGCTGTAAAGCCATTACCCCAGGTGAAGTGAAGGCTACAATTAGAAGCATACAAAGCACAGAAGTTCTTTCAACCATCTGTGCTCAAACCTTGCATCACAACTCAAAGTAATGATTAATTTTTCTACTGAGTCAGACTACAAAGGGGAAATTTTCCTGAGCATAAAAACAATTTTTTTTTTTTTTGATAACAGCTTGTCTTTAAAGATGTCCCACATCTTCCAGTATTCATGCCCTATGAGATTCCCTCCCCTTGAATCTGGGTTGGGAATTCAATTCCTGAAACAAATAAGTGAGAATGCTGAGACTGGGTCAGAATAAGCCTTGCAGTATCTGCCTTGGTCTCTGCTATGTTTATGCTGGAGAAGAAAGTCTCATATAACAAGTCTGACTTGTGAGTGAAAAAGCCATCTTGGGATGTCCAGCTCTGTTGAGTCTTCTGATGCCTCTAACCCTGGTGACATCTGACAGCAATACATGAGAGGAACCAAGCTAGAACTACACAGCTGAGCTCATTCGATGGACAAAAACATGAGCAAAAATAATAAATTGCCATTTGAAGTCCCTAGGATTAGGGCAGCGGTAGGGGTAGGTGGTTATGCTATGGGAAATAACAGGAAAAACATTCTAAAAATTTAGGGGTACTAACTCCAAAGATTACGCAAAATCAGCCCTGTATTATTTAGGAATTTTTACTTGGAAATGTGAGAAAAACATACTGACTTAAACAACAAAAAGGGGAGTGATTGGTTCAGGTAACTGAAAACCTTAGTCATGGGTAATTCTGGCCATAAGTAGATCTCAGTCCTCAAATGATGTAGTAGGAAACTGAGTGCATCCCTTCACCCTCTGCTCTTCAGCTGGCTCTACTCTCAAGCAGGCTCTTGCCTTAGCCCCCAGTGGCACTATGTTTGAGGCCTAAACTTCGGAAGTCCCATGGGAAAGAGCTTTTCTTTCTGGATGCTTCCAATAAATATATAGTATTGCTGGAGACTGGCCTAGTTTGGGGCACAAGCCCATTCCTCCAGCCAGAGATGAAATCAAGACTTTTTTCGTAAACAGAGACTAAGAGTGAAGGAGGGAGTCCCTGAACAAATGAAGTGCTCATGTTAATAAGGCGATGACTTCAGGTTTAGTGGCATGAATCTGAAATTTAAAACAGCTTTGAAAATCAGTTCATTTCTTTCTCACAGACAAGTTCAAGCAATGAAGCACCTTGCTTCCTTGAAGACATCGGGGGCCCAGGATTCTGTTATCATAGTGCTTTGCTATTATTAATACACAGGTTCCATCTCTTAACTTAAAATGGCTGCTGTAGCTCTGTCCACCATGCCCATGTTCCCCCGAGTAGGGAAGGGGAATACACAACGGTCACACACTGAACTTCTGTTCATATCCAATTCACTAAAACTGTCACTTGGCCATGCCCAGCTACAAGAGTCAGGAAATATAGTCTTTATTGATGGCCTTATGCTTAACTAAAATTCTTCTTACAACCTAAGATTTCTGGGAGACAACTAGCAGTTCCTAACATCCACAGTTACCAGTAGAAAAGAGAATGAGCACTGAGTAGGAAAACAAAACCATTCACTGCATGCACCTGGATGGAATTTTTATGATTCTAAGGTATTTTTACAATATGAGATTGTTTTTTCCTTAAAAATTATTAGCAGTGGCATTACTAGTATTAATGGTCCTCTATGTCTCTAATTAGAAAGACTACATGTGATTTGGGGTATTTTTAAATTTGTTTTCTTTTGTTGTTTTTATTATTTTTTGAAGTTTGTACCTGAAATTTTTTAATTAAAAAAAGTACATCACTTTCCTTGGCAAGCTATCCCCTCTTTAGAACATCTAGTTGTTGATTTTTTTTTCCATGAAAAACTTCTCTTTGCAGTCACATAGCTTGTCTTATCACCACTAAAATATAAAGATAGCTGAAAATTAGAGCCTGACAATTTTGAATTTCTATGAAAGTAACAGCTAAACCATGTTTTTTAGATAAATATTAAAAGCTATCTACTCACATCTAAGGAGACAAAGAGTAAATAAAAATCAAGAATACAAGGTAAGTTAGAATATGTTCATGAGACTGACACTCAAAATTAGCAAATATTGTTGTGTTTTAATAGAGGCTACAGACCTTTTCTCTTTTTTAGAAAATATTATAAATTGAAGTTCCTTATTCCATTCCCCTGTCTCATCTTCTCCCTTCCTCCCTTGATGCATCCCATTCCATAAATTTTGTGTGCCTCAATACACATTATAATACTTTCTCTAATAATAATAATCATGATAGCAAACAGAGTGCTTACTCTGTATAGACATTCATATGAGTTCTATAAATATGAACTCATTTAATCATCATAATAACCAAAAGGTAAGTATAATAATAATTATTATCTTCATTTTACAGATGGAGAATTAAAATCACAGAGAGATTTAAAAATAACTTTCCCAAGGTCATATACCAATAGTGGTAGAGCCAGTAATCAACTCCATGCAAGCTGACTCTGAATGGAGTACATGCTTTTAGAATTACTAATATAAAATGGCCACATGCCTCAAGAAAAATAAGTGGTATTGTTTTGTGCAAGCCTTTTTTCCAACTTCAATAAATGTTACCATCTATAACTCTTTGCAACATAACATCTCCATGAAACATTTTTTATATTCTTATTAACATATATAGACATGGTATATTCATTTTAACTGCTATGTAATATTCCTTTGTATACTCAAAACACAATTACATATTTCTCTATTTTTTTAAAATGTTTCCAAAACGTTACTGTCTGACAAGGTACTAATAGGTTAAATGAACATTACATTTTTATTTTTTTAAGAGAAGATTCAGTATATGTCATATATCTTCAAGGCACATGTGTTGCTGAAAAACTAATTTCAAAACAAATGTATTGAAGGAAAAATATTTCCCACAGTTATCAAAAAAAAAAAAAAAGCAAAAAACAACCCACACTGATTGAAAAATATCATGTCTAGACAACAGACACTTTGACTCTCTGTCCTGGAAGTTGGGACCAATCCAAGGAAGTGAATTATTCTCAACCAAATCAGAAGCACTTTGCTATAGACTAGAAGAATATTTTACACAGTAACAAGTTAAAAGACCGTACCTGGTAACTATGCTGTTATTTTTATTGTAATACCAGTAAAATTTAACAAATATTTATTAAGTATATATAATACATTAGACTCTCTCCTAGCAGTATATAATAAACTCTGCCCCCAAATTTAGTGGTGGAATGTCAAGAACAAAGAAAAAAATAATGCACAGAATAAAGGTGTCCCTTGGGAATGTGCTTAATTCAAAGCAAAATTTTTCAAGATATAGCTATATAGAGCAAAGTTTCCCAAAGTATCTTTCATGAAAGTGAAGAAAATTTTTAAAAAAAGAAGGGGACACTTCTTGGTCAAAAAACTTTGGGGGGTACTGAAACAAGCAAAGTTTTAACACATTTTCTCTTTGCATAGATGTAAGTTTTAAATATGGAAAATATTATAAAGATTCAAAAAAAAAAAAAAAAAAACCCTTTGCTTCCACCCAAGAAGGGGATCCAATAATTTTGACCTCAGAAACTTGGTAAGTCCATGTTAATTCAATTGGTAGTGAGACAAATCGGGTATAAATGTCACATTAGAAGCTAGAGACTCCAGGGTAGAAGCCATGTATCAGAAACTGCCCTACTAAGTAGTGCTTAAAATATTATTGCCAAAAAGATATGCCACATACCACTAGAAATGTAAGATCCTTCACACATACACCCATCCATTCCTAACTAAACTACTAAACCCATAAGCTGGATAAATTTGGAAAATAATGTTTACTATATCATTCTTTAAAAATCTTTAAACAGATCCTGGAGGTTTCAAAGGGTTGCATTATGTTTGTAAAGTGGCAGAAATTAAAATCAACTCTTAATCTGATTTTCCCCAAAACTGCCCTTTGCCTCTGACACATTAAAATTGAGCTTTGGGGCTCCTGGGTGGTTCAGTTGGTTAGGCATTAGACTCTTGGTTTCAACTCAGGTCATGATCTCAGGGTTGTGACATCGAGCCCCATATGGGGCTCCCCGCTCAGAGGAGAGTCTGTTCCTCTCCTTCTGCTCCTCCTCCACTTCCTCTCACTCTCTTGCTCTAAAAATAAGTTAATTAATAAAATGTTTTAAAAAATAGACCTTCAACTGGGAGTGCCAGTTGGGATTCAATCTTTCATTCAAACACAAAACACTAATTGATCAAAAGATATTAAGGTATGAAGAAGGTACATAAGGTGGATCCCTGGAATGTTACAGAATGATATGCAAATTGTGTGCTAAGACTGTGGCCAATAGGAACAGCCTTATCACGAAGTTTCCTTTGCTCACTGTGGAATTCAAGGAGTTGTTTGCAAAGGTCCATAATAATCCTCTCTCACCCTCCAGAAAACCTACACAAGGGGCATTCAGAGAAATTTCAGTATTTCAGCAATTATTCCTGAATATATTATTAAATAATAAATACTTTGCATATAAATAGAATTTCTTCGCAGGCTTATGGACAATCTCTCGGTCTCTTAAGGTGACACACACTAAGCTAAGACAATGTTATATCAACATTTATTGGATAAACCAGCTAAACTAGGTGTCCTGACATGCTTCACTGTCCCACATTTGGCATGTTTGTAGCTGTTCCGGGAAACAAGATGGTTTTTTCACAGATGTGTGGCAATAGTTTTGATCCTGCCTCTTCATTTCTCCTCTCATTGTGTTTTTAATACTGATTCCCTGGTGTTCTTTCCCAGGAGTTACCCTCAACCCATGAGGAACTATCTCAATGACAGATTTTATAATGGGGAAAAAATCCTAATAAAATTTGTTCAATCTCCTTATTTTATATAGTATGAAATTAAGATGAAGAAAAGGGCAAGGACTTGTCCAAAATTTCCACAGCCAATTTGAGTCAGGGATAGGACTGGAAAGCATGTCATTTGTATCAGTATGAAGATGCACAGGGATATTAGAGCATGAGGTTGAAATGTCTGGGATGTCATTGAAGTTTTATGTTGAGATTTTTCAAGTTCACGCATCTAAGGGGGAGGTTCATGTACCATTTGCAAATCAGGCAGTCCTATAGTACAAAGACCATCTCCATTTATTCAGAATGATGAAGGGCAAAAAATAAGTATATACATTTTGGAAGGGAAATTCACATCACTGGTTCCTCTTCTTTTAAGTCATAGCTAAAATGTCACCACCTCAAAGATACCTTCTTGGACATGCTACTAAGAAACTCCCTATGGCTCTGTACCATCTTGCACCCAGAACATTGATTTATTTCCTTGCTTATTTTTGCTTCCCCTGGCCACCACCCCCTGCACTGAAGCATGCAACTCTTCTGGTCTATCTTTATACTATCATGTACCTGGTGCCTAATTAGCATCTGGTTCAGAAACCACACTCAGTACCTGAGTGGGTGAAGCCAAATTTAGACAGCAAATGAGAGGAGAGGGGACAACATAGCTACAGATCCTCTGTGATTTCTGTGAGTGATGCAAGAGGAGCAATGAGGACTTTCAGACAAAGAGGCAAAGACCTAACAGAATGTGAGCAGTTGAGAAGAGGTTAGATTGGAAGGCTCTCAGGAGGATTAGACATGGCAGAGTGAAGTGGTGGTGGGCAGAGGGGCAGTCATGAACGTCCTGTTGGAAGCCAGTGAGCTGAGCTCTTCCTGAGGCATTTGAGTACCAGTTGCCTACAGGGGTGTTATGCAGCTTGATCTTTGTATAGCATGAGAACAAAAGTGTTCCCGAAAGACCAAAATCGTCTTTTCAAATATTTATGTTCCCTCTAGCCAGTCCCCTCATTCCCACCCTCCTACTCCCTGTTATTACTGCATGAGCCCACTGTGACCAAAAGAAGAAGTCTGGAGGGTCAACATGCATCCAGCCATATTGTGACTTCCCCATAGTGCCTCTTCCACCAGCTGCTCTGTGCAGTAACTGGAAAAACCAACTGGTGCTGGTTATCATTTAAAAGGTTACCTAGGTAGATCCTTAAAGGCTGCATGCCAGTCTGAGAAAGGGAAATTTCAGGCCAGGCAACCTGGGAGAAAACAACAACAACAACAACAACAACAACAACAAACTCATGTATACTTTCCCCCAAGAAAGATTTAAGGTTTTAAAAGCATTCCCCGGGCAGAAAGTACATCAGCTGGGGTAGTTTCTGCACCCCCTCCTCCCCAGCAGTCTAAACTCCAGGCATCCTGCCTAGACGCAAGCCTCAGCTTCGTCAGCATCTGAACCACTGAGCATAGACATTCCTGTTTTACCCACCTCCACCCGCATTTCTTCCCCAAACCAGCTCCTAAAAGGATAAACTAAACCTGTGGCAGAATCGTAAGGTAACAATCTGCAAATAGCTGAGGGTGAATGAGGCTTTGGAGTTGCTGCAAATACATAGACAACTGGGCACCATAAAAATACAAGGAGAGAGCCACAGCACCTTAGCTGGATGGAAAGAGTGAGGCTGGGGGCTGAGACTGGCTTTGGAACACAGAATTACCTAGTTACTGCAGACAACCTCCAAGGCTTTCTAGCCCATTCTGGGAACTTCACTAATATATACCAGTAATATATACCACACTATATATACCACCACTAATATATATACCACACTAATACATACCACTAACATATACCACACCTTCACTAATATATACCACACAGTGTATATATACTAATATATGCCATATATAAATATACATATATATAAATATACACATATATATATAATATAGTATATATACTATTAATGAATATATTCACTAATATATATTGGGCTGAATGCAGTGTGCCCAAGGTCTCTGTACTTGTCTTATTAAGGATGCCTGATGGGTTAGGCTGATATTCAAGTAAAGAGGACTCTTTTCTCCATTTGAGGGACCCATCCTGTTTCCAGACTCTTTATTAAACTGAATTTGTTTTTTTTTCTGTGTGTTTATTTTAGAAAGGGGTTTTAGTGGAAACCTATTGTATATCTGCCAGACGCCTTCTTTTAGAAACAGTCTTCCAATCTTCTCATCCCCAACTGCTTTCTGCAGGAACTTACATACCTCAACCTGCCCTCTGACACTGGCCATGGTTGACTGGTCCAGGTATAGACACCAGACCCAGACAGAGCCAATGTTGTGGACCTAGCTGTTCCCAAGGCCCAGCCATATTCATATTCCTGGGTTCCTTAAGATACTACCTTTTCATCTAATCTAGCTAAAGTTGATTTTCTGTCCCTTACATAGAGCTCTAATTAACACAGGAAAGAAGGGAGAGATGGAACTAACACATATCTTTCATGTAATTATAATCGTGAGTAAAGATGTTTGAAAACAGTGGTTCCCAAGTGGGGATAATTTTGGCTTCTTAGGGGACATTTGGCAATGTCTAGAGATATTGCAAGTGTGTATGTGTGTGTGTGTATTAATGTGTGGGTGTCACAAGTGTGGGGTGCGGGTGCTACTGGCTTGTGATGGGTAGAGGCAGGGGCTGCTGCTGAACATCTTATAATGCACAAGACAGACCCCCACAACAAAGAATTATCCAGGCCAAAATGTTAATGGGACTACTGCTGAGAAACCTTAGTCTAAAGAAAGTCATTCATTCTATCAGTTTTCCTTTTATTTATTCAACCAACATTTATGAACCATTTGTAATGTTTTAAGCACTAAGTAGCTATTTAGGCATGGACAGATATGGCCCAATAATTGATCTTGAGTAGCTCACAGTCTGAAGGAAAAAACAGACAAACTGACCAATAATTACCGTACAGTGGGGCAAGTATGCAATATTGGAGGTATGCATAGTGGACTGAGACAGCTCAGTAGTAGAGCATGGGAGAGGATCAAAGAAGCTTTCCTGAAGAGATGATGACTGAGTTGAGTTCTATAGGGTATGTAGTGTTGGATGAGGCAGAGGAAAGGAGGAGGAGAGAGAAAAGTTTTCCATTTACAGAAACACAGGTGGCTTCTCAAACACCAATTTATCCATCCATTTAGCATTCATACATCCCATAAATATTGACTGAGAAAGGAAGTATGAATAGTGATTAAGAATATGTAGAAATATGAAACTCGACCATTCTCTTACACCGTACACAAAGATAAACTCAAAATGGATAAAAGACCTCAACGTGAGACAGGAATCCATCAGAATCCTAAAAGAGAACATAGGCAGTAATCTCTTCGATATCAGCCACAGCAACTTCTTTCAAGATATGTCTCCAAAGGCAAAGGAAACAAAAGCCAAAATAAACTTTTGGGACTTCATCAAAATCAAAAGCTTCTGCACAGCAAAGGAAATAGTCAAGAAAACAAAGAGGCAACCCACAAAATGGGAGAAGATATTTGCAAATGACAGTACAGACAAAAGATTGATATCCAGGATCTATAAAGAACTTCTCAAACTCAACACACAC